>NC_087215.1:73903630-74003485 GCF_015104395.2 Macrobrachium nipponense | reverse complement strand
CCCGCCATTCAAGATCATGGGGGAAGTAGTAAGGAAGTTCGCGGCATCGGAGGGGACGAGGTGACCCTGATCGCCCCGATGTGGCCCCGCGAAAGAATGGTTCACGGAGGTAATGTCATTCATCATAGACTTTCCGAGGACATTGACCCTGGAGGAAAAGATCTACTCAGACAGCCCCACTTCGCAAGATATCACCCGAAACCTCTCCGCTCTGGGTCTGACTGCGTTCAGACTATCGAAAAAGCTGGCCAGAGCGAGAGGTTTTTGTAAAGCAGCTGCAAAGGCGATCGCCAATGCTAGGAGAACGTCCTCGAGAGCTGTTTTTACCAGTCGAAGTGGGCTTCCTTCAGGGCATGGTGTAGAAAGGAGGGAATTTCCTCTTCCTACCTCTGTGAGCCAGATAGCCGATTTCCTGCTATTTTTAAGAAATGTACAGAAGCTGGCTGTCCCGACCATCAAGGATATAAGAGTATGCTGTCGGCAGTCTTCCGACACAGAGGACTAGACCTGTCTGAGAACAGGGATCTTCACGATCTCCTGAGATCATTTGAGACATCCAAGATACCTCAGGCGAGGCCTCCTTCTTGGAACTTGGATTTAGTCCTTAGACTGTTAATGTCCGAGTCCTTTCGAACCTCTACATGAAGCATCTCTTAGGAACTTGACTAAGAAGGCTCTTTTCCTAACTGCTCTGGCGACGGCGAAGAGAGTTAGCGAAATTCAGGCCATTTGTAAGAGAGTGGGCTTCAAAGGGGACAAATGCTGTCTGCTCTTTGAGTCCCACTTTCTTAGCAAAGAATGAAAACCCGTCGAACCCTTGGCCAAGGAGCTTTGAAATCAAGGGTATGACAAGCCTTGTGGGGCCAAGAACCTGAGAGAGTCCTGTGCCCTGTCAGGGCTCTAAAGTTTTATGTCCACAAGACTAAAGAAGTACGAGGTCCCTCAGATAATCTCTGGTGTTCGGTTAAACGACCCGATATACCATTATCCGAAAGAACGCTTTGGCGTTCTTTCTGAGGGACGTCATTAAAGAAAGGCTCATTCGTCTTCCACACAGATCGATTTGAGCCTCTTGCGAGTGAAAGCTCACGAGGTCAGAGCTGTCGCAACCTCGCTTGCCTTCCTTCCAAAGGAACATGTCGATCAAGGACATCCTTGACGCCACCTTTTGGAGGAGCAATTCAGTATTCGCCTCACACTACTTGAGAGATGTTGAGAACGATATACGAGGACTGTTGTTCTCTTGGGCCATACGTTTTCTGCAGACACAGTCTTGGGGGGCTGAAGGTAGCTCTCTCCCTATCCCTTAGTTAGGTTTAGGTTAGTTTTTAGTTGTTGTTTTTTTTGTGTTTTTTGTTGTGGTGAGGCTTTGGTGAAGACCTCCCATCTCTTAGCTTAGTGTTCGGGAGGGGGTCTTGGATAGTTGGTCAGGTGGTGGTCAGTTGCTTCGTGCCCTCATTTGTATGGCTCTATGCTCTTGTCACATTGAGGTCACGTCCCCGTTGACAGAGCATCAGAGCGCACCAGCACTACAGGTCTCCACCTGGCTGGCAACTCTGATTAAGCACAAGCAGGCTGAAGTGACAGAATCACAGAGTCTACTTTTGCTAAACAGGACAGGTGAGGAACCAAGGTGTATATCATCTACTTAATTTAAGTTTCCTACAAATCCTATTCTGTCTCTTCCCACCATCCGAAGGTGGGATTCAGCTATATATATATCTGCCAAGTAAGTTTCATGAACAAAATGTTATTGTTATAATACAATTAAGTTTGTTCATACTTACCTGGCAGATATATATAATTAAGTGCCCACCACTCCCTCAGGAGACAGTGGCACTGATAAAATATGAATAGAAAATGGGAATGGTTCCTGATATCCGCCTCCCAGCGGCGGGAATGGGTACTACCACCTGGCCGCCCACTGCGTGTTGCCGCGAGTTTTGAAATTCTGTCGGACTTCTTCGGAGAATACAGCTATATATATATCTGCCAGGTAAGTATGAACAAACTTAATTGTATTATAACAATAACATTTTTCTATTCCAAACTCCATCCTGATGTCCCCAGATACAATCCTTACAGTCTGGATTAGGGTATCTATTTCCTTGATGCTCTTACCATACAGCTTGATGTCGTCCATGAACATCAGATGGTTGATTCTGTTGCCTCTTTTCTTGAGTTGGTACCCGGCATCCATCTTCTGTAGTACTTTTGTCATGGGAATCATGGCTACTACGAAGAGTAGTGGGGGACAGTGAGTCGCCCTAGAAGATCCCTCTCCTGATATTCAACCTCTGCTAGTCTTATTCCAGAGCTTGTAAATATTGTATTCCAGTTGCACATTGTATTTTTGAGGAAGCTGATGGTGTTTTCCTCTGCCCCATATATTTTCAGGCATTGTATTAGCCATGTGTGTGGTATCATGTCGAAGGCTTTCTTATAGTCTATCCATGCCATGCTTAGGTTGGTTTTTCCTTCTCCTACTGTTCTTCATTACCATTTTTGTCTATCAGCAGCTGGTCTTTTTGCGCCCCTACACTTCCTTCTGCAGCCTTTCTGTTGGTGGGGGATGGTGTTTGTCTCCTCTAGGTAGTTGTATAGCCTTTCACTGATGATACCTGTTAGTAACTTCCACATTATTGTAGACAGGTGATAAGGCCTGTAGTTTACTGGCTATATTTCCCTTACTGTCTTTTTTTTGTACTAAGGATGTTCTTCCTGTGGTCATCCATTTGGGTGCTTGGTGATTTGAGATACAATGCTGGAGTTGTTCTGCTATTCGTGGGTGTATGGCCTTGAAGTTTTTGAGCCAGTATCCATGGACTTCATCGGGACCTGGGGCTTTCCAGTTTGGCATTTTCTTTAGTTGGTGTCTGACTGTGTCGTCGTGATCTCTGTGAATCTTTGTTTTATTCTCCCTGTTTCTTCTTCCTTGACTTCCTGGAGCCATGTTGCATGTTTCTTGTGTGATACCGGATTGCTCCATATGTTTTCCCAGAGTCTCTTACTTGGTTCGGCTTCAGGAATTTCTTGGCGGTTGTCTTCCCCTCTTAGTTGGCTGTATAGTCTTTTCTGGTTGGTTGCGAATAGTTTGTTCTGTTGGTATCCCTTATTCCTGTTCATGTACCGTTGGATCTTATGTGCTTTGGCCTTAAGCCTCTGTTTTTACATCTTCTATTGTTGTTATTATTATTATTATTATTATTATTATTATTATTAGTTATTATTATTATTATTATTATATTATATAATTATTATTTCTGAAGCCCATCCCTGAGGTTAACCGAGACTTGCAAAGCTGCGAGAATCACTGGAAACTCGAACAACCTTCTCGACTGAGGAAGGTGATCGATTTTCTGTTCATTTTAACCCAAAATTTCTCAATATTAGTTGCTAAGTGATGAGTTGCTATCGCACGAAAGCTTCTTTGATCACCCTCTTGCATGACTCTGTACGCAGTGCGAAAACTTTTCAAATATGGTCCCTTTTACCGAGAAGACGTTAAATTTCCGCATTCGATGTCCGAAAGGGTCATCGTGATTGGCTGCTCTCTGCGCGCGGCGTTCCTACGGCCACTAGCTGCAACCCCTCTCATTCTTTGCGACTGTGCCTCCTCCGTTCGTATTTCCTCTGTTCCATCTTATTCTCAGTTTCCCTCTCAGCGCTGAGTGACCTCATTACAGGTCCCTGTGCTCGTTTGGCCCTTAACTTAAATTGTGTATATTCCATTCCATAGGTTACGATTAGATAGTACTGATAGTAGCATGAGTCTCGAAATGGAGAGAAAAATCTAGAGTTATGTAAGGTCAAATATATTATTTTTAGATACATATATATAGATATGTATACACACACAAATATATATATATAAATATAAATATATATATATATATATATATATATATATATATATATATAGCATATATATATATATATATATATATATATATATATAGCATATATATAATATATATATATATATATATATATATATATATGTATATAAATACATATATATACACACACACACATATATATATATATATATATATATATATATATATATATATATATATATATATATGTATATAAATACATATATATACACACACACACACACATATATATATATATATATATATATATATATATTTACTATATATATATATATATATATATATATATATACTATATATATATATATACTATATATAAATATATATTATATTATATATATATATATATATATATAATATATATATATAAATATATATATATAAATATATATATATATATATATATATATATATATATATATATATATATATATATATATATACTATATATATATATATATATAATATATACTATATAATATATAATTATATATATCCTCACTTTAATAACTGTGGACTTGTTTCTCCATAGGATACAGTATAGTCTCGACTGCGGATATTCTCCGTCAGCTCCAAAATAAACTTATAGTTGAACGAATTTCCGGAAGAATGGAAGGATACTGTGTGGTGAGTTCAAGACCCAACGGTAGGACGGAATGTTGAACTAAGATGAGGTCTTGCAATCAACACATAACCCCGTCCTCCCTGTATCCCGCCCCCTTCGGCCTCTTAACAGACTCTTGCATTTCCATCCCAGCTGGCAATCAGTTGATAGCCCGGTCCCAAAAATAAGAATAAAAATAAAATATATATAAAGCCGTTTCTCGCTATATCAGGCCGGGAAAATTCCCAACGGTCCTGCTACAATTCCCTATTCACTGATGAACTGAATTGGTCCCCTGTGCGCTAATTCACAGTGATTTTTCTTAATGAATTCCATTCCCTGATTAGGGGCAGAGAGAGAGAGGAGAGAGAGAGAGAGAGAGAGAGAGAGAGAGAGAGAGAGCAATGTCATGTAACCAATACGGAAATATCTTAATAGGGGATCGCAGATATTTTCCGTTATATGTTCTACGTAGTTTATGATTTAATTGACTCTGTTATTATTATTAATTATTATTTGCGATTGGTTCCACATGAAATTTGGGCGTCACACCCCTTCCCCAGCTCTTCCTAACCCCCCCATCTCTCTCTCTCTCTCTCTCTCTCTCTCTTAGAAATGCAAATTAGAAGGGATATAATTAGCACTTTCTTTTCAACCTTGGAAACGCAAATCTAAAGAGGGTATATAAAACCTCTCAAAACTCCTCTCTCTCTCGCTCTCTCTCTCTCTCTCTCTCTCTCTCTCTCTCTCTTAGAAATGCAAATAAAAAGGGATATAATTAGCACTTTCTTTTCAACCTTGCAAACGTAAATCTAAAGAGGGTATTACTAAAACTCTCTCTCTCTCTCTCTCTCTCTCTCTCTCTTAGAAATGCAAATTAGAAGGGATATAATTAGCTCTTTCTTTTCAACCAATGCAAATTTGAAGGGATATATTTAGCCCTTTCTCTTCAACCTTGCAAACGCAAATCTAAAGAGGGTATTACTAAAACTCTCTCTCTCTCTCTCTCTCTCATCCAAAATATGTAAAAACCTAAAAGAAGGAAAGGATGTAAGTTCGACAAAAAATGCAAATATATGCACCCTGTAGCCATGAATCATAATCAAATAAATAACCAACCAAGTAATAAAATCCAAAATAAGAAAGAAACAAATAAAGAGAGAAATCAAGAATATCAGGTAAAAGAGAAAAGCAAACCACCAATGAGATATGCAGAGGTGTCAGCAAAGAATTTCAAAGCATCAGCTCCGAAATTCTACTCAAGAGATAATAACTGTATTTATTATGCAAGAGGATATTGCAGAAACGGAGAAAATTGCAGATTCAGACACAAAATGAATAATTATGATGAAGGAAGATCAAAATATATGGAAAAGTTGGATTTTTTAATGTCAGAATTTCTGGAAATGAAAAAAAGAACAACATACCAGAACAGGAAAGAGACATGGGAAAATCCTTATTACTATCAGTATTAAATGAAGGAGAAAACACGCAAACCATCATAGTGATGAATGCGCAGGGTTTAGTTACGAGTAACTCCAAGAAAAATAGAGTACTTAGAAGAACTAACCCAAAATGAAAAGAAAATAGATATAATGAATATAAGTGAAACCTGGTATTCCCAAGAGACTGGGAATGATGATCAAATAAAAAGGGTTCCAAACTTATAGATCAGATAGAAAAAATAGGAATTAAGGGGAACCGCAATATATGGGAAAGACAAAAAACAAGGAAAAATATATGAGAAATATAGTAACTCAGAATGTGAACTAATAGCGGTAGAATTTGAATCTGAAAAATTGATGAACATAGTAATATATAGACCTCCTAATACTAAAGAGTGACTAATAGTTGAAAAATTGGATGATATATGTAGAAATCACAAGGACTGGACTATTCTCCTATACTGGTGACTTCAACTTTCCTTTCGTAGAATGGAAAGAACGAATAGGAGATTGTGGTTGTACTTATACATATAAAAAAGAGAGTAATAGTAGTGCAGAAGATAAGAGGCAATTTGAAAAGCTATTAGATATGCTACTAGAATACAACATTCAACAAATAAATCACCTGCCAACAAGAAAGGAAAATACTTTAGACCTAGTATTTGTGAACGAGATGAATTATGTTAAAGAAAATAATAGTTTATAATGCGAGTATTTCAGACCATAATGTCATAGAATTAACAGTTTCATTCCAAAAGCAAGTGAAAATAGAGATAAGCAAGAAATGAAAAAGTGGGAAGGATATGGAAAATACAACTTCTACAGTAAAAACTATAAAATGGTCAGAAATTAATGAAGAATTAAACAAAGATTGGGATAACATTTTCGTAAGTGATGACATAAGGGTAAATACGGAGATATTATATAAAATATTGGAGATAATAGTGGAAAAATATATACCGAAGAAGAAAAGTAAACATTCATTCATGCATAACCAAGAGACAGAAGAATCTTGTTCCAGAAAATCAGAAAGTGGAAAAAAGGTCTTGCAAAAGAAAAAAATGCATGGAAAGTTATAGAACTAAAAAGTAAGATAGAAATGCAGAAAAAAAAGATTATACAATCAAAAGAAAATGAAAAACGGGACTTGGAAGAAAAAACCCTATTAAATATCAAGCAAAAACCCCAAACTATTATACTCATATGCGAAGAAGATGAATAAAAGAAGAATAGAAATAGGCCCTCTGAGATTGAAGGGAGATTAACGAATGAAAAAACGGAAATTTGCAACATACTGGCAGAACGATATAAGAGAGAACTCACCCCTAGAATAGATAATGAAGATAATGATATAGAAGTAAGGGATGAAAATAGTGAATATTTAGCTGACATAGATATTAATGAAGCTGATATTGTGCAGGCTATTAATGAAATTAAAAATGGAGCTGCTGCAGGGCCTGATGGAATTCCCCTGCTATTTTGTTTAAAATGAAAGTTAGTTCATTCTATCGCAAAGCCACTTGCAATATTATTAAGACAAAGTGTAGATACAGGCAAGATATATGATGAGCACAAATTAGCGTATATTACCCCTACTTTCAAAAGTGGATCAAGATAGAGGCAAGTATTATAGGCCTGTGAGTCTAACATCACATATAATGAAAGTGTATGAAAGGGTAATGAAGAAAAATATTATGAAACATTAATAAAAAAATAATTTGTTTAATAAAGGACAACATGGTTTCGTACCCGGAAAAAAGTACACAAACCCAACTGTTAGTCCACCGTGAAAACATATTCAAAAATATGAAAAGCGGAAAATGAAACAGATGTGGTTTATTTAGACTTTGCAAAAGCTTTTGATAAAGTAGACCATAATATATTAGCGAAGAAAATTAGAAAAACACAATATCGTGGATAAAGTAGGAAGATGGTTAAAAGAATTTTTACACAACAGAAAACAGATAGTTATTGCAAACGACGAGAATCGGATGAAGCCAAGGTAATATCCGGTGTGCCGCAAGGTACGGTGTTAGCTGCAATACTGTTTGTTTATTATGATTGAAGACATAGACAATAATGTTAAGGATTCGGTAGTGAGTAGTGTTTCGCAGATGACACAAGAATAAGTAGAGAAATTACTTGTGATGAAGATAGGAACGCTCTACAAAGAGACCTTAACAAAGTATATGATTGGGCAGAGGTAAAATAGGATGGTATTTAACTCTGATAAATTTGAATCAATAAATTATGGAGACAGAGAAAGAAAGCTATATGCATATAAGGGACCTAATAATGAGACCATCACAAATAAGGAAGCAGTTAAAGACCTTGGTGTGATGATGAATAGGAACATGTTATGCAATGATCAAATAGCAACTCTGTTGGCAAAATGTAAAGCAAAAATGGGAATGTTGTTACGGCACTTCAAAACAAGAAAAGCTGAACACATGATTATGCTTTATAAAACATATGTTTCGTAGGTCCACTTGAATATTGCAATATGATATGGTACCCACACTATCAAAAGGATATTGCACAAATAGAGAGTGTACAAAGGTCCTTTACAGCTAGAATAGAAGAAGTTAAGGACCTAGACTACTGGGAAAGACTACAATTCTTAAAAATTATATGTCTGGAAAGGAGAAGAGAACGCTACATGATAATTCAGGCATGGAAACAGAATAGAAGGAATAGCAGAAAATATCATGGAACTAAAATATCAGGAAAGAGCAAGCAGAGGTAGATTAATAGTGCCCAAAAATATACCAGGAAAAATAAGGAAAGCACACAGACATTAATCCACTACGCAACCAGCAGCGATAATGCAGCGTCTATTCAATGCGTTGCCAGCTCATCTGAGGAATATATCAGGAGTGAGCGTAGATGTGTTTAAGAATAAGCTCGACAAATATCTAAACTGCATCCCAGACCATCCAAGATTGGAAGATGCAAAATATACCGGCGAAGAATGTACTAGCAACTCTCTGGTAGACATTAGAGGTGCCTCACACTGAGGGACCTGGGGCAACCCGAACAAGATGTAAGGTCTGTAAGGTAAGGTCTCTCTCTCTCTCTCTCTCTCTTAGAAATGCAAATAAGAAGGGATATAATTAGCATTTTCTTTCAACATTGCAAACGCAATCTAAAGAGATGGTATTACTAAAACCTCTCTTCTCTCTTCTCTCCTCTCCTCTCAACCTCTCCAAGGTATGGGTCTCATTCTCGATCCTCTCACCCATCTACAAAATCTCCTCGTCTCCCCGTCCTCTCTTCTCGCGATTCCTCTCTCTCTATCTCTCTTCTCTAATTCTCTCTCTCCTTTCCTCTCTCCTGCTCTCTCTCTCTCTCTCTCTCTCAGTCCCGTGCGTACAATGACGCTCTTGGCATCAGGTGATATTTCGTCCGATTTATTTTTTTCTCGGACTTGACACTGACTTTGATGAGTGATGGTGATGGTATGCTAGAGAGAGAGAGAGAGAGAGAGAGAGAGAGAGAGAGAGAGAGAATTTTAGTTTTCAAAAATTGTCTTTTCCTCAAAGTCGCCCCCTGTATGTAGGTAGTGCCGTCAGTACACCCCACATAGTGCACCGTAGGCATTACTAAAGGTTATTTTCAGCGTGCCCTCGGCCACAAGCTGCAACCCCCTTGCATTCCTTTGACTGTACCTCCGTGTATATTCTCTTTCGCCCGTCTTACTTTCCTGAGATCTCTCCTAAACGATAGATTCACTGTGTAACTCTTTGAGCTTTACCTCCTGTTACACATTTCAAGCCTTTTACTCTCAATTTCTCTTTGAGCGCGGAGTGACCTCATAGGTCCCAGTGCTTGGTCTTTGACCTAAATTCCCTATTCATTTCAAAGTGTTCATATGTCTAAGTTTACAGAGGCGAATGACGCAATCAGATCGCATGTTGCGTTACCATTAGTACACCAGAATGTATCCCTCGCCTCTTGCCAAGACTGCTCTGTATTCCTTCGTTCTTTCTTTCGTCTTGGCTCTGGTCTGTTTGTTCTTCTCATTCTCATCTCTGGCCCCTTTCCCTTCTTTATTCTTACCCTCTCTTCCTTTCCCTTATTAATACCTTGTTACTTCTTTCTAAGGACCATAATTTTCTTTGGACTCTTCCATATGAATTGGCTTGATCTTATGATTTTAATAATAATAATAAGTAATAATAATAATAATAATAATAATAATATAATAATAATAATAATAATAATAATAATGATAATAATAATAATGTTGTACCTACCGAACTAAATATAAGAATGTGGTGTTCTTTTCCTAAGAAATTACTCAGATTACGTAAATGCGAACAGTTCTAAAAGCTCTGAAATTTTACAAAGCAGTGTGGCGATTGACTATTGATTTTTAGAAGAACAAAAGGGAAAATTTTGGATTTTGATGTTGCAAGAAGCCACACTCGTGCAAGCAAGGAAGGGTCTTGCAGTTACGACATGGCTCTTAGGCGAAGAAGGTGGAGAATAAATATCCGAGACTTGCAATGTTTACTTTTGCAAGTGTTAATCTTGAACCAGTGTGGTTGCTGGTTGTGGCCAAACAAGTCTGTTTTGACCTTCAGAGTGAAATAATAATTTCATTATTCTTTTCGCTCGACGGCGCCACTGCGTGTCCCTTCATTCAGCAGCCCTGAAGGACGTAACCGTCAGTATTTGGGTATCAATAGGGATAATAGTACTTTGGTGTCAAAGGGGATAATAATAGTACTTTTGAGCGCCTCAGTGGCGTGGTTGGTATGGTGTTTGCTTCTCACCTAGGTGGTCGCGGGCTCGATTCTTGGCCATTCAATTGAGGAGTGAGAGATGTGTATTTCTGGTGATAGAAGTTCACTCTCGACGTGGTTCGGAAGTCCCGTAAAGCCGTTGATCGTGTAGCTGAATAACCACTGGTTCCATGCAACGTAAAAACACCATACAAACAAACAATAGTACTTTTGCTGTCAATACTTGCTGTCAATGGGGTAATATTATAGTACTAGGTGTCAATGGGGATCATAGTACATGGGTGTCAATTGGATTATATTGCTTTGAGGTCAATGGGGATTATAGTATTTTGGTGTCAATGAGGATTATAGTACTTTGCCAATGGGTATTATAGTACTTTGGTGTCGGTGGAATTATAGTACTTTGGTGTCAATGGGTGTTACAGTACTTTGGTCTCATGGTCTCACTTACTCATTTTAGAGGTGAATATTGTGAGAAACGGACTTGAATGGGTGACTCTCGAGTTTGGGTGACCCTCGAGAGAGAGAGAGAGAGAGAGAGAGAGAGAGAGAGAGAGAGAGAGAGTAAGTAATCTGTCGGATATTGATTCATGCAAATACGTAACACACACACCAGACTGCGGGCTCTGGAACACTCCAGAATCGATTAGAATTCATAAGGTCAAAATTCACGCATCTGCTTTGGGGATCGAGGCAGTGTTCCAGGGTTTACAGCATCTCCTCAGTTGCTTTTCTGAGGGTTCCAGCGATTCCAGGCCTTGTATGGCCGAGAACTGTGGTGCTGTTCTGAGGGTTGCAGCAATTCCAAGCCTTGTGTGGCCGAGAACTGTGGTGCTGTTCTGGGGGTTGCAGCAATTCCAGGCCTTGTGTGGCCGAGAACTGTGGTGCTGTTCTGAGGGTTGCAGCAATTCCAGGCCTTGTGTGGCCGAGAACTGTGGTGCTGTTCTGAGGGTTGCAGCAATTCCAGGCCTTGTGTGGCCGAGAACTGCAGTGCTGTTCTGAGGGTTGCCGAGATTCCAGGCCTTGTGTGGCCGAGAACTGTGGTGCTGTTCTGAGGGTTGCAGCGATTCCAGGCCTTGTGTTGCCGAGAGCTGGAAGCTGCTATTTGCCACTAAAACCAACATCTATTATTTGTTCCTAAAACAGCTACTATCTGCCATCCAAGAGTAGCAGCTACGTTTCCCACCAAAAGTAGTAGCTACTAATGCTTTTCCAAAAAAAATAGCAGTTTCTGCTTTTCCAAAGAAGTAGCAGCTAGTGCTTTTCAAAAAGTACCAGCAACCCCTGTTAGTAGCAGCTACTCCTGTTTTACAAGTAAGTAGCAGCTGCTACCCGCTTGTCACAGTAAGTAGCAGCTACTAATGCTTGTCACGGAAAGTAGTAGCAACTGCTTTTTACCAAAAGTAGCAGCAGCTACTGCTCTTCACACAAAATAAGTAGCAGCTACTGCTTTAACTCAAAATAAGTAGCTGCTACTGCTTTTCACCAAAAGTACCGACGCCAGCGCGTCTTCCGTGGTCGGAATATATTGATCAATTGATCAGCTGACCACCGTCGGCATCTTACCACTCTGCTTTTTATTTTTAAACATTTTTTCTTTTAATATGTTTTGCCTTATTTTTAGAATAGAGAAAACATTCTCTCTCTCTCTCTCTCTCTCTCTCTCTCTCTCTCTCTCTCTCTCTCTCTCTCAGCGATTTCTGGAAGGCCATTGAACAGTAATACAATATTACGAGGATTTGATATAATATTACAAGGGTCTGCTATAATATTCAAGGGCTTAATATAATGTTAAGAAAGCTTAATATAATATTCAAGGACTTGATGTAATACTCAGTGGCGTTGTATAATATTCAAGGACTTTATGTAATACTCAAGGCGTTGTATAATATTCAAGGACTTGATGTAATACTGAAGGCGTTGTATAATATTCAAGGACTTGATGTAATACTCAAGATGTTGTATAATATTCAAGGACTTGATGTAATACTGAAGGCGTTGTATAATATTCAAGGACCTGATGTAATACTCAAGGCGTTGTATAATATTCAAGGACTTGATGTAATACCCAAGGCGTTGTATAATATTCAAGGACTTGATGTAATACTCAAGGCGTTGTATAATATTCAAGGAGTTGATGTAATACTCAAGGCGTTGTATAATATTCAAGGACTTGATGTAATACTCAAGGCGTTGTATAATATTCAAGGACTTGATGTAATATTGAAGGACTTGGTATGATATTTAAGGCTTAATATGATATTCAGGAACTTGATATAATATTCAAGGACTTTATATAACATTCGAGGACTTGATATGATATTCAAGGATTTTGTATAATATTCAAGGACTTAATATGATATTCAGGGACTTGATATGAAATTCCAGGACAATGTATAATATTCAAAGACTTAATATAATATTCAAGGACTTTATATAATATTGAAGGACCTAATGTAATATTCAAGGACTTAATGTAATATTCAAGTACTTTATATAAAATTGAAGGACCTATTGTAATATTACAAGGACTTTATAAAATATTCAAGGACTTAATATTGCATTCAAGGACTTAATATAATATTCAAGGACTTTATACAATCTTAAAATACTTAATATAATTTTCAAGGAGTTTTTATGATATTCAGTGACTTCATATAATATTCAAAGACTTTATATGATATTCAGGGACTTTATAAAATATTCAAGGAATTAATAAAGGTTTTTTGCCACTAAGGAAAAAATGAAAAAGCGAGATAGCCAAGTATTTTCGGTCCTGTTCGGACCCTTTACTGAGGACTTAATGTATATTGAGGGACCTACTATAATATTCAAGTACTGTACAATGTAACAGACATAATTTTGTGGGTACATTTTCAACCCAGTCACATGAGCATACCTTTCTTTAGCCTCCCTGACCTTCTGCAACAATCTGAACGCGACTGTGGAAAGAGGAAACAAGAGATACCGAGTCTCTGCTGAATGTCAGGAATTCTAAAGATTCTTGCCCCCACCCGTACCCATCCCCCCCAGCTTCCTCGCCCCTCAAACCCAAACTTTGGCACGGGAATTGACACTTAACTGTCGGGAGTGTGACCAGAGTTCTCTAGGCCCTCTCAGGAGGAGGAGGAGGAGGAGGAGGAGGAGGAGGAGGAGGAGGAGGAGGAGGAGGAGGAGGAGGGAAAAGTTGACCAAATGGCATAAAAAAATTTCACTTCTGTTCTGTCAGAGGACAGCACTGAACTTTGGCATTTATTTTGGTAGTAAGGCAGGTTGTGGGGGGGGGGGGGGGGGGGGGGGGGGGGGGGGACGGTGGGGGGGGGGGGGAGTGGGCCGTTGTAACCTTGTGGTGCCTTGGCACACTGTGCGTGGGCAGACGTTGCTATATTTATAGAAGTCGGTTAGGGATTATAGCCGAAGTCCGAGTGATAGTGACTGCTATTTTACAGGCAATATAGATAGAATTTAATTTTCAAAGCAAATTTCAGAAATTATACAAAATTAGTGTTTTCTTTACCACTTATGTGGTACAGTTAAATTTTGCGTGATTTTCTTGAAAAAAATCGAGTATTTGTTGTAGCAGGTATTAAAAAAAAAAACAATTATCCTTATAGCTATTGCCAGAAATGTGTAGATTTTGCAAAAATTCTCAAAACCTTTCTGCTTACAGCAACATTGCCAAAATTATAAAAGTTCATTTAACAATTTAGGTACAAGAGACAGATTCACTGATTGATTACCATCGACTGGCGGAAGCAAATCAGTCATTGATCCGGGCAGAGGAATGCGACCCGGAAATAACTCGACTATCGATAAGGAGGTCCAAGTTTATAAAAGTGCGTTATGCAATGTTTAACTGCAACTCATATCATTCTTTTGACTGCGCCTCTGTTCGTATTCTCATTCTTCCATCTTAATTTCTTTGAACCTCTCCAGAGGTTCTTTATTCCACAGTTCCAGAGTTCCTTTGTTACTCAGTTCCAGAGGTCCTTTATTCCTTAGTTCCAGAGGTCCATTATCCCTCAGTTCCAGAGGTCTTTTACTCCTCAGTTCCAGAGGTCATTTATTCCTTAGTTCCAGAAATCCTTTATTCCCAGGTTACAAGGAGGTTTCCAGGATTTTCTTAGTTCCTGAGGTTCCATTATTTTATTAGTTCCAGAGGTCATTTATTCCCTTTCCAGTTACCGGAGGGTTTAATTTTCCCTTAGGTCATTATCCTTTATTCCTCAGTTCCGAGGTTTTTTTTTTTTTTCATTTATTTTTTTTCCCCTTTATTCAGAAAATTCCTTTATTTCCGGCCAGTTCCGAGGTCTTTATTCCTTAGTCAGATCCTTTATTCCTTCAGTTCCAGAGGTCCTTTATTCCTCAGTTCCAGAGTTCCTTCCTTAGTTTCCAGAAATCCTTATTCCTCAGTCCAGGGCCTTTATTCCTTAGGTTTCCGAGTCATTTATTCATTAGTTAATTCCAGAGGTCATTATTCCTCAAGTTCCAGAGGTCCATTTATTCCTCTTCCAGAGGGGTCCTTTATTCCCTTCAGTTTCCAGAGTTCCTTTGTTATCAGTTCCAGAGGTCATTTATTCCTTAGTTCCAGAGGTCCTTTATTCCTTTCAGTTCAGAGGTCATTTATTTCTTTAGTTCCAGAGGTCCTTTATTCCTCATTCCAGAGGTCTTTTTACTCCTCAGTTCCATTTAGGTCTTTTTTCTTAGTTCCAGAGGTCCTTTATTCCTCAGTTCCAGAGGTCCTTTTATTCCTCAGTTCCGAGGTCATTATTCCTTAGTTCCAGAGGGTCCTTTATTCCTCAGTTCCAGAGGTCATTATTTTCTTAGTTCCAGAGCCTTTTTATCCTCAGTTCAGAGTCTTAATCCTCAGTTCCAGAGTAATTTATTTCTCGTCAGAGGTCCTTTATCCTCAAGTTCAGAGGTCCTTTATTACTCAGTTCCAGCGTTCCTTTATTCATCAGTTCCAGAGGGTCATTTATTTCCTTAGTTTCCCGAGGTCCTTTATCCTTAGTTCAGAGGTCCTTTATCCTCCAGTTTCAGAGGTCTATTACTTCCTCAGTTACAGAGGTTCATTTATCCTTAGTTCAGAGGTCCTTTATTCGCAGTTCCAGAGTCAATAAATTATGACTGTAGTTCCAGAGGCTTATTCCTCAGTTCCGAGGTCATTATTCCTTAGTTCCAGAGGTCCTTTATCCGCTTAGTTCTAGAGGCCTTATTCCTCCGTTCCAGAGGTCTTTTACGCCTCAGTTCAGAGGTCATTTTATTTCCTTAGTTCCAGAGGGTCCTTTATTCCTTCCAGTTCCAGAGGTCATTTATTACTTAGTTCAAGAGTCCTGTATCCTCAGGTTCCAGAGTTTTACATTTATTCCTAAGTTCCAGAGGGACTTATCCCAGGTTCAGAGGTCTTTATTTCCTTCAGTTCCAGAGGTCCTTTTAATCCCTTCCAGTTCAGAGGTCATTTATTCCTTAGTTTGCCAGAGGTCCTTTTTCTAAGTTTTCCAGAGGTTCCATTTATTCCTTAGGTTCCAGAGGTTCCTTTATTCCAAGTTCCAGAGGTCTTTATTTCCTTAGTTCCAGAGGTCCTTTATTCCCTTAGTTCCAGAGGTCCTTTATCCTCAGTTCCAGAGGTTTCTTGTAACCTTTTCCTTCCCAGTTTCCAGGAGGTTCCTTTATTCCTTAGTTCCCAGAGGGTTTCCTTTTACCAATTTCCAGGTTCCAAGAGGTCCTTTATTCCCTTAGTTCCAGAGGCCCTTTATTCCCTTAGTTCCCAAGGGAAGGTCCTTTATTCCCTCAGTTCCAGAGGGGGGGTTTTCCAAAATTTTTATTTTTCTTAGTTCCAGAGGTCTTTATTCCTTCCAGTTCAGAGGTCCTTTATTCCCTCAGTTCCAGGAGTTCCATTTTATTCCTTAGTTCAGAGGTCCTTTATTTCCCTTAGTTCCAGAGGTCCTTTATTCCTCAGTTCCAGAGGGGTTCCTTTTGAACTCCTCAGTTCCAGGAGTTAATTTATTTTTCCTTAGTTCCAGAGGCCTTATTCATCAGTTCCAGAGTTCCATTTATTCCTTAGTTCCAGAGGGTCCTTTTATTCCTCAGTTCCAGAGGTCATTCTTATTCCTTAGTTCCAGAGGTCCCTTATCCCTTCCAGTCAGTAGTCTTTTATTCCTCAGTTCCAGAGGTCTTTTACTCATCAGTTCCAGAGGTCATTTATTCCTTAGGTCCAGATGTCCTATTTATTCCTCAGTTCCAGGGAGCCAGGTCCATTTATTTCCTTTTTAGTTCCAGAGGTCCACCTTATTCCTCAGTTCCCATTTGAGGTCCATTTATTCCTTAGTTCAGAGGGTCCTTTATCCCTTAGTTCCAGAGGTCCTTATTCTCAGTTCCCAGAGGTCTTTTACCCTCAGGTTTCCAGAGGTTCATTTATTCCTTAGTTCCAGGTCTTTATTCCTTCCAGTTTCAGAGTTCCATTTTAATTGGCCTTAGTCCAGAGGTCCTTTATTCCTCAGTTCCAGAGGTCATTTTATCTTTTAGTTCCAGAGGTCCCTTACACTTAGTTCAGAGAGGTCTTTATTCATTCAGTTCTCCAGAGGTCTTTACTTCCTCAGTTCCAGAGGTCATTTATTTCCTTAGTCCAGAGGGTACTTTATTACTCAGTTCCAGAGGTACTTATTCCTTTAGTTCAGAGGTCCCTTTTATTCCTCCGTTTCCAGAGGTCATTTATTCCTTAGTTCCAGAGGTCCTTTATTCCTCAGTTCCAGAGGTCATTTATTCCTTAGTTCCAGAGGTCCTTTATTCCTCAGTTCCAGAGGTCCTTTATTCCTTAGTTCCAGAGGTCCTTTATCCTCAGTTCCAGAGGTTCTTTATTTCTCAGTTCCAGAAGTTCTTTATTCCTTAGTTCCAGAAGTCTTTTATTCCTCAGTTTCAGAGGTCCTATATTCCTTAGTTCCAGAGGTCCTTTATTTCTCAGTTCCAGACGTTCTTTATTCCTCAGTTCCAGAGGTCCTTAATTCCATAGTTCCAGAGGTTCTTTATTTCTCAATTCCAGAGGTTCTCTATTCCGCAGTTCCAGAAGTCCTTTATTCCTCGGTTCCAGAGGTTCTTTATTCCTCACATCCTTGGACTGTAGAACAGCCTTCCAGAGGATGTCGTGCAATTGAAACTTCTTCAGAAGTTCAAGCGAAGAGTGCATTTTGATACAATTTTATCTGTTTGTTAATTTATTGATTTATTTTATATAATGAGTCTAGTCTCTTCTTTCTGTATTTCTCTTTACCTCCTCTTACTTATTCTTAATGAACACCGCAATATTTTTTGGAAGCTTGATTTTCAAGTCAGTGGCCCCTGTGGTGGGCTTGTTCTATATGAATAGGGGTCGCCCTCTGGGTAATAATAATAATAATAATAATAACCCAATAAATAATAATAATAATAATAATAATAATAATAATAAATAATATTAAATATATAATTAAAATATCTAAAATAATAATAATATAATAATAATAATAATAATAATAATAATAATAATAATAATAATAATAATAATAATAATAATAATAATTTTTGGAAGCTTGAATTTCAAGGCAGTGGACCCTTTGGTGGCCTTGCACATCTTCTGAATAATTTCTCTGCTAAAAGAATCAAACGTTTGAAAAAAAAAAGTGCTTGCTCTCGCCTACTTGACGATTCTGACGCGCGAGAACGCATGAATAATTCACGGCACTTTGTTCCAGTGCTTTCTGTCAACCCACTTATGCCAAGGTGAGCCAAGGTTCCACCTAAGAATGGAATATAGAATATAAGTCGAAGGTCAAGCAAGCGATGGGACCTTTGATGGTGACGTCGTTGTTAGGAGAGAGGAGTTCAGGAAAGGTGGAAGTAGAAGGCTCTCTCTAGACTCAAGAGCTCCTGAGTCCAGAGGGAGAGAGTGGAATCGCTTTTAACCTCCGCCGTGGATCAGTTCAGTAGTCTCAGAGGCTACAGACTCATTATGACTATATATATATAATATATATATTATATATATATATATATATATATAGATATATATATATATATATACACACATATATGTGTATGTATATATATATATATATATATATATATATATATATATATATATATATATAAATAAATGCTATACACAATTAATTTATAAAAATCAGACGATGGAGAGAGAGAGAGAGAGAGAGAGAGAGTCAGCACACCGGGAATCATAGAGGTTAATGAAGGAATTTGAAGGGAAATTGACGGCGTATTGCGGTTTAATTAGTCTCTCTCTCTCTCTCTCTCTCTCTCTCTCTCTCTCTCTCTCTCTCTCTCTCTCTCTCTCTTTGCAGGCTAAGATTTCCCTCAGGAGACTTCTTGGGTTTAGGGACTTGACTCTGTACATGAAGTGTTGACAATTGAAGGTTCAAAGGATGAGAGACTCCTGGCGAGAGAGAGAGAGCGATGAGAGGCGAGGAGAGAGAGAGAGAGAGAGAGAGAGAGAGAGAGAGAGAGAGAGAGAGAGAGTTGCAGGGTATCCGAGTGGGCGTGTGGGCGTGAGTGTCTGTCCGCTTCATGAGAGGATGCCATGTTTGAGAACGACACCTTTAACGGATGAAAAATAAATGCTTGCCGCTGAAGTCGAGCTCAACTTTGCAGTCTCATATCATCTAGGAGGACTTCTTGGGTCATGTCAGGTCGTCTGACAGGACGGCTTAGATCATCTGAGAGGTCATGTCATGTCATCTTAAAGGACGTCTCAGGTCATGTCAGGTCGTCTGACAGGACGTCTTAGATAATCTGAGAGGTCATGTCATGTCATCTGAAAGGACGTCTCAAGTCATGTCAGGTCGTCTGACAGGACGTCTTAGATAATCTGAGAGGTCATGTCATCTTAAAGGACGTCTCAGGTCATGTCAGGTCGTCTGACAGGACGTCTTAGATAATCTGAGAGGTCATGTCATCTTAAAGGACGTCTCAGGTCATGTCAGGTCGTCTGACAGGACGTCTTAGATAATCTGAGAGGTCATGTCATCTTAAAGGACGTCTCAGGTCATGTCAGGTCGTCTGACAGGACGTCTTAGATAATCTGAGAGGTCATGTCATCTTAAAGGACGTCTCAGGTCATCTCAGGTCGTCTGACAGGACTTCTTAGATAATCTGAGAGGTCATGTCATCTTAAAGGACGTCTCAGGTCATGTCAGGTCGTCTGACAGGACGTCTTAGATAATCTGAGAGGTCATGTCATGTCATCTTAAAGGACGTCTCAGGTCATCTCAGGTCGTCTGACAGGACATCTTAGATAATCTGAGAGGTCATGTCATGTCATCTGAAAGGACGTCTCAGGTCATGTCAGGTCGTCTGACAGGATGTCTTAAACCATCTGGGAAGTCATGTCAGGTCATCCGGGAGGGCATCTTAGGTAAAGTCTTTGTTAAAAAGAAGAATGACTTTAAAACAATTCCAAATGAATTTGAAGTGATATCCCTCTGTAAATAATCAGTTTGTTAAACGAGGTGTATTCCAGTCAGAAACATCTTGCAATCATGCATGCACTGACAGAGAGAGAGAGAGAGAGAGAGAGAGAGAGAGAAGAGAGAGAGAGAGAGATAAAAAAAAAGACAAAAGAAAGAAAGAGGGGCATCTGGCAAAAAAAAAAAGAAGAAAAAGTCGAAATAAATCTAGACGTTGTCACCTCTTTTGTTTCTTTAGTGGTCGGAAAAGCGCCATTACTGATGATTCCTTCTCGAGCGCCGTCGGTGTTTTAGCCATTTCCTCCGGTTTCCTAACTCCTCCTCTTTACGTCATTGTGTGTGTGTGTGTGTGTGTGTGTTGAGCTGGCTTGCGAGCGCGCAAGTGTTAAGAGGCACAAGTTCGTGCAATTATGACAAAACAGGAACCCTTGAATTTTTTATCTGGAGAGAGAGGTCGGGAAAACGTAATTGCCGTTTTCTTCCTGAACGCAACCTCGTAAGTATATATATATATATATATATCTCCTTTTGTAACTTATGTCCGGTGGTGGCCTCAGACACTGCCCATAATGCTCTTAGTCGCGGGCCATGAAACTCAGCCACGGTCCGGTGTTGGCCTCTGTTTTGTTGGTACCCATCGCGCTACCAGAAGTACGATTATGGCTAACTTTAAAACTTTAACCTAAAATAAAAACTGCTTAAGCTAGAGGGCTGCAATTCTGTACGTTTGATGACTGGAGGGTGAATGGTCGACATACCCATTAAGCAGGGCCCTCTCAAGAAGGCCGCAAGTATTCTTTTTTTAACGGAATGGCATAATAGTAACTTTTATTTAGGTTTTATGTCTTAATTTGCGAAATAATCCCCCTTCTGTATTATCTGGCAACGCTGCTGCTGCTGTTCCAGGTTCTCTTTCTCGTCCTGGAAACACGAAGGAAAATCAAAAGCTGCTCATACATACATACATGCATACATAAATAAAGGCTATTCAGAAATACATGAGAGAGAGAGAGAGAGAGAGAGAGAGAGAGAGAGAGAGAGAGAGAGAGTAGGTGTATAAGGGACTTGGGGAAACCGAACCTACAAACAAACAAATGCACTATGTAAAGTACTTAATAGCTCGAACCCACGCTAAGAATATATTCCCTTTCAAGACAACCGGTTCACACCATATGTGTCTGGTTGTTACCTACACACGAATCGTTAGTAATGAGAGAAGCCGGCTACTCTTTGAAGAGCCCAGCTGTTATTTAAAGAGTCCAGCTACTCTTTAAAGAGCCCAGCTGTTATTTAAAGAGTCCAGCTACTCTTTAAAGAGGCCAGCTGCTCTTTGAAGAGTCCAGCTACTCTTTAAAGAGGCCAGCTGTTATTTAAAGAGTCCAGCTACTCTTTAAAGAGCCCAGCTGTTATATAAAGAGTCCAGCTACTCTTTAAAGAGCCCATTTGTTATATAAAGAGCCCAGCTGTTATTTAAAGAGTCCACCTACTCTTTAAAGAGTCCAACTACTCTTTAAAGAGGCCAGCTGTTATTTAAAGAGTCCAAATACTCTTTAAGAGGCCAGCTGTTATTTAAAGAGTCCAGCTACTCTTTAAAGAGGCCAGCTGTTATTTAAAGAGTCCAGCTACTCTTTAAAGAGCCCAGCTGTTATTTAAAGAGTCCAGCTACTCTTTAAAGAGCCCAGCTGTTATATAAAGAGTCCGGCTACTCTTTAAAGAGCCCAGCTCCTATTTGAAGAGTGCAGCTGATATTTAAAGAGCCCAGGTACTGTTTAAAGAGCTCGGCTGTTATTGGAAGAAGCTAACTACTATTCGAAAAGACCAGCTGCTATTTAAAGAGTCTAGGTGCTATTGAAAGAGGCTGCCTGCTATTAAAAGAGCCCAGCTGCCATTTGAAGAGACTAGCTGATATTTAAAGAGCCCACTACTGTCTGAAGAAGCTTGATGATTTTTGAAGAGCCTAGCCACTATTCAAAAAAGACCAGCTGCTATTTGAGGAGTCTAGTTGCTATTTAAAGAGCCCAGCTACTATTTGAAAAGGCTAGTTGCTATTTAAAAAAGACCAGCTGCTACTTGAAGAGGCTAGCTGCTATTTAAAGAGCTGAGCTGCTATTTAAGGAGTTCAGCTACTATTTGAAGAGACTAGATGCTATTTAAAGAGCCCAGCTATTATTTGAAAAGGCTAGATGCCATTTAAAGAGCCCAGCTACTATTTGAAGAGGCTAGTTGCTATTTGAAGAGCCTAGCTACTATTTAAAAAGGACTAGCTGCTATTTGAAGAGCCGAGGTGCTATTTAAAGAGTCGTGCTGCTATTTAAAGAGCCCAGCTACTATTTAAAGAGCCCAGCTACTATTTAAAGAGCCCAACTACTATCTAAATAGCCCAACTACTATTGAAAGGGGTCAATGGAAGGTTCTATTTAGATCAGAAAGGTTGAAAGCTGAGTTCTTCTCAGCCTTGGCCTAGTACTGCTCGCTCGACCTTCAGCAGGTTATAACCCTCTGGTGCCCCGTTGGGGGGGGGGGGGGGGGGGGGGGGGGGGGTTAGTGCAGCGTCCCTTCCTTAGGTCGATAGCCGCAACCCCTTTTTTCACTCCTTTTAGATTTGATCAACTTGAGAGGTTTCACTTTCATAAGGCGATTAAGATGCACCGTAGGTCCATCGTTGCTCTACCTTGACCAGTAACAACAGGAATACTTCATGTGTCGACACTGGGTACATAATGAAAGCTTTTTTTACAATCTCGTGGGTGTCTTGAATGAGCAGAATTATTATTATTAATATTATTTTATTATTATTATTATTATTATTATTATTATTCTGAGGTATTAGGTTAGTAATACCTTGCATCCTCTTTTGAAGTTCTGAAAAAGTTCCAAGTGGACGACTTTCTCTGGGAGGTTGTTCCACAGTCCAACAGTGTGAGGAATAAAGCACCTCTGGAAGTAAGGAATAAAGGACATCTGGAACTGAGAAATAAATGACCTCTGGAATTAAGGAGTAATGGACCTCTGGAAGTGAGGAATAAAGGACCTCTGGAACTGAGAAATAAATGACCTCTGGAATTAAGGAGTAATGGACCTCTGGAAGTAAGGAATAAAGGACCTCTGGAACTGAGAAATAAATGACCTCTGGAATTAAGGAGTAATGGACCTCTGGAAGTGAGGAAAAAAAGACTTCTGGAAGTGAGAAATAATTGACCTCTGGAAGTGAGGAATAAAGCACCTCTGGAACTGAGAAATAATGGACTTCTGGAACTGTGGAGAAGTTCGACAGCGACGCAAAACATGTACTCTATATTGGTGCTGCTGCTGCTGTTCAGCGAATCTGGTCTGGCAGGAAATCCAATTCTTTGATATTTAATTTATTATATTTTATTCATTTTATTCATTTTGCGCACTGCGGTGCTGCAAAGACCACTTCTATATTTAGACCAACAGTTTTGTAAACACACTTTGTAGAGTATTGAAGAAGTGAAGTTTTTTATATTATTTATTTATTTTTTAGCAAATATGCATTTATTGATTAAAGGGGAATGAGTTTTTTGGTTACGAAATGGCTTTCATAGCTGTTATTCGGAAGGTATGTTGAGTTTGATGTTAATCGGTATTCATGGTTTGATATATGAATCTAAAAAGCCACACTTGTATAAGTGCCTCTGCTTATATGTATGTATGTATGTATATATAGATATATATATATATATATATATATATATATATATATATATAAATGTGTGCATATATAATATGCATGTATATATAAATAATATATATATAGTATAAATATAAAAATTATGTATGTATATATAATATATATAGATATATATATATATATATATATATATTATATATATATATATATATATATATATAAAGTGTACATATATATATATATATGTATAGGTATATATATATATATATATATATATATATATATATATCTAATATATATATATATATATATATATATGTATGATGTATGTATGTATGTATATATACATATAGATATATATATATATATATATATATATATATTATATGTATGTATGTATGTATGTATGTATGTATGTATGATATATATATATAATAGATATATATATTATATTAAATATATATTCTATTTTATATATATACTGTGTGCATAGATATCGAAATATGCATGTATAAATATATATATATCATATATGTATATATAATATATATATATATAATATATATGTATATATATCATACTCATATATATATATATATATATAATATGTTATATATATATATATATATATATATATAGATATGTAGTAATATAGACATATATAGATATATATATATATATATATATATAGTATATATATATATATATACATACATATATATATATATATAATATAGATATATATATATATATATATATAATATATATATATATATATATATGTGTGTGTATATATATATATGTATATGTATATATTATGATAGACCCATTTCCCAAAACTAAATTTGCTTTTTACATCATGAAAACTGTCAGAACTTCTGGGAGTTTCGAGAGTACAGAAACTCCCAAAAGTTAATATACTGCATAGAAAGCATGTGAGAGGAGCGTAGGACTTGAAATAGGACGCTGTCCTATGGAGGGAAAGTGCATGTCGAAGAGATTTGTAGGTCTAGACTTTATAGACTTCCTACCCAGGTCGAGAGAATCATGCCTTTGGGAAGGTAACAGGACTTCGTGTAAAGGCCCCCATACACTGAACGATTGTCGTTATCGATCCACACACACACACACACACACACACACACACACACACTGTTCATACAGTATGAACGATCTCCACACCGATAGCGTTATATCGGCAGACAAACACATACATTGAACGATCTGTGTACGACAGACTTAAGTCGCAAGCCAGCAACCTGGTCGTAACAGATTCCCGCCGAGATCGTTCAGACACGAAGCTCCGCCCACTTTTGCATCTAGACAAGCCCATACACAGTGTTTTTGCGAACGATACAGACAGTCGTTCAGACAATCGTTCTGTGTATGGGGGCCTTAAGACTTTGCCCGCTGGAGCAAAGACGTTAAAAAGCATCCATGACGTGTGGTAGCCTTTGAAGACACGTGGAAAGAGCATAGGACATGGCTCTAGGTCTTGTTTGGGGTAGACTCCTTCCTTCCTGCTTGGTTGTGAATCAGCACCTCCCATTAGAAACACGACGAGCAACATCTGCACCGCTGCATTGACTGTCTTTTGTTTCCGTTTCTTTCAAGGGCTTGCTTCTTATGTAGTTATTATATAAATAAAAGATGTAGTTAATAGACAAACCATTACTCGACTGAACGCGCTCTGTATGGACGCTTGTGCGTGACATTTCTCTTCATTGTTGATGGAATGTGACAGACATTATCCCCATAGGCCTAAACATCCTTGGTATCCAGTTGTCCAAAACCAGTTCATAAAAAAAAGTTAACGTATTCCCTCTGCTCTAATGAAAGCCTCGTTTCTTCCCCCTTTCCCCCCCTCACATCTTTCCCCTGGACAGAAAACCGTTCACTCACCCCTTTTCTCTCCACCTGGCAGAAAACCGTTGGCTAGCTTCCTGCGGAGAAGGAGCCTTCCAGACGTCGCTCTCGATTCATGGGAGTCGTACTCGGAAAATCGAAGGTGAGATTAGAGGGGTGTGACCTCCAGGGCGGCTTCTGATTGGCCAGCTGCTCATTGATCCCGCTTCCCATTGGTCCAGGGAAAGGCGGGCGAAAAGGTGTACACTAGGACTTAGCTTTTGGGTGTCTTTAGAATTAAACTTTCCTTTTCGTCAGAAATGCCGTCGAAAGCGAGATTCGCCTAGAACTTTCAACAGAAAAAACTTTTAAGTGATTAATATAGTCATTATGATCATACTAACGTAATCAGAAGATGAAGAACTTTATTCATGCGGAACAAGCCCACCTCACTGGTGGCATTGACTTGAAATTCAAGCTTCCAAAGAATATGGACGTGTTCATTCGAAAGAAGTAAACAGCAGGTAATGGGAAATGCAGAAAGAAGAGATCACTTATTAGAAAACAGATGAATTAACTAACAAATAAATGAATGAACAGATAAATAAAAATGTAAGTCAGTTATTACAACACAAGGAGAATCGTACGATTCAACGCTTGAACTTCGAAGAAATTCCAAATGCACGAGATCCTCAGTAGGGAAGGTGTTCCAAGTTTCCCTGGAGAGGAACAGAGTAACGGAAGAACCAAACATCAGATAGATGAAGACGGGTTTTAGGTCAGTAGGGCCATAAGTGCCGAAACCTCATGGCACTGGCGCCCGAGAAACGCCTGGACACACGTGGCCCAGTTCGGCCTGGATGTGGTGCGTCGTCTCACCGTCCGTCTGGCTTAGTATGCGGAGAGAGAGAGAGAGAGAGAGAGAGAGAGAGAGAGAGAGAGAGAGAGAGAGAGAGAGATGGGTGGTCGATAGATCTAGCATTATGTAACGTGAGTTGCCGGTTTCTGTTCTCTCTCTCTCTCTCTCTCTCCTCTCCTCTCTCTCTCTCTCTCTCTGCCGTGAACCTGGCGTCTCTCTCCTCTCTCTGTCTATCGTGAACCTGGCGTTTCTCTCTCTCTCTCTCTCTGCCGTGAACCTGGCGTCTCTCTTCTCTATGTCTGTCTGTCTGTCGTGAACCTGGCGTCTCTCTTCTCTATGTCTGTCTGTCTGTCGTGAACCTGGCGTTTCTCTCTCTCTCTCTCTCTCTCTCTCTCTCTCTCTCTCAGGTATGATACAGGCATGCCGGCCAAAGCGTAACAGCTCTCCCATTGCATTCCTTTGTGATGAACGGACGGTGCTTTCACGTTAAGGGCCCCATAGACGTTACGATCGCCGGATCCGGTCATCTGAACCGGAAGTAAATCTCACTGTCTTAAGGGATTATCGTCCGACCAAAAGTGGGCGGAGTCCGTCGGCCTCTCCGACCAACTCGCATGCCAGGTTCGTGGCATTTGATTTAGTTCAGGTGGCCCGAAGCCTCCACGTCTATAGAGGCCCATACACTGAACGATTGTCTGAGCGACTGTCTGTAACGGTTCGGAAAAGCATTGTGTATGGGCTTGTTTGAATGCAAAAGTGGGCGGAGTTTCGGGTCTGAACGATCTCATCGGGAATCTGTCACGACCAGGTTGCTGGCTAGCGACTTATGTCTGTCATACACAGGGTCGTGCAATGTATGGGTAAGTCTCTTCTAGAGATGATGCTACGTCTTCCAGAGACAAAATCTTTGTACAGACTGAAATCGGTGTGGAGATCGTTCATACTGTCTGACTATACTCTGTTTTTTTCCATCTGTCCATCCGCCTGTGGTGTTTTTGTATGGTAACACTGCGTCCCGGGCTTTAGATAGTTACGCTATGTGTAAGTTTTAGGTAAATAAAAGGATATTTGGGTGTACATTTGCAACTGAAAAGTGTTTTAATAATTTACTGTATGTGAATTACACCGTTAATATTCGGAATCGGATATTATTATAATCGTTGAGTGTAAGCTGAATGTAACTAACTAAAACCCGGGACGCAGTGTTACCATACAAAAACACCGCAGGCGGATGGACGAATGGAAAAAAACAGAGTATAGTGTGTGTGTGTGTTTGTGTGGGTTGATAACGACAATCATTCATTGTATGGGGCCCTTTAGACTCATTTCAGCCATTTGGGAGACTTCCTTACGTTTCATAGGTTAGGACATCAGTTTCAAACGAGTTCCAAATATACGTAGACTTGAGTTTCACACGAGTTCCAAATGTACGTAGACTTGAGTTTCACACGAGTTCCAAATGTACGTAGACTTGAAGCCTACATATTACACCAATGATTAGAACTCACGCCCTCTGAAGTCTTTGGATCTTAACCCGGTACGTATCCACCTTTGCAAAGGTTTGTTTAGTACAAGCAATTTGGGGATGACCGTAACAACACAAGCAAAAGAGTGTAAATATCACAAAGATAATGACCCCCAAGAAATATTAGGCCTAAATAACGACCCTCTAACGCCCTTGGGGTCACTATCTGGGAAAGATCCAAATCTTTTGACATGAGCAGTGTACAGATACATCTTTAATTTCGATTTATGTTTTGAACTAAACGATTTTGGAATTTTTTCACAGTTCATCACCGTGAATACATTCTACATACACTCAGTTTCCTTGTGCGTACCAGTTATATATTCGTTTTATTTTTAGAGTCAATAATTTTTTCAGATATTCGCTCACTGAGTCTCCCACAAAACTATTACGTACTACGTCCAGAGACGGGAAAATGGAAATGAAGTCTTCATTTTCAATAAACAAATAAAAGTCTATTCACATCTGAAACTTTGTATGACTCGGTCGTGATGGACGGTTGATGTGGTAATTATAAAGAAATATTTCTCGGCATAGTGTTCCTTCAGATCTTGGTAATTAGATAAAAAATGCTAGACCTAAGCGGATTTTAGAATGGAGCTCTTTTCTTTTGCTTGTTTAAAACAAAAGATATTGATTTTACGAAGTCGTTACTTTATAAAGAGCAAAAATGCTAGACTCAGTATTGTGTGGCAATCTTCGTCTGGGAATGGAAGACCTTAGAACGAATTATTTATTTACTGAACGGGAATTAAAGAGAGTGTCCAAACAGGCTTTGCTGTACACTGGCCGTTGTCTAGCGATATGCCAAAGGAACGCTTTGCCCCACAAGAGTAACTAACTTTACGGGCTGCTCTTAAGAAAAAGAATAATTTTGCTGCCATAAGGCCAACTATAACTGTATCCAGCACTAGCCGGAGAAAAAGCGTTGCCATTTTTGTTCTTTTCGCACTTCTTCATCTAAAACGAAAGTCAAGGGGGTTTGTGTCGTGTTGTCAGCACGCGCTTAGTCTAGCACGCTATTCAAGTCACGCGCACGAACTGGCCATCCACTTTTCCTTTCAGTAGTATATTAATGTGTCACAACCTGTGCACGAAGCTTCTTGGTACAGCACGAACAGCAGGGATATACACTTCATATCAAACCGGTAGTTAATTTTTTATTTGTTTGGTTTTTTATGATCAAACACCTCAAAATAAATGGGCAAAATCATAACTGAAAGTTCAGTGAATGCTCAGGGAGACAGTATAGACGCACAGTCCAGAATAATTAATATTGGTTTCAGTGAAGGCCAATTGATTCCATTCAACGTCTAAAGAAAACTTTTCTGTTGAAGCTGAGAGGCAACATGACAGATAGCGAAAGACGAAAGTTGCCAAACCCACCGCCGAGTAAAAAACTAGGCCTACACAGAACTCGGAAACCTAATTTATGTAATAATTCTGACGTAAAATGATCAATGTGAGGAATAGATGAAAACCAGAAAAGGATTTAGAAACTAGATCGCGCTGTAGGTTGAAAGGAAAGCAGAGCCGATGTCCCTTTCATGACGTTGTGAGGTTTCGTCATGAAAGGCGTGACGGAAACAGCAACGAAAGGCGCAAAACCAATCGATGTTTTGCGAAGATCAAAGAGAGGCGTACTGGTTTGTGTGATGGCTGAAGGCCACAGGACTTGGGGCACCAGTGTACCGTGTGCCGGAGTTTTGTTATGCACCGAACGCGGCCTTTATGTACCTGCCTGCCCATAAGCACTTCGCAATCATAATGAAGACTATTATGCACCCCAACCCTAGTCCCAACAAGGTCAGAGTGATAATTATGGAGCACGGGACGCCTGTCATTTGGTAAATGGCCTCGTAGAAGCGATCTAAAATTAACGAGAAGGCTTGGGACTGGCTCATACCTTAATACGTATGATTAGAGGGATCCTTCAGGGCGGCGATCAATACTCCGGAGGAGCGATTCAGAGAGCACGTTGTCAGACATAGACCGATGTGTGGAAACCGGACGCGAGGGGAAGAGTTTTAAGTTTTTTTTTTTTTTCCACTTTCCATTTTGTTATGAAATTCAAACCTCTAAGTCTTTCATTGTCCATTTTTCCTTCATTTTGTAATACGTTCTTTAATTTTATTGTGGAAACTTAGAATAGGCCAAGAATTTCGGCGTTTGTTTTAGCTTTCCGTAGAAGAAAAACCATTGAGATGGCGTATTTGTATGCCCGTCCGCACTGAAAACACTGCTGAGGCTAGAGGGGGTGCCAATTGGTGCGGTGATCATCTAACCTCTAGTCTTTCATTGTCCATTTTTCCTTCATTTTGTAATACGTTCTTTAATTTTATTGTGGAAACTTAGAATAGGCCAAGAATTTCGGCGTTTTGTTTTAGCTTTCCGTAGAAGAAAACCATTGAGATGGCTATTTGTATGCCCGTCCGCACTAGAGGGGTGCCAATTGGTGCGGTGATCATCTACCTCCAGTCATCACCAAATTGCAGCCCTCTAGCCTTAGTGTTTTTTATTTTATTTTAATTTAAGGTAAGAGTTAGTCATAGTAAGGCGCACCTTTTACTTGTTCACGATTGGATTGTGTTTAAACATACCTTGATCTATATAAGAAACGGCGGTGACGCCTTGATTTCGAAGTTATTTTAATGTCTTTTTTGTTGTTGCTGTAACTCTTATTTGGGATAAGAGGTGAAACCTATGTTTAGTATTCCATGAACAGTGTCGTCTAGTTGGCTTAGCGCAAAGGAAAATGACTCATATTATTTGGATTAGCCGCACGCGAACATCAAGATAATCAGTGTGTAGTGTGTGTTTGTGAGTGTGAGTTTCCTTTTTGTACAAGTTTGAGTAAAGCATGCTTATATATATATATATATATATATATATATATATATATATATATATATATATATATATATATATATATTATATATATATATATATATATATAAGGATTGGAAGGCTGTTTTGTCGGGATGCAATTTATAGGTGGGGGTGTTTCTGGTGGGTGTATTTTGTAAAGGGGATTTGTAGGTGTTTTTATTTATTTATTTATTTTTTTTTGGAAGAGAGAGAGAAAGGGGGGGGGGGGATGTTGTTGGGGATTTTTTTTTTCTGAGAGGGGGGATTTTTTTTTGGGGGGTAGGGGGGGCGGGTAACACGACGATGGCGCCAGATTCATTACTGTTTGTGGCGCCCAATCGTCCATTGGGATTAGGTTTCTCTAGTTCCGTCTTCATCTGGAGGCTCGTGTTTTTTTTCTTTTCAGAAGGCATTTGTTGTGGAGAAAATGTTCACAGCATTTGCTGTACAGAAAACGTTCACAAGAATTGCTGTGTTAAAATGTTAACAGCATTTATTGTGCAGAAATCGTTAACAGGAATTATTGTGCAGAAAGCGTTCACATAATTTATTGTGCAGAAAACGTTTACAGGAATTGCTGTAGAAATGTCCGCAGCATTTATTGTGCAGGAAACATTCACCGCATTTATTGTGCAGGAAACATTCACAGCATTTATTGTGCAGAAAACGTCCAAGAATTGCTGTGTAAAAATGTTAAGCATTTATTATGCAGAAAACGTTAACAACAATCGTTGTGCAGAAAACGTTCACATTTATTGTGCAGAAAACGTTCACAGCTTTTACAGTGGCTAAAATGACTCCTTCTGTTCTTAGGCAGTCCTACTGTGATTTCAGTAGATTTTGATATATATATATATATATATATATATATATATATACATATATATATTATATATACATACATATACTATATATATATATATATATGTGTATATATATATGTGTATATATATATTATATAGTATATATATATATATATATATATATATATATATATATATATATATATAGTATTCGATGGTTTTGATAACCGAGATAGAAAATAAAAACAACTGAAATTAACGTTTGAATTGAGAAAATCCTGACAGAAAAGGGAAAATACAACAAACATTATATGCCCAGCTTTTAACGTAAATTAAAACGTGCTGCTAAAGTCTACGGATAAATATCTCCTGGTTTCACCAGTGGAGTTTAAAATAGATAATAGGTTATTATTTCATTAGAAATAATTGTTCGGTACTGTTTTACGTGCGCATTATTTATTTTTTACATTTCCATTCTGATAAATAAATCATAAATATCCTATCCTAAAATTCCTGTATCTTTAACTCTGCGTGAAACACCTTTGTCAGACCTTTTTAAGCTATTCCTTAGACCTTTCCTACTCCCCAACAACAACAACAACAACAAAGAACTAGTTTGTAGGCTTACTCACCGAGTCAGCGGAAAAGACGGCAGATTACGACGTAAAAGTAACGTATGTTGGATTTAATAACAAAGAGATATTAAAAAGGAAATGTCTAAGAATGAGTTTTGAATGAAAAAAAAGGCAGAAATAAAATAAGTAATAAGAAGTTGGGAATTGAAATAAAAAGGAGAGTGAATGAAACGCCCCCTCAAAAAGAAAAAAAAAAGAAGAGCATGTTGCGTTGGCCGTGGGCTCTGCTGGAACTGGCACCGCGCCAGAGCCTCACCGATTTCCAGGAGGGCTCGTGTAAGCCATCAACGCTTTGGGCGCTGTGTCCTAGCGCTTCTTCCCTCTTGGGATATGCCAAAGGAATCGATAAGCGTAAGTCCAGAAGTACATTCATTGGTCTATCGTGGATGCCATGACGGAGGACTCAATGGCTTCGTATGGTCGCCCTATACATCCTTTTGAAGCGATAAACTCCAATCGGCTGTAGATAATTCGGATTTGACCCTCCCTAGTCTGTGTGACCAGTGAGGACAGTGTTCCTTGGCTTCTGTCTCCTCGGAATATAGAGCCTAAGTTTCACATTATACCTCTCTAAAACCGAGTAATATTAGTAGTTTTTATTGCTGAGATGCTGTACAAAAAAAAATGTCAGATTTTGCTTCCTGGGAATGCAGCGTCAGATTCAGCGTTTACCTCTGTAAAACTGAGCAAAATTTCTAGTTTTTTGCTGCTGAGACACAGCCCAAAAAGTGGTCAGAATTGATTATTTCTGAAATGTAGCCTAAGTTTCAAGTTTTATGTTTTTAGAACCGCAAAATTTCTAGTGTTTGCTGTTGAGATACAGCCCAGAAAGTGGCCCGAATTTATTTTTTCTGAATTTTACCCAAGTTTCATGTTTTACCTTTTTAAAACTGAGGAAAACTTGAAGATTTTATTGCTGAGATTCAGCAAAAAGTCAGACTATGTTTCCTTGTAGTGTAGCCTTAGTTTCTGGTTCTGCCTCCTTAAAACTAGTGGTGTTTTTAAAGAAAAGTGACTTTTATTTCTGAGTTCAACTTTCTATCAGATTTTACAGATATGTTTATTGAAATCTTATTGAAGACTATATATGTTTTTTACATTTATCTTAATTTATAGTTTTGTTGAATTTTAGCTAAATTAATGTTAGATTGTAAACGCTGAGTGGCCTTAGTTGCCCCAGAGCTTGGCATGTATGAATAAAATCTATAAAACAAACCAGATTTTCGTAAAATCGAGCAGAACTTGAAGATTTTTTGGCTGAGATACAAAACCAAACCAAAAAATTATGATAAAAAATATATAAATGAATAAATAAATAAATAGATTCAGATTCTGCCTCTACAGAGCAAAAGGAAAACACCAGGTTTTGCCTACAAAAAATTATATATTTATACAGGTTGCCGTATGCTTTAAACTGGTATAGGAAACCAGTTATGCTATTGCTTCTACTTAAATGCCAAAGAGGAATGATAACGCGTGTCTTCCTCCTCCTCCTCCTCCTCCTCTCTCCTTCCCCCCTTCCTTCTTCTTCCTCCTTCTTCTTCTTCTTATTCTTCGTCTCTTCTTTTCCTTCTTTTCTTCTTCTTCAAGTGAGAGACGATCGCCTTGCTCGCGGAAATCTGAAATTGGAAATCGGTTCTCCTCTAGAAATGTATCAGGGAATCTGTTTACACACACACACACACACTATATATATATATATATATATATATATATATATATATATATATATATATACATATAATATATATATATATATATATATATATATATATATATATATATATATATATATAAATAATATATAAAGCCACAAATCTCCAGTTCCCTATACCTCGGCATTAGACTGACACCACCAAGGGGAATTAAGTGAATAAGTGCTTCGCTTGCACCTGTCGGGACTCAGAACTTGTCAGTTATAATTCCCCTTGGGTGTCAGATTTTCCAGAGGTAGGGTGAACTGGACTTTTAAACGGCATTCGTACCTTGGTATATATATATATATATATAATATATATATATATATATATATATATATATATATATATATATATATTTTTTTTTTTTTTTTTTTTTTTCTTTGTGAAAGAGACATCGATCAGATTTTCCCTCACCCTTCAAGGCTGGAAGCCGGCTCAGGGATTCTCTCTCTCTCTCTCTCTCTCTCTCTCTCTCTCTCTCTCTCTCTCTCTCTCTCTCTCTCTCTCCGTAACTCTTACGCTTAGTTCCTATTGTTATTGGAAATGCTCGGTCATCAGATAATACTTCTGTTATTCCATAGACGCTAATTGAAGGTTATAGAGAAGGCAGCCTATTATTATTGTTATTTATAGTAGTGTTATATGAAGTATATATATTTTTATTATTATGATTATTATTATTATCATTATTACTCAGAAGAGACTGACATTAATATGTGTATATATACATATATATGTGTATATATATAATGTATGTATGTATGTATTTGCATGTAGAGGGATGTGAATCGCCACCCCCCCCCCCCCCCCCCCCCCCCCCCCCCCCCCCCCCCCCCCCCCCCCCCCACCCCCCCCCCCCCGCCCCCAAATAGGAGAGCTGAAATGGCAACGTCGATCAGAGTATAATTGAGGGCCATATTGTATCATGCCCATATTGCTCTATTGCCAATTGCTCTATTGCTTATTGCTATGTTGGCAATTAATCTGTTGCCAATTGATGTCTTGCACTTTTGTCGATTGCTCTGATGTCCTGTTGGCAGTTGCTCTGTTGCTCTTTTGTCGATTGCTACATTGCCAATTGCTCCTTACACCAGACGTATAAGATTTGTCGCTAATCCTCAGCATGACCTTGGTTTTGATTAAGCCGGCCTTATGCCAGCACGGGCCTTCACCCTAAGACACTCCGTCAGTGTGGTAAGGTTCTGAAGGGTTTTAGCCCTGACGAGGACCTCAGGACTCTGCCCAACCAACAGAGACTCTCCAAAAAGTCCGGTTATATCAGCCATCTTGAGACGAAACAGGGAACTTTGATGAAAATCAGTTTTTATTTGCAAGATTTTTTTGTGTGTGTGTGAGGAAAAAAAAACATACCAAATTGAGCCATGATCGTGCGTCTGGCACCGCAACAGCACAGGCCACTACAGTCGGCTGAGAGTTTCATGGGTCGTGGCTTTTTCTCTCAAAAATTCTTTTTCTTTTTCATTCGTTCTTTTCTCAGGAGTCTGTCATTCTTTCTTTATTTTGTTCAAACGATATATAAATGTTCGAATAGAGAGAGAGAGAGAAGAGAGAGAGAGAGAGAGAGAGAGAGAGAGAGACCTTACCTTACAGACCTTACATCTTGTTCTGGTTGCCCCAGGTCCCTCAGTGTGAGGCACCTCTAATGTCTACCAGAGAGAGAGAGAGAGAGAAAAGGAGAGAGAGAGAGAGAGAGAAGCTGAGAGAGAGAGAGAGAGAGAGAGAGAGAGAGAGAGAGAGAAGAGAAATTCAATTCAATAATATGAAGAGAGAGAGAGAGTCAAAGACAGAGTGATATGATTATGGAGGAAGATGAGAGAGAGAAGAAGAGAGGAGAGAGAGAGAGAGAGGAGAAATTCAATTACCGAATGATATGAAGAGAGAGAAAGTCAAGTACGGAGTGATATGATTATGGAGAGAGAGAGAGAGAGAGAGAGAGAGAGAGAGTGTTGAACAAAGAACCAGTCGATAGTTCTTGTTCCACAGCCATCCTTCAGAATATGACCGTCCTTCTACCACTCGACTTCCCTTTAAAAAAAAAGACAAAAAACAATAAGAGAAGCAACAATTAGATAGCAACAATCTCTCCCCTTTCCCCCGCCCCACTCACTCACTCATTCATCCACTTTCTCTCCCCCCGACCATTCATTCATTCCGTTATGCAAGCAGCGCTAGTTTCGTTGGACGTAATGGCGGTCTGAGAGAGAGAGAGAGAGAGAGGTATAGAAGCCAGGCAGTTCGAATCACTCACCTTTAATACTCCTTGTTTTGGGTTGGGGGTCCTCTGACACCCACGTTCCCCCCCCCCCCCCCCCCCCCCACCCCACAACCTCCTACAATTCACCCAGAGTTACATCCACAATTCCTTTACAATTCCATCCACTATTCCGAAACATATCCCCCACAATTCGCCCTACTATTCCCCCCACGATTCCACCACATTTACACCCACAATTCCCCCACAATTAGGCACAATTCATCTGCAATTCCATCCGTGATTCCCCACGATCCACCCACATTTACATCCACAATTCCCCCACAATTCCACCCTCAACTCTCGCACATTTCCTCCAAAATTCCACTCACAATTCCCAAACAATTACACCCACAACTTACTTCCACCCATTATTGCACCTACAATTCCCCCACAGTTCCATCCACAATTAATCTACAATTCAACCCACAATTACCCAAAATTCCACCCTTAATTCCCGACAATTCCCCAGCAATTTCACCCACAAACTTCTTCCCCACCTGGCCTTCCCACACCACCAATCTCCTGCTCTTTCTGTGACGAGGAAATCTCTGCTTTCATCTCTGGTTGGGGAAGGAGGAGGAGGAGGATCATTGATTGACGTAATTGCATCTCCTTGTCGCCGCCTGACGCGGTTGGCATTCGTCGGCTCCATATTCAAATCAGTCGGTATTTCTCTCTCTCTCTCTCTCTCTCTCTCTGTCTTTAAATCTTGCGGTTTCTCTCTCTCTCTCTCTCTGTCTTCAAATCTCTCTCTCTCTCTCTCTCTCTCTCTCTCTCTCTCTCTCTCTCTCTCTCTCTCTCCAAATAATTAGGTTTTTGACTCTCTCTCTCTCTCTCTCCAAATAATTAGGTTTTTGACTCTCTCTCTCTCTCTCTCCAAATAATTAGGTTTTTGACTCTCTCTCTTTCTCTCTCTCTCTCTCTCTCTCTCTCTCTCTCTCTCTCTCTCTCTCTCTCTCTCTCTCCAAAATTAGGTTTTTGACTCTCTCTCTCTCTCTCTCCAAATAATTAAGGTTTTGGACTATCTCTCTCTATCTTCTCCAAAATAAATTAGGTTTTTGACTCTCTCTCTGTCTCTCTCTCTACTCTCTCTCTCGCCTCTCGCTCTCTCTCTCTCTCTCTCTCTCTCTCAAATAATTTTGATTTTTGCTAGGTTTTTGACTCTCTCTCTCTCTCTCTCAAATAACTACTGGACTCTCTCTCTCTCTTCTTAAATAATTAGGTTTCTCCTTTTTTTCAACTCTCTCTCTCTCTCCTCTCTCTCTCTCTATCTTTTTTTTTGTCTCTCTCTCTCGCTCTCTTTCTCTCTCTCTCTCTCTTATATAATGAACATAAGTGAAACCTGGTCTTCCCAAGAGACTGGGAATGATGATAAAAAAAAAAAGGGTTCCAAACTTATAGATCAGATAGAAAAAATAGGAATCAAGGGGGAACCGTAATATATGGGAAAGACAAAAAACAAGGAAAAATATATGAGAAATATAGTAACTCAGAATGTGAACTAATAGCGGTAGAATTTGAATCTGAAAAATTAATGAACATAGTAATATATAGACCCCCTAATAGTAAAGAGTTTGACTTTATAATAGAAAAATTATATGATATATGTAGAAATTACAAGGACTGGACTATTCTCCTATCTGGAGACTTCAACTTTCCTTTCGTAGACTGGAAAGAGCGAAGAGGAGATTGTGGTTGTACTTATGCATATAAAAAAGAGAGTAATAGTAGTGCAGAAGATAAGAGGCAATTCGAAAAGCTATTAGATATGCTACTAGAATACAACATTCAACAAATAAATCACCTGCCAACGAGAAAGAAAAATACTTTAGACCTAGTATTTGTGAACGAGATGAATTATGTTAAAGAAATAATAGTTTATAATGCGAGTATTTCAGACCATAATGTCATAGAATTAACAGTCCATTCCAAAGCAAGTGAAAACAGAGATAAGCAAGAAATGAAAAAGTGGGAAGGATATGGAAAATACAACTTCTACAGTAAAAACATAAAATGGTCAGAACTAAATGAAGAATTAAACAAAGATTGGGATAACATTTTTGTAAGTGATGACATAAGGGTAAATACGGAGATATATAAAATATTAGAGAAAATAGTGGATAAATATATACCGAAGAAGGAAAGTAAACATCAGTCATGCATACCAAGAGACAGAAGGATCTTGTTCCAGAAAATCAGAAAATGGAAAAAAGGTCTTGCAAAAGAAAAGATGCATGGAAAGTTATAGAACTAAAAGGTAAGATAGAAAATGCAGAACAAAAGATTATACAATCAAAAGAAAATGAAAAACGGGACTTGGAAGAAAAAACCCCAGTAAATATCAAGCAAAACCCCAAACTATTATACTCATACGCAAAAAAGATGAATAAAAGAAGAATAGAAATAGGCCCTCTAAGAATTGAAGGGAGATTAACGAATGAAAAAAAGGAAATTTGCAACATATTGGCGGAACGATATAAGAGAGAATTCACCCCCAGAATAGATAATGAAGATAATGATATAGAAGTAAGGGACGATAATAGTGAATATTTAGCTGACATAGATATTAATGAAGCTGATATTGTGCAGGCTATTAATGAAATTAAAAATGGAGCTGCAGCAGGGCCTGATGGTGTTCCTGCTATTTTGTTAAAGGAAGTAGTTCATTCTATCGCAAAGCCACTTGCAATATTATCAAGACAAAGTGTAGATACAGGCATGATTTATGATGAGCACGAATTAGCATATATTACCCCTACATTCAAAAGTGGATTAAGACTAGAGGCAAGTAATTATAGGCCTGTGAGTCTAACATCACATATTATGAAAGTGTATGAAAGGGTAATGAAGAAAAATATTATGAAACATTTAATAAAAAATAATCTGTTTAATATAGGACAACATGGTTTCCTACCCGGAAAAAGTACACAAACCCATCTGTTAGTCCACCGTGAGAACATATACAAAAATATGAAAAGCGGAAATGAAACAGATGTGGTTTATCTAGACTTTGCAAAAGCTTTTGACAAAGTAGACCATAATATATTAGCAAAGAAAATTAGAAAACACAATATCGTAGATAAAGTAGGAAGATGGTTAAAAGAATTTTTACACAACAGAAAACAGATAGTTATTGCAAACGATGAGAAATCGAATGAAGCTAAGGTAATTTCCGGTGTGCCTCAAGGTACGGTGTTAGCTGCATTACTGTTTGTTATTATGATTGCAGACATAGACAGTAATGTTAAGGAATCGGTAGTGAGTAGTTTCGCCGATGACAGAAGAATAAGTAGAGAAATTACTTGCGATGAAGATAGGAACGCGCTACAAAGAGACCTTAACAAAGTATATGATTGGGCAGAGGTAAATAGGATGGTATTTAACTCTGATAAATTTGAATCAATAAACTATGGAGACAGAGAAGGAAAGCCATATGCATATAGGGGACCTAATAATGAGACAATCACAAATAAGGAAGCAGTTAAAGACCTTGGTGTGATGATGAATAGGAACATGTTATGCAATGATCAAATAGCAATTCTATTGGCAAAATGTAAAGCAAAAATGGGAATGTTGTTACGGCACTTCAAAACAAGAAAAGCTGAACATATGATTATGCTTTATAAAACATATGTTCGTAGTCCACTTGAATATTGCAATATGATATGGTACCCACACTATCAAAAGGATATTGCACAAATAGAGAGTGTACAAAGGTCCTTTACAGCTAGAATAGAAGAAGTTAAGGACCTTGACTACTGGGGAAGACTACAATCCTTAAAATTATATAGTCTAGAAAGGAAAAGAGAACGCTACATGATAATTCAGGCATGGAAACAGATAGAAGGAATAGCCGAAAACATCATGGAGCTAAAAATATCAGAAAGAGCAAGCAGAGGTAGATTAATAGTGCCCAAAACTATACCAGGAAGAATAAGGAAAGCACACAGGACATTAATATACTACGCACCAGCATCGATAATGCAGCGTCTATTCAATGCGTTGCCATCTCATCTGAGGAATATAACAGGAGTGAGCGTAGATGTGTTCAAGAATAAGCTCGACAAATATCTAAACTGCATCCCAGACCATCCAAGATTGGAAGATGCAAAATATACCGGAAGATGTACTAGCAACTCTCTGGTAGACATTAGAGGTGCCTCACACTGAGGGACCTGGGGCAACCCGAACCAGATGTAAGGTCTGTAAGGTAAGGTCTTTCGTTTTCAGATCATTCGGAAACAGCATACTAGACATCATACTATCAACAGAAGATAATCTAGTGTCTGATCTTTCAGTAGGTGCACATCCAGGCAAAAGGGGCCATAAAATGATCTCATTTCAAATTAATGTTCAACATAAAAAAAAGAGAAGATATTAATGAGATGAGACTACCGTCGACAAGACCTAAAAAAGCTAAAGGAGTTCGTTAAAAATCTAGAGTACGACGAGGACACAGGCATAGACAAGCACTGGGAAGCCTTTTGTGAGGAATACACAGAAAAGGGCTCTAGATGTATACCATTAAGGCAACTACCAACAAATTGCAACCCTCAGCTCAAATGATTCAACAGAGAAAGTAAAAATAAGATAAGAAAAAGAGATAGATTGCACAAATCGAAGAGCCCTAGAGATAAGTGAGTACACGATGTCTGCTCGGATGGACTAACAAGTCTTTGAGACACCCTATTCCTTGTAACACACTCTCTCTCTCTCTCTCTCTCTCTCTCTCTCTCTCTCTCTCTCTCTCTCTCTCTCTCTCTCACTGATTCCGATTAAGTAGGAACCTCGGTAAAACAACAGTCCGTTCTCAGCGAAATTCATTGAAATTCATTGACTCAGAATTTGCTGATATTGTGCCCAGTCATAAATACGTACTTTCATATAAACGGTGGAGAATCAGCTGAGAGGATCCGTGCGTGTATACGCATGTACTTAAATCTTTAATGAACACCACGAAGATTGACAAAGTGATTCTACAGCAATCCGGTGTAGTTCTTTTCCTCGCAAAATTCGTGACAACAGACCACAACTGCATGCGTCCCCAACTCTTATTCTGACGATTATTCAGTTATTTCTCTATCAAATGAAATCTTTGCTTATTCAATTCGTTATTCTCAGTCGCGTTCGAAGCACTTTCCCAACTCTTCACTTACCTATGAAACTAATTCTTCGTTTATTTATTTCATCATTCTGCGTCACGTTCAAAGTCCAGGGTCCCAAATGCTCGAGACTTCCACAGAGAGATCTTATGACTTTATTGATCAAAATGCCGTACTGCGGTATCCTTGCCTTCGTCATGCAAGTCAATAGCCTTCCCTTCTGGAGTACGTAATACCAGGTAAATTCGCCGGAGCGAATTGTTTCCTGTCTTCCTGTCAAGAATAACACGATCAAAGATTCCCTTCGTCTTTGTCGCATGGGCGGCCGTGTTCAGCGTTCGTTCGCGCGCGCTATTTGCTACGAAGTCTGACGGAGTTCAATCATGAACGCGGTCACCTGGTTACAGAAAGAACCGGCTCTGTTGCATACGCAATTGACTACCTGCGCCTTTGCAAGCTACTGTTGCTCGCTCAGAATACCGCAGAGCTTTGTTTCGGGCTTTGTGTTTTAGGTAGCGGACGTCCTTCGCGCTTTGAAAGGCCCCAGAGAGTTTTTTTTCTGCTTTTTTTTTTTTTTTTTTTTTTTTTTTTTTTTTTTGTTTTTTTTTTTTTTTTTTTTTTTTTTTTTTTTTTTTTGTGTTGTCCTCCATTTGCTTTTGTTTCGAGAGATTGTCTTGTGTTATGTCGTGACTGGGGAGGTCATGGTACACTAAAGGATGGTCTTGTGATCATGGAAGTTGGACTAGACACTTCTATTAGTTTGTAGTGACGTTAGTAGTGTGTTCCTTCGCTTGTAGAAATATATATATATATAATATATATTATATATATATATATATATATTATATATCTATATATATATATATATCTATATATATATAGATATATATATAATATATATATTATATATATATATATATATATATATGTATATATGTATATGTATATAACAGTGAAAGATTTGTATAAAATGAACCATACACATTTTTGTGCTTCAAGTGGTTTATCAGCAGCACAAAAAAGGGAAAGATTTAAAACTTAAGCAGACCAATTTTCGTTTGTGCTTCAAAGGGTTTATCAACAACAAGAAAAATAGTGAAAGATTCATATAAAGAATGAAACGGACCCCTTTTATTGTGCTTCAAGTGATTTATCAGCAGAAGATTTATATAAAAAAACAAGTATACCCCATTTTTTTTTTATACTTAAATCGGTTTATCATCAGCAAGAAAAAATTGTAAGATTTATATAAGAAAAGAAGCATATCCCATTTTTCATGCTTCAAGTGATTTATCAGCAGCAACCAAAAAGTAGAAGATGTATATAATGAACACGCCCCTTTGTAATACATCAGGTGATTTACTGACCTCTTCACGAGTGTAGATACTTTTAAAACAGGCGTGTTCAGGCAGAGTAATCCTGCAGTCGGATGCCGGGTCATGCTCCTTCGGCATTCTATATGCATATTCTGGTCGGACCTTCCTTACGCGCTGAAAATCCCTGAAAAAAAAAAAAACTTCGTATAGAAAGTGAGACCCTTGGTCGAGCTTATATAATTCTACTCTGGACAGTCACTGAGGAGTGGTCAAGGGGCCAAGTGCTACTGAAGTTGTTGGAAGTTGTCGGCACAGGTTTCTGAAGCTCCCAAGAAACTTCGTATAGAAAGTGAGACTCTTGGTCGAGCTGGGATGATTCTTACTCTGGACAGTCACTGAGGACCGATCAAGCGGCCGAGTCATACCGAAACTGTCAAGAAACCGGAAGCTGTCGGGACAGATTCCGTAGTAGTGCTCAGACAGTCAAGTCAGAAAGTTCAGTTCCAACCAGACGAGTGAGAGATTTCCGTAGTTACTTTAAAACTCTGTTAAGTGAGATAGATAGGAAGTTTAGTTTCGTAGTTCTGTTGAGTGATTGCATTGTTGTTGTTTAGAGATGTCCTCGAAAATCGTCTCCGCTTTGAACGAGTATGGGTGGCGCCGGTCGAGCGTGGGGGAAATCACAGCTTTTCCCTCTACCAGGTAAAGGTTCTTATAATGTTCTGTGACAGTTGTGGGGGGAAAATTCCTGTATTTCTATGATAAGTGGGGGGGAAATCCCTGCTTTTCCGTCTGCCAGATATAAGTTTTTTGGTCTTCTATAATAAGTGTCAGGAAAAATCACTCATTTTTATGAGAAGTGTGGGGGAAAAGCCCTTATTTATATGATAAGTATGAGGAAATAACTCATGTCTATTATAAGTGTTGGGGAATCCCTCATTTCTATAAGTTGGGGAATTTGGGGGAATTCCCTCATTTCTAAGAAGTTTGGGTTGGGGAATAAAAAAAAAAACCTCCAATTTCTAATAACTGAAGGGGGAATTACCCTCATTTCTATAAGTGTTGGGGAATCCCCATTTCTAAGAAAGTGTTGGGGGAATTCCTCCATTTTCAAAGTGTTGGGGAAATCCCTATTTATATAAGTTGGTGGGGAAATCCCTTCATTTCTATTAAGTGTTGGGGAATCCCTCATTTCTATAAGGGGCGTGTGGGGAAATCCCTCATTTCTATAAGTGGTGGGGAATTCCCATTTTATAAGGTGTGGGGAATTTCAATCCCAATTTCTATAAGTGTGGGGAATCCCTTTCATTTCATTAAGTGTGGGGAATTCCTCATTTCTAATAAGAGTGGGGAAAATCCCTCATTTCTATAAGGTGGGGGAATCCCCTTTCAATTTCCCCTAATAATGTGTGGGGGGAAAATTCCCTCATTTCTATAAGAGTGGGAAATCCCCATTTCTATAAGTGTGGGGGAATTCCCTCCCCATTTCTATTAAGTGTGGGGGTCAATTTCCAATCATTTTTCTATAAGTTGGGGGAAAATCCTCATTTCTATAAGTGGGGTAAAGGGGAATCCCTCATTTCTATAAGTTGTTGGGGAATCCCTCATTTCTATTAGTGTGGGGAAGGAATCCCGCCATTTCAATAAGGTGTGGGGAATTCCCTCATTTCTATAAGTGTTGGGGAATTCCCTCATTCTATAATTGTTGGGGAATCCCTCATTTATAATTAACAACGGGTTGGGGGAATCCCCTATTTCTATAAGTGTGGGGAACCCGGGGCATTTCTATAAGCGTGGGGAAGCCCGCATTTTCTATAAAGTGTGGGGGAATCCCTCATTCTATAAGGTGTTTTTTTGGGGTGGAATTCCTTTTTTCCCCTTTCTAAAGGGTGGGGAATTCCTTCATTTATATAAGTTGGGGGTTGGGGAATCCCTCATTTCTATAAGTGTGGGGAAAATTCCCTCATTTCTATAAATTTGTGGGGGAATCCCTCCAATTTCTATAAGTGTGGGGAATTTCCTCCTTTCTATAAAGTTGTGGGGGAATCCCTCATTTCTATAAGTGTTGGGGAATCCCTCATTTCTATAAGTGTTGGGGAATCCCTCATTTCTATAAGTGTGGGGAATCCCTCATTTCTATAAGTGTGGGGAATCCCTCATTTCTATTTAAGTTGTTGGGGAAATCCCTTTCATTCTGATTTAATGTGGGGAATCCCTCATTTTCTATAAGTGTGGGGGAATCCCTCATTTCTATAAGTGTGGGGAATCCCTCATTTCTATAAGTGTGGGGGAATCCTCATTTCTATAAGTGTGGGGAAATCCCTCCTTTTCTATAAGTGTGGGGAATCCAATCATTCTATAAGTGTGGGAAGTGGGGAATTCCTCATTTCTATAAGTGTGGGGAATCCCTCATTTCTATAAGTGTGGGGGATTCATTAGTTTCTATAAGTTGTTGGGGAATTCCTCATTTCTATAACGTGTGGGGAATCCCCTCATTTCTATAAGTGTGGGGAATCCCTCATTTCTATAAGTGTGGGGAATCCCTCATTTCTATAAGTGTGGGGAAACCTCATTTCTATAAGTGTGGGGGAATCCCTCATTTTATAAGTTGGGGAATTCCTAAGCTATTTAAATGTTGGGGAATCCCTCATTTTTCATAAGTGTGGGGATCCTTTCAATGGGGTTTTCATAAGTGTGGGGGAATTCCTCATTTCATAAGTGTGGGGAATCCCTCATTTCTATCAAGTGTGGGGGAATCCCGGGCAATTTCTATAAGTTGTGGGGCGGGATTTCCTCATTTCTATAAGTGTGGGGGAGGGAATTTCCCTCCCATATTTCTATAAGTGTGGGGCGGGGATAATCCATCTTTTATAAAAGTGGGGAAGTCCTCCCTCATTTCTATTTAAGTGGGGGAATCCCTCATTTCTATAAGTGTGGGGAATCCCTCATTTCTTTATAAGTGTTGGGGGGAAATTCCCTCATTTCATTTAATGTGGGGAACTCCTCCCCATTTCTATAAGGTTGGGGAATTCCTCATTTCTATAATTGTGGGGGAATTCCCTTCATTTCTATAAGTGTGGGGAATTCCTCATTTCTATAAGTGTGGGGAAATCCCTCATTTCTATAAGTGTGGGGGAATCCCTCATTTCTATAAGTGTGGGGGAATCCCTCATTTCTATAAGTGTGGGGAAAATCCCTATTTCTATAAATGTGGGGGAAATTCCCTATTCTATAAGTGTGGGGAATCCCTCATTTCTTAATAAGTTTGGGAATCCCTCATTTCTATAAGTGTTGGGGAATTTCCAATCCCAAATTTCTATAAGTTGTGGGGGACCTTTCCCTCATTTCTAGTGTGGGAGGGAATCCCTCATTTTCTATTTAATTGGTTGGGGAAATCCCTCATTTCTAGAAGTGTGGGGAATCCTCATTTCTATAAGTGGGGGGAATCCCTCATTTCTATAAGTGTGGGAATCCCTCATTTCTATAAGTGGTTGGGGAATCCCTCATTTCTATAAGTGTGGGGAATCCCTATGTCCTATAAGTGTGCGGGCATCCTCATTTCTATAAGTGTGGGGAATCCCGCATTTCTATAGGTGTGGGGAATTCCTCATTTCTATAAGTGTGGGGAATTCCTCATTTCTATAAGTGTTGGGGAATCCCTCATTTCTATAAGTGTGGGGAATTCCTCATTTCTATAAGTGTGGGGGAATCCCTCATTTCTATAAGTGTGGGGAATTCCTCATTTCTATAAGTGTGGGGGAATCCCTCATTTCTATAAGTGTGGGGAATCCCTCATTTCTATAAGTGTGGGGAATCCCTCATTTCTATAAGTGTGGGGGAATCCCTCATTTCTATAAGTGTGGGGAATCCCTCATTTCTATAAGTGTTGGGGAATCCCTCATTTCTATTTAATGTGGGGAATCCCTCATTTCTATAAGTGTGGGGAATCCCTCATTTCTATAAGTGTGGGGAATCCCTCATTTCTATAAGTGTGGGGAATTCCTCATTTCTATCAGACTTGTGGGGAATCCTTCATTTCTATTAAGTGTGGGGAATCCTCATTTATATAATGTGTGGGTGGAATTCTCATTTCTATAAGTGTGGGCATCCCTCATTCTATAAGTGTGGGGAATCCTATTTCTAATAAAGTGTTGGGGAATCCTCATTTCATAAGTGTTGGGGAATCCATCATTTCTTAGTGTGGGGGATCCCTCATTTTCTATTAGTGTTGGGAATCCCTCATTTCTATAAGTGTGGGGAATCCCTCATTTCTATAAGTGTGGGGAATCCCTCATTTCTATAAGTGTGGGGAATTCCTCATTTCTATAAGTGTGGGGAACCCTCAATTTCCATAAAGTGTGGGGGTGAATTCCTCTTTCTATAAGTGTGGGGGCACACTTTCATTTTATAAGTGTGGGGAATTCCTCATTTCTAATAAGTGATGGGGGAATCCCATTTCTATAAGTGTGGGGGAATTCCTCATTTTATAAGCTGTGGGGAAGTCCCTCATTTATTTCTATAAAGTGTGGGGGAATTCCCTCATATTTCTATAAAGTGTTGGGGAGTTCCTCATTTCTATAAGTGTGGGGAAGCCCTCATTTCTATAAGTGTGGGGGAATCTTTCCATTGCTATGAGTGTGGGAGAATTCCTCCATTTCTATATTGTTGGGGAATTCCTCATTTCTATAAGTGTGGGGAATCCCCATTTCTATAATTGTGGGGGAAATCCTTCATTTCTATAGTGTTGGGAATCCCTCATTTCTATAAGTGTGGGAAATCCCTCTTTTCTATAAGTGTGGGGGAATCCCTCTTTCTATAATGTTGGGAATCCCTCATTTCTATAAGTTGTGGGGGAATCCCTCATTTTCTATAAGTGTGGGGGAAATCCCTAATTTCTATAAGTGTGGGGGATCCTCTCATTCTATAATGTGGGGGAATCCCGCATTTCTATAAAGTGGTGGGGAATCCCCAATTTCTATAAGTGTTGGGGAATTCCTCATTCCTATAAGTGTGGGGAATCCCTCAATTTCTATTAGTGTTTTGGGGAATTCCTCTTTCCCTATAAGTGTGGGGAATCCCCATTTCTATAAGTGTTGGGGAGATCCCTTCATTTCTATAAGTGTGGTGGGAATCCCTCATTTTCTATAAGTGGGGGAAATTCCCTCCAATTTCTCTAAGTGTGGGGAATCCCTTCATTTTATATCGAAGTTGTGGGGAATTCCTCATTTCTATAACGAGTGGGATGAAATTCCCCATTTCCTATAAATGTTTGGGAGGGGAAATCCCGCAATTTCTTCATATAAAGTTAGGGGGTCAATTCCCTCATTTTCTATAAGTGTGGGGAATGGGAAACCCCTCATTTCTATAAGTGGTTGGGGAGGGGTAATTCCCTCAATTTCTATAAGTGTTTTGGGGGAATTCCTTCATTTCTAATAAGTTGTGGGGAATCCCATCATTGTTTCTATAGAGTGTGGGGAATTCCCTCATTTCTATAAAGTGTGGGGGAATCCCGGCAATTTTCCCTATTTCTTAAGTTGTGGGGGAATCCCTCAATTTCTGCTAAGAAGTTCGTATGGGGAAAATTCCCTCATTTCTATGGCAAAGTGTTGGGGGAATCGCCTCCCCCGTGTATTTCGTATTTAAGTGGGTGGGAAGGAAGTTCCCTCATTTCTATAAGTTGGTGGGGGGAATCTCCCTCATTTCTGAGTAATATGTATTGGGAATTCCCTCAGTTTCTATAAGTATGTTTGGGGAATCCCTTCATTTCTATAAGGGTCGTGGGGAATCCCTCATTTCTATAAGTGTTTGGGGAATTCCCTCAATTTCTATAAATTAATGTGTGGGGAAATCCGCTCCATTTCTATAAGTGTTGGGGAATTCCTCCATTTCTATTAAGTGTTGGGGAATCCCGGATTGCCCCTATTTCTTATAAGGTTTTTGGGCTTGGGAATTCCCTTCATTTCTATTAAGTTGTTGGGAGGGGAAGTCCCTCATTTCTATAAGAAGTGGGTGGGGGAAGCCCTCATTTTCTATAAGGTGTGGGGGAATCCCTCATTTCCTAAGTGTCGGGGAAAGCCCTATTTCTTAGGTGGTGGGAATTCCACCCTCCATTTCGTATAAGTGTTTTGGGGAAACTTCCCTCAATTTCGTATAATTGTTACGGGTGGGACAAATCACCCCTACAATTCAATTTCTATAAAAGTGTTGAGGGGGAATTCCATTCGATCTTTCTAATTAAGTTGTGGGGAAAATCCCTCAATTTCTTTTCTATAAGTTTGGGGTGGGGAAATCCTCAATTTTCTTTATACAAAAAAAGGTTGGGGAATTCCCTCATTGTTTATAATAACGTGTGGGGGATAATCCCTCAGTTTCTATAACGGTTTGGGGAATTCCCTCATTTGCATAAGTGTGGGAATACCAAACAATGTTATAAGTGGGACAATACCCTCATTGTTTCTATGAGTGTGCGGAATTCCTCATTTCTATAAGTGTTGGGGAATCCCTCATTTCTATAAGTGTGGGGAATCCCTCATTTCTATAAGTGTGGGGGAATTCCTCATTTCTATAAGTGTGGGGAATCCCTCATTTCTATAAGTGTGGGGAATTCCTCATTTCTATAAGTGTTGGGGAATCCCTCATTTCTATAAGTGTTGGGGAATCCCTCATTTCTATAAGTGTGGGGAATCCCTCATTTCTATAAGTGTGGGGGAATCCCTCATTTCTATTTAATGTGGGGAAATCCCCCCTCCCCCCCCCCCCCATTTCTATAAGGTGTGGGGGAATTCCCCTCATTTTCTGATAAGTGTGGGGAATCCCTCATTTCTATAAGTGTTGGGGAATTCCTCATTTCTATAAGTGTTGGGGAATCCCTCATTTCTATAAGTGTGGGGGAATTCTTCATTTCTATAAGTGTGTGGAATCCCTCATTTCTATAAGTGTGGGGAAATCCCTCATTTCTATAAGTGTGGGGAAATCCCTCATTTCTATAAGTGTGGGGGAATCCTTCATTTCTATAAGTGTAGGGAAATCCCTCATTTCTATAAGTGTAGGGAAATCCCTTATTTCTATAAGTGTGGGGGGATCCTTCATTATAAGTGTGGGGAATCCCTCATTTCTATAAGTGTTGGGGAATTCCTCATTTCTATAAGTGTGGGGAATCCCTCATTTCTATAAGTGTGGGGGAATCTTTCATTTCTATAAGTGTGGGAGAATTCCTCATTTCTATAAGTGTTGGGGAATTCCTCATTTCTATAAGTGTGGGGGAATCCCTCATTTCTATAAGTGTGGGGAATCCCTCATTTCTATAAGTGTTGGGGAATCCCTCATTTCTATAAGTGTGGGGAAATCCCTCATTTCTATAAGTGTGGGGAATCCCTCATTTCTATAAGTGTTGGGGAATCCCTCATTTCTATAAGTGTGGGGAATCCCTCATTTCTATAAGTGTGGGGAAATCCCTAATTTCTATAAGTGTGGGGGAATCCTCATTCTATAAAGTGTGGGGGGAATCCTCATTTCTATAAGTGTGGGAATCCCTCATTTCTATAAGTGTGGGGAAAAATTTTTTTCCTTTCATTTCTATAAGTGTGGGGGGATTCCTCATTTCTATAAGTGTTTGGGGAATCCTCATTTCTATAAGTGTGGGGAATCCCTCATTTCTATAAGTGTGGGGAATCCCTCATTTCTATAAGTGTGGGGAATTCCTCATTTCTATAAGTGTGGGGAATCCCTCATTTCTATAAGTGTGGGGAATCCCTCATTTCTATTAAGGGTTGGGAATCCCCATTTCTATAGTGTGGGGAAACCCCTCATTTCTATAAGTGTGGGGAAATCCCTAATTTCTATAAGTGTGGGGAATCCCTCATTTCTATAAGTGTGGGGGAATCCCTCATTTCTATAAGTGTGGGGAATCCCTCATTTCTATAAGTGTTGGGGAATTCCTCATTTCTATAAGTGTGGGGGAATCCCTCATTTCTATAAGTGTGGGGGAATTCCTCATTTTCTATAAGTGGGTGGGGAATCCCTCATTTTATAAGTGGGAAAGGGAATCCCCATTTCTATAAGTGTGGGGGAATCCCTCATTTCTAATAAGTGGTGGGGAATTCCCTCATTTCTAAGTGTGGGGGAATCCTCATTTCTATAAGTGTGGGTGGGGGAATTCCTCATTTCTATAAGTGTGGGGAATCCCTCATTTCTATAAGTGTTGGGGAATTCCTCATTTCTATAAGTGTGGGGAATCCCTCATTTCTAATACGTGTTTGGGAATCCCTCATTTCTATTTAATGTGGGGAATTCCTCATTTCTATAAGTGTTGGGGAATTCCTCATTTCTATAAGTGTTGGGGAATCCCTCATTTCTATAAGTGTTTTTGGGGAAATTCCTCATTTCTATAAGTGTGGGGAATCCCTCCCTTTCTTAATGTGGGTGGGGGAATTCCCTTTCTATAAAAGTGTGGGGAATCCCTCATTTCTATAAGTGTGGGAATCCCCTTTCATTTCTATAAGTGTTTGGGGGGAATTCCCTCATTTCTATAAGTGTGGGAATCCCTCATTTCTATAAGTGTTGGGGAATTCCTCATTTCTATAAGTGTGGGGAATCCCTCATTTCTATAAGTTTGGGGGAATCCCTCATTTCTATAAAGTTGGGGAATTCCTCATTTCTATAAGTGTGGGGAATCCCTCATTTCTATAAGTGTTGGGGAATTCCTCATTTCTATAAGTGTGGGGGAATCCCTCATTTCTATAAGTGTGGGGGAATCCCTCATTTCTATAAGTGTTGGGGAATCCCTCATTTCTATAAGTGTTGGGGAAATCCCTCATTTCTATAACGTGGGGAAATCCCTATTTCTATAAGTGTGGGGAATCCCTCATTTCTATAAGTGTTGGGGAATCCCTCATTTCTATTTAATGTGGGGAATCCCTCATTTCTATAAGTGTGGGGAATCCCTCATTTCTATAAGTGTGGGGGAATTCCTCATTTCTATAAGTGTTGGGGAATCCCTTATTTCTATAAGTGTGGGGAATCCCTCATTTCTATAAGTGTTGGGGAATTCCTCATTTCTATAAGTGTGGGGAATCCGTCATTTCTATAAGTGTGGGGAATCCCTCATTTCATTAAGGGTGGTTGGGAAATCTTATTCTATAAGTGTGGGGAATCCTCATTTCTATAAGTGTGGGGGAGTCCCTCATTTCCTATAATATGGGGAATCCCTCATTTCTATAAGTGTGGGGAATCCTCATTTCTAATGAAGGGGTTTTCAAATCATTTCTATAAGTGTGGGGAATTCCCATTTTCTATAAGTTTGAAATCCCTCATTTCTATAAGTGTGGGGGGGGGGGGGGGGGGGGGGGGGAATCCTCATTTCTATAAGTGTGGGGAATCCCTAATTTTCTATAATTGTGGGGAAATCCCTATTTCTAAGTGTGGGGAAAATCCCTTAATTTTTCTATAAGTGTGGGGAACCCTCATTTCTATAAGTGTGGGAACCCTAATTTTCCTATAAGTTTGGTGGGGGGATCCCCATTTCTATAAGTGTTGGGGGCAATTCCTCAATTTTCTATAAGTGTGGAACCCATCAATTTCATGAGTGTGCGGAATTCCTCATTTCTATAAGTGTTGGGGAATCCCTCATTTCTATAAGTGTGGGGAATCCCTCATTTCTATAAGTGTGGGGGAATTCCTCATTTCTATAAGTGTGGGGAATTCCCAATCCCTAATTCTATAAGTGTGGGGGAATTCCTCATTTCTATAAGTGTTGGGGAATCCCTCATTTCTATAAGTGTTGGGGAATCCCTCATTTCTATAAGTGTGGGGAATCCCTCATTTCTATAAGTGTGGGGAATCCCTCATTTCTATTTAATGTGGGGAATCCCTCATTTCTATAAGTGTGGGGGAATTCCTCATTTCTATAAGTGTGGGGAATCCCTCATTTCTATAAGTGTTGGGGAATTCCTCATTTCTATAAGTGTTGGGGAATCCCTCATTTCTATAAGTGTGGGGGGGGTAATTCTTCATTTCTATAAAGTGTGAAATCCCTCATCCCTCATAAGTGTGGGGGGATCCTCATTTTCTATAAGTGTGGGGAATCCCTCATTTCTATAAGTGTGGGGGAAATCCCTCATTTCTATAAGTGTAGGGAAATCCCTCATTTCTATAAGTGTAGGGAAATCCCTCATTTCTATATATAAGTGGGGAGGGAATCCCTCATTTCTATAAGTGTAAAGTGGGGAAATTCCCTTTCATTTTAAGTAGTGGGGGAAATTTCCTCGGTACATGGGTTTCTTTATAAGTGGGGGGGGGGTGGGGGTAATCCCTCATTTCTATAAGTGTAGGGATATCCCTCATTTCTATAAGTGTAGGGAAATCCCTCATTTCTATAAGTGTGGGGGAATCCTTCATTTCTATAAGTGTGGGGAAATCCCTCATTTCTATAAGTGTGGGGAAAATCCCTCATTTCTATAAGAGTGGGGAAATCCCTCATTTCTATAAGTTTGGAGAAATCACTCATTTCTATAAGTGTGGAGAAAATCCCTCATTTCTATAAGTGTGGGTAAAATCCCTCATTTCTATAAGTGTGGGGGAATCCCTCATTTCTATAAGTGTGGGGAAATCCCTCATTTCTATAAGTGTGGGGAAAATCCCTCATTTGTCTGATAATTGTTGGAGAAAATCTATCATTTCTATGATAAGCTAGGGATAAATCCCTGCTTTTCCATCTACCAGGTAGTAGTTCGTCTCATGTTTTGTAATATAAATAATGTAAAAAAAATGATTTAGGGCTGCGTAAATTATATATATATATATATATATTATATATATATATATATATATATATATATATGTGTGTGTGTGTGTGTGTGTGTGTGTGTGTGTGTGTGTATGTAAATATATTGAAATCTTTTATGACTTGCGTGGCCTGGTTGGCAGTAGTGGTCTGGTCTTTCAGTCGGAAGGCCTGGGTTTGATCCTGACGAATGTATTCAAATCTCTAAATATATGAGTCTCGATAATATTTAGAATTATTAGCACTATTGCCTATGTTCGTCTTAGTTCCTGGTATTTTCTTTTCAGTTTCCAAATTCAAAGGTTTATACTTCTACAATCAGTTATCAACATCACTTTTCTATATATTCCATTTGTAAACTGAAGTTAACGGCGAATCACAGGAATTATTTCTGGTGAATGCAAATTAATTTTTCGATACGATGTGGTTCGGATCCCACAATAAGATGTAGGTCCCGTTCCTAAGTAACCAATTGGTTCCTAGCCACGTAAAAAATATCTGATTCTTTCGACCCAGCCCTAGGAGAGCTGTTAATCAGCTCAGTGGTATGGTTCAACTAAGATATACTTATTATTAGTAACTTAACTGCTTATATGAATGTCCTAGCAAATCTCTCTCTCTCTCTCTCTCTCTCTCTCTCTCTCTCTCTCTACACAACACTATTCCAGATCATACGGAAGGCTCTATCGAATCCATCTTGATAATGCCCGGAATTCCAGTCACGTACGCCCGAAGTTTTTGGGAGGCTCTTGGATCCATCCCCTAATCTTGGGGCATTGTGGGTGGGTGGGGGCTTCTCCTTTGGGCTTGTTTGGAATAGGCTATTTGTGGGGTTGGGGGAAGATTGTGGGACGCAATGAGGCCCGTGAACCGGTTGTAATAGTAGTATATAAGTAATGAGAGTGGTACTATAGTAGATTCACATCAACCGTGCATCTGATGCCTAGGCCAGTCCTTTACGACGCTCCTGATTAGATGTTGATAAGCCAATCACAGAGCTGGAAACTCTCAGTCTCTCGAGAGAGTGCACATAGGCAGGATGTATGTTCCACCTCACCTGAAGGATACAACTGTCAAAAGTATCCCTCAGGAGAGGTGGAACGCACATCCTGCCTATGTGAATTGACGAGAGAGACTGAGAGTTTCCAACCCTGTGATTGGCTTATCAACAGCCAATCAGGAGCGTCGTAAGGGACTGGCCTAGACATCAGATGCACGGTTGATGTGAATCTACCATAGTACTAGCAGGTTCTCTAGAACTAGCAGGATATTGATGGTATCAGAATCCTTTACATGAGCTTCACAGTATGAGTTTTAAAATCTCTCTCTCTCTCTCTCTCTCTCTCTCTCTCTGCATCCCAGACCATCCATGATTGGAAGGTGCAAAATATACCGGAAGATGTACTAGCAACTCTCTGGTAGACATTAGAGGTACCTCACACTGAGGGACCGGGGGAACCCGAACAAGATGTAAGATTCCTGTAAGATTCCTCTCTCTCTCTCTCTCTCTCTCTCTCTCTCTCCACCTTTCACATCACACGTCAATTTCTTTCTCAGGCCGAAATGATGTCAAGATACGTCATCATCATCATCATCATCATCATCATAATCCCAGACGAGATTGACCTCATCAGAGGTTGTGACCTTGTGACCTCACAGGAGGTAATCTCCTTTGTCCCGACGAGATAAGTCCAGTGAGGTCATCCGGAGAGAGATGGAACCTTATCTTTGAATCTGGATGGGGAGAGAGAGAGAGAGAGAGAGAGAGAGAGAGTGAATTTATATGTTTCATATATATACATATATGTATGTATTTATCTTTATCTCACTCTCTCCGAGACCTTATATTAACCACTAGTGACAGGGATATAAATGATTTCTCAAGGTAATTTACAATTATTAATAAATCGAATCAAAATAAGTATTTTTTTTTTATATAATTAAGTTCTGTATTCTTTGTGCGTTTCCTTGTGAAATAAACTGAAACGTGTATCAGTTTCTTTCCTTGTGGAATAACCCGAAACGTGTTTCAGTTTCTCTCCTTATGGAATAACCCGAAACGTGTTTCAGTTTCTTTCCTTATGGAATAACCCGAAACATGTTTAAGTCTCTTTCCGTATGGAATAATTAACGAAGTTTCGATGTTCCGTAGGTCGACGCCCGTCAATGTGGAGGACCTGCTCTTCGATATGTTCAAAGATGAGACTGACAACAAGGTTCATATGGGACGCTTTCTAGCGGTAAGTACTTTAATTTCTATAATAATTTATATATATATTATATATATATATATATATATATATATAATAATAATAATAATAATAATAATCAATAATAATAATAATAATAATAATAATATAATAATAATAATAATAATAATAATAATAATAATAATAGTAGTAGTAATAGTAGGACCATAATATGATAATATATATTATTTATATATATATAGATATATATATATATATGATATATATATATCTATATATATACTAATATATTAAATAATAAATAATATATATATAATAATAATAAGAATATATATATATACTATATATATATATAATACTAATAATAATAATAATAATAATAATAATAATAATAAATAATTATATTAGTAGGACCATAGGATTCTTTGCTGCGTATATGAGGCCTTATTCGTGATAAACATTACCAGGCCTTTCTTAGCTTATGCATCTGTAGTGCAGCGTTCCTGCATTTCCGTAATATCGTTATCAATAGTTGTAGCAACAGCAATTGTTGTTGTTCTAGTGCGTCTTCTCTTCCATGTAATCAGTGATTGCTGTTGTTCTTCAAGCGTAGAGGAATATCTGGAAACTCTTCTGGTCTTCCAGGCAATCAGTAGTTGATGTTTTTTCTTTCTTCAAAGCGAAGGTAGATATCTGGAAACTCTTCCTATATTCCAGGCAATCCACAGAGGTTGTTGCTGTTGTTTTCCCTCTTCAAAACGAAGAAGAAACATCTAAAAACTCTCCCTCTCTTGCAGGCAATCACAGACACGGGGCTCCGGAAGACAGATCCGAGATTATCCGAGCTCAGGAAGAACCTGATGGAGGTGCACACGAGCATGGAATACACAGACGAGTCCTCCGTGAACGCCATGCTGCTGGAAAGAGGAAACTTTAAGAGGTACGGGGGGAAAAGGAAATGGGGAGCTGGAAATAGGACGTTTCAACTTCAAGTCTGTCAGGTTATGAACTATTTGAGAATAAGATTCTTTAATGGGTAGGGGGAAATGGAGGGGAAAAAGGGTGTTCTGGAAAGGGACGTTTAAACTTTGTTGGGAAAAGAAAATGGATCTCTGGAAAGAAACGTTTTGATTTGTGCGAAAAGAAAAACGGGCTCTCAAAAGGGACGTTTTAAAGCTTGCTGGAAAAGATAATGTGGGGTTCTGGAGAGGAATGTTTCAAACATTATTGGAAGAAGCGGTTCCTGGAAAGGGACATTTTAAAAGAAAATGGGCTCTGGAAAGGGACATTTTAAACTTTGAATGGAAAGAAAATGGGGTTCTGGAGAGGGACGTTTTAAACTTTATGGGAAAAAGATAATGGGGTTCTGGAAAGGGACGTTTTTAACTTTGCGCGAAAAGAAAAACGAGGCTCTGGAAAGGGACGTTTAAAATCTTTATGGGGAAAAGAAAACGGGGTTCTGGAAAAAGAATGATTAAGCCTTCCTTTGCAGGTTTATCCTAAAACGTCTGCCACGTCTTCTTAATAGAAGATTTGATTTAGATAGCCGAGAATAATTCATTGATGATTATAATATGTATTCGTCAGCATTTGATTTTCTTGTCGAAATCAGTGTTTCGTAGAGAATAAATATCCTACTCTAGCTTTAACAAAGTTTAGTCAATTTCTTGCATTTCAAAGTGAACACGAGCAGAATGAACTCATTTCATTTCTCCATGAACTCTGGGACTTATTGTTTACCATTGCAAGTCTGCCCCACATCACTGAGGTCTCTTTGTAAGTTCCAGTGACTCCTGACGCCAACCGACTCCTTTTTTTTTTTTTTTTTTTTTTTGATATATTAGGGCGTAGACGTAATCCCTTTCCTGTCCACACAGAAGATACATCCTCAGTAGGCAACTTCGTCTCCAAAAAAAACTTGTAATGCCTTAAACAGAAAAAGAAAAGGTATCCATACCAACATAGCATGGTTGACAGCCTCTATGACTGTCTTTCATTATCCAAAATGAAATAAGTCATTAACCAAACAAATATTTCTTTCAGTTTTCTTCTGAAGATTCATTTTATTTGACTCAACACTCGAGTATTTTCAGGGCCAATCTTCGGCCCTTTTTCAATAGATGCGTTGGTTGTCATCCTGGGTCAAGTAAATACGTTATACACAGTAATTTTGTGGGTTTCTTTTTCAATCAAATAAGTCATTATAATCATAGGGCCTTCCTCTTCAGAGATTATTTGGGATAATATTCCATGTGAATATAACAAAGTGGACAGCCTCTACGTCTTTCTTTCATTATCTAAAAAGAAACTTGTGCCCTTTTAGTCAAATGCCAAAAGCATTCCACGTATATAACCCGAGGTCAGCTTTACCCCATTCAGAGACACACTGGTGTGGTGATACAGGTGGGCGAAATATGTTCCCCTCCACGCTTCTAATGTTTTTAAATACACGCCTAAAGGTGATGGGTAGTCTGGAATTCGCCCACCCCACCCCCCCCTCCCCCTCCCCCCACCAACCACCAATCACCACCACCAACCCCGCCCCATCTTTATGTGCGGACGAGTCGACAAATGGTATTAGAGGTTGAGAACATGATACTACCTCTAAAGCTTTTTAGACTTATCGCTTTAACGTTGTGGATGTAAGTATGTATATATATATATATATATATATATATATATATATATATATATATATATATATATATATGGTATATATAATACTTATATTGGTTAAGGATTACATTGCCAAATGCTATCATCATTCAGTAAGAAAATCCTGCTGTCGGTTCCTACATTCAAATTGTAATTTAGGTGGAATTATACAAACCTTTAGACCTTTGGCTGTTCAGTCTTGTGTGTTTGTAGTTATCTGGGCTGTTGAACTTGGCACTATTCTAGACACATTAAAACTCACTCTACATTTTAGAAGGCTGACATCCGTAGCAGCAGCCATCCTGTGTTAGTTATAGTAAATTCACATCAACCGTGCATTTGATGTCTAGGCCAGTCCCTTACGACGCTCCTGATTGGCTGTTGATAAGCCAATCACAGGGCTGGAAACTCTCAGTCTCTCTCGAGAGTTCACATCGGCACGATGTATGTTCCCCCCTCTCCTGAAAGACGTATCCCTAGGGAGAGGTGGAATAAGATTCTACTCATGTGAACCCTCGATAGAGATTGTGAGTTTCCAGCCCTGCGATTGGCCAATCAACAGCCAATCAGGAGCGTTGTAAGGGACTAGCCTAGACATCAAAAGCACGGTTGATGTGAATCTACCATAGTAACTGTTATCATATAGCAGGAAATAGACGCCCTACTTAGAAACCAGCATGCGCAAAAGATAGATGGTCACAGATAAATCAATGGGTATTTTTTTTTAGCTTAGGCCTATGTCACACGAGTGTCTATTTTTTTTTTCCGGCATCTTGTCACGGCTTCCAGCAATCTCTACGTGGCGGCGAAACTTTGGCTATAGTTGGTTCACTTAAGGTAGATTCTTGGATGAGCCTTATGCTTACGAGACGTTTGTTTGGCGGCCGTTGATTGGCTGGTACCGGGAGGTAAGCAGCTCCCAGCCAGTCAGCGGGCGCCAAACAAACGTCTCGTAGGCGTAAGGCTCACCCAAGAATCTACCTTAAGTGAACCAGCTATAGTGCCAGTGCGCCATGTAGGCATAACTTAACGCCCCTAGCTGCAACCCCTATCATTCCTTTGACTGTGACTACGTTCATATTCCCTTTCTTCCTTCTGGATGACCTCGTAGGCCCCAGCGCTTGGGATTTTGGCATGAATTCCATGATCTGTTGTAAACTTGGACTAGATGTCGGAAAAGGTTTCTCTCGTGTGGCGCAGTAAACTGTGACTCGTGGATTATATCTGCATGTATGGATTAGGTAGTCATAGTACTTTGCATATGTTACATATTATATATAATGTATATGTATATATACATACATAAATACATAGTACTTATATTCATATATATACCTACATACATGCATACATACATACATACATACATACATACATATATATATATATATATATATATATATATATATATATATATATATATACATATACTTATATATGCATCACGGAAGAACAAATGATTTAACGATGCATTTTCCCTAAATATATATATATATATATATATATATATATATATATATATATATATATATATATATATATATATATATATATATATATATATATATATATATATATATATATATCCGCTGCTTATAGTGTCACAAATTGTTACTTGCTATTGGTGCGAAGTAATTAATTTTTTGTTGTAGATTTTTTTTATCAATTTCACAGATTGGTATTTTGTCCTGCAATCATAGAATTTGTCTTATTTTTTGAAAGTCTACAGAATTTTTAAGGACAACTTATTTCTTTTCAATCTCCTCATGCAGTCTTGATTTTTCAAAATGAATTTATAGAAAAATTGAATTAAAAAAAAAATTTTTTTTAGAGGAGGTATGAAATAGAATTTTTTCCATTATGTTGTTATGAGATATCTAATTTTGTCTCCATTTTGTAAGTACTAATGTAATATTTGAGTATATTTAAAGCAAATCATGAAATACATAAATAAATATATACGTATATATATATATATATATATATATATATATATATATATATAGTATATGTATGTATGATATATTTATATATATATATATATATATATATATATAAGTATATATATATATATCATATATATATATATATATATATATGTATGTATGTATTATGTATATATATATATATATATATATATATATATATATATATATCTATATATATATTATATATATATATATATATACATATATATATATATATATATATATATATATATATATATATATTTGAGCAAGAGAATTTTCCTGGCCTTATTAATTTTTTAAGGTTAACATAAAAGAAAAACTGGTTTTTCTTTTTGTTTATATGAAAAATGTCTATAATTAGCATTGGTAATGTTGCACTTTCGTTAATGTCGGTTTCAGGTTTTTCCAGATATGAAAAAAATCTAACAATTTTACTCATGAGAGTGATTAAATGTTATTTGTACCAGAATTTTTTTACTCTGCAAAATTTAACTCTACCATTTATCAATTTTATTTAAGCCAGAAGTCTAAATATCTAGAAAAATTAAAATAAATTTTTTTTTTTCGTGCCAGAAATTAAAAGTTCTAAAAAAAATTTTCTCAGAAACATTTTAAAATTTATTTGTGCCAGAATTTTTAAAAATCCAATGACAAGTTTACTCATGAACATATTTTATACTATTAGAACCAGAAATTAAAAAGATCTAAAAAATTACTCTGGAATATTTCCAGAATTTTTAAAAATCTAAAATTCAATTACTCATGAACATATTTTAATTTTATTTGAACCAGAAATAAAAAAAAAGAAGTTTACTCTTGAATATTTTTTTATTCTATTTTATTCTTTGTTAGGCATTCGTACAAAATTTTTGAGACACTTAAAAAAAGATTAAAAAAAACCTTATGCTTATGTTCTTTAGTGCTTTTTCTCAGTGTTGCTATGACATTTCTGTAGGACACAGAAAAACATAAGCAGGAAAAAGGTAGCTATTTGTCGTTAATTCATTGTCAGTATGATTTGCTTTAGGAGATTAAAACAAGGAAAATAGCTATTTGTGGCTGTTCAGTCAGTGTCAGTATGAGAATTTTGTAGGACATTAAAAAAAAAGAGGAAAAATAGACATTAGAGAATGTTGCAGGATATAAAAGAAATGAGATAAAAATAAAAATGTCGCCTTTTTGTTAATATCAAAATGAGGTTTTTATAGATTAAAAGATTATTAAGAAAAAGAGCCATTTGTTTATGTCATAGTAAGAGTTTTGTAGGAAGGAAAATAGCCATTTGTTCATGTCATAGTAAGAGTTTTGTAGGAAGAAAAATAGCCATTTGTTCATGTCATAGTAAGAGTTTTGTAGGAAGAAAAATAGCCATTTGTTCATGTCATAGTAAGAGTTTTGCAGGAAGAAAAATAGCCATTTGTTCATGTCATAGTAAGAGTTTTGTAGGAAGAAAAATAGCCATTTGTTCATGTCATAGTAAGAGTTTTGCAGGAAGAAAAATAGCCATTTGTTCATATACTAAGTTTTGTAGGAAGAAAAATAGCCATTTGTTCATGTCATAGTAAGAGTTTTGCAGGAAGAAAAATAGCCATTTGTTCATATACTAAGTTTTGTAGGAAGAAAAATAGCCATTTGTTCATGTCATAGTAAGAGTTTTGTAGGAAGAAAAAGAGCCATTTGTTTAAGTCATAGTAAGAGTTTTGTAGGAAGAAAAAGAGCCATTTGTTTAAGTCATAGTAAGAGTTTTGTAGGAAGAAAAAGAGCCATTTGGGAGGAAAAATAGCCATTTGTTCATGTCATAGTGAGAGTTTTGTAGGAAGAAAAATATCCATTTGTTCATATCATAGAGTTTTGTAGGAAGAAAAAGAGCCATTTGGGAGGAAAAATAGCCATTTGTTCATGTCATAGTGAGAGTTTTGTAGGAAGAAAAATATCCATTTGTTCATATCATAGAGTTTTGTAGGAAGAAAAAGAGCCATTTGTTCTGCAGGACATAAAAATGTTAAAAATAGTCCTTTTATCAATATTAGTATGAGAGTTATGCACAAAAAAAAAAAAATTGAAAAAAAAGCAGCCATATGTCGCCATTCAGCCAACCAATGTCAGTAATGATGTCACGGACAGGCACCAGAGATCGCGGTCACAAAGCCCATCGGTCAACGGGTCGCCTTCCCACCGCGCGCCCATCACCTCGCCCACTTCCAGATGGCTCAACAGAACGCAGTTCAAGAAGTACGCCGCCCACCGCTGTCGGAAAAGGCGGTTCCACTTGCCCTTGAGAACCAGTCTTGTTGCTAGTGCTGTTGTTGATTGATCACTTATAGATATATATTTGAATCTATATATATATTTATAGATATATCCAGCCATTGCTTGCAAGCTGTAAAATGATTGCGACTTTATTTTACTCTCCAATTCCCTGTGCATGATTTATTTTGAAAGAGGATCCACGCACACAAAACCCCAACTAGAAGATGAGAGAATCCGGCTATAGGAGGAATTGGTCCGTAGGCTATATCAGCTGTAGATATCTGTAGAAAACGAAAACCAGTTCTAGAACACTCGCGCTAACTGTATTCTTTTCTTAAGCCCTGTCCGCACTAGCGGGTGCTGCCTGACGGGCAAACACTGTTCCCATAACCCGTTCCACTATTTTGACCGACCGAGTATGGAGCCAGAACGATGCGATTATCTGGCAACACTGCTTCAGAAACGAGGAGAAATATAAACAGGTGGAAGAGCCCGACGGGCATGCCCGCTAGTGTGGACAAGCCATTTAGAATAAATTTATATATACGTAGAGCCAGGCTGAGTCAGATTTAGATCACTGATATAGAAAGTCTCTGAGACTAAACTTGTATTAGAAGACTAATGTTATATATAGTTCGATTCGCCGCAGAGCCAAAGTTAATGAAAGGAATGTCTTCTTGGTTTGTGTTTTTTGGGATCCTTCCTAGACATTGACCCACCCAAGGGGTTTCGGGGGTCGTTATTGACCCACCCAAGGGGGGTTCGTTATCTATGACTAATAATTCCTGGGGGTCATTGTATATTGATATTTGCAGTCTTTTGTTTAGGCTTTTACTGTCATCCCCAACCCGCTTGTTCTCAACACGCCTTTGCGAAGGTGGACGCGTAAATTGGATGAAGTCCTTGGGGATCATATCTAGGAATGATCCGTCGATTTCAGGTAATAACGAATTTTGCTTTTATGGAGTGAAATATGATTTAACATAGCAAAGATTAATTCAACATTGAATTTTGCTTTTATTCGGTGAAATATGATTTAACATAGCAAAGATTAATTCAAATTTGAATTTTGCATTTATTCAGTGAAATATAATTTAACATAGCACTGAATAATTCTGGACATATTTTTAAGAGTATGATGAAGCCGGATATAACCACCGTTGAAATAGGAACAGATGCAAAAAATACGAATTCTTACATGGTGGTAAAATCATTTTCTTAAAGGCTTTCACAGATCCTTATGAGTGCCCAACTGATCCTGGATATATCGTCAAATAAAGGATGGATTGTGAAGTAATAAAAGTCTACACTTATGTAAGATGTGTATTGTAAAATTCGTAAAAGACGGGAGCTTTCGTCTACTTGATCAGTAGACCTCATCAGCCGTGCTGGTTTTTCCTTTTTAAAAATATACATGAAGTCACGAAGGACAGAAAGACGCTGGATCGTCTCCAAGGGAGGTAACAACCATCTTTTGTAGGGAAAAACTCTCTATCACGAGAGTATATATAATGTTCTAAAGGGTCCACAATAATACAAAGTGTAAAAAGTCCGTGTATTTTGAAGACTTTACAGAAAGCTTTCGAACCCTTCCCTGGGTTCATCTTCAGTCCAAAGTCTTCAAAATTATACACGGACTTTTTACACTTTGTATTATTGTGGACCCTTTAGAACAGAAAACCATGTTTTTGTTGTTATCTCCCTTGGAGACGGTTCCAGCGTCTTGCCTGTCCTTCGTAACTTCATGTATTTTTTTAAAAAGGAAAAATCAGCACGGCTGATGAGGTCTACTGATCAAGTAGACGATAGCTCCCGACTTTTAAATTTTTTTTAATACACATATTACATAAGTGTGGACTTTTATTACTTCAAAATATTCCAATCACGTGTTGGTGATTTTTTGAAAAGGATGGATTTTGTTTTTCACTGAACTGTATTCAAAGTTACAAGACGCTCACTTACGTGCTCCTACAATTGGAAAAGCATTTCGTATGGTACACCAACACACGAAATAGAATATGGCGTTTATCTGCTAGTGGATTTAAGATATTTCATCTATATTCCTGACAAAACGTTCAAAAACTTGCTTGATATTCCTAGGAACTCCCCAAAAAGCTGACAAACCGGAACATTCTTGTCATTGACTCTGCCAGAACTGTAGTCATTTGAAAGACCTTGGCAACATTCGACTAACCCACGGAAGTAAATTATAATCAGTAAACCGTAGCACTGTAGTTGAAAGACTGAATTTTAGAAGAATTTTAGAATATATATCAAGAGTTGAAAGTCCAAACGATGGAGAAGGTGATGTCGCATGAGCCATGCTTTTCTCTGGCGTCTTTCAAGCATCGTGCAACAAAGCTTTGCTTGTGCAACTAAAGGGAAATAAAGTGCTCCAGGTAATCAGTTGCAAAGTTCGTCTGCAAGATGAAGCGAGAGTCTCCGGGGAAAACGCGCTCGGTCGACACCATCACCCAAGAATAGAACGCACCCAAAAAAATAAATACCTCTTTTTGTGTGTCGTATCGTAATGTGCTCTTTAAACTGTTACCTGCACAATTATAGTACGACCTCATCCAGGTGCTTGCTTGACCACGCAACACTTTTAGAACGATTGTTTTGCATTTTTTTTCTTCATTTTTGTCGCCACTGTATTGCCGCTGCCTTGCCTGAAAGTCTTGATTTTTATACTTACAGTGTGTTATTTTTTTTTATCTCTCTTTCTAACCAAGAGTATTATTGTTTGATGGCATTGCGTGCTTGTGCACTTTTCACTTTTCCTCTCCACACCATTTCGTGAAGTTCTGCGTTAAAGTGTACCACTCATCAAGTAAGCATTCTCTCCTCAGTGTCTGTTGTATGGAACGGTACGGTAGCTGTAGTTGTACTGGCCACTGGAAGCCCCCAATATATAGGTACCTACGTCATAAAATCTCAGCATAAACACAACCGTATATTTACACTGATTGGCACACCAGTCCAAGCGCGTTTTAACCCTTTCATTCGCAAATATTTCTCACGATTCTAACACTTGTTATTTGCAGCTACACGGGAAAACAAAGATAAAAACTTACTCCCCCAAAAACGATGCCTTATCTCAAGTTGCATGGAATGGAATGGATCACTTCACCTTTCTTTTGATCACCTCCTTTGCTCGAGAGAGAGAGAGAGAGAGAGAGAAGAGGAGGAGGAGAGAGCAGAGAGACGAGAGAGAGAGAGAGAGAGAGAGAGAGAGAGAATGAAATGGTCGTTTGACTGTGCGCACCTTTTTTTCTGATTGATGTGTTCGATCTGTTTCCTCTTCTTTTTCTGTTTGTGGTAGACCTATTTGACTCTATTTTTTTATATATATATTGTGTGTCTTACTCCTTCTTAATAATTCCCCCTATCTAGGTTTTTGTCTACCAAGTATCCACTATGCTCCATGAGATCAGTAAAGTGTAATTGTCAGTTTCTCTTTACTGGTACGATAAATATAACACAATGCCCTCTTAGGTGACATTTCTAGGTCCTGTATTTAAATGGTCCATTGCATTAACCCCACGGCTGTCTGTTTATGTAATGCCTGTTTTAAATTATCAAAGCACCTTCGGCTTCAATAACCTCACAGTATTTTGAACAGCAAATATCTGAGGAGTAAAGTATCGGAGTTGTGGATTGGGTTTCGATAAGATTTTTTAAATATTTATTGACCATCCCCAGAATTTTGTATTCCAAAGACCTACCAAGTCCCCAAATATTTGTAAAAGTCCCCTAGTTGAGTGTGTAAGTCCCCCAATTGAGTGTATAAGTCTCCAGTTGAATGAACAAGTCCCCAAATGAATGAATAAGTCTCCAGTTGAATGTATAAGTCCCCACTGGAGTAATTAAGTCCCCAAATGAGCGAATAAGTCCCCAATTGAGTGAATAAGTCCCCACTTGAGTGAATAAGTCCCCAATGAAGTGTATAAGTCCCCAGTTGAATGCATTAGTCCCCAAATGAGCGAATAAGTCCCCAGATGAGTATGGAATTGTCAAAGTCAAGTCATTGTCAGTGGATGAAGTTATATTTGTATTTTTTCTTGGAATTGGAAAGTTATAATTATAAACATTGCTTTCTTTTCGCAGGTAACCATCGACTGTGCCTGCAAGCAGCTGTGTGGAGATATGATAACTGTCTAAATTTTCTTTCAGCAGTTGATCCCAAATATCACATATTTAGAAGTAAATGATGCTTGTCTGTTAATTCTTGTCCCAGATGTAATGTAGGGTGATAGTTTTTCTTTAAGTTGTGTTTTCATTTTAAAAACTGGCGTCATTCCTATGTTTATTCGTGTCTCTGAGGATGGTAATCAAAGAAGGATGTAGTTTAGTTAATAGTATAGAAAACGAAAGGAATTTTGTTGGTCTTATATATATATATATATATATATTATATATATATATATATATATATATATATATATATATATATATATATGTGTGTGTGTGTGGTGTGTGTGTGTTGTGTGTGTGTTGTGTGTGTATCCAATAAAAAGGAGCCCATAAAAACACCAAAACATAGAGAGAAAAGTGCTATATTTCAGACACTGCTATCTCCCTCTTCAGGTAGATGAATGAGAAAAGTTTACAGAAAAGTTGGTATTTATACCAAGAGGTCCATCCACAGGCAAGCCAATTTAGGTCACCCCCGCTGATAATCTTCCTTTAGTCTTCTTAAGTGTTGGTTGAATGAAAACCTTGTTGATTGTATCTGAAATCCATGCTCCTTTTGAGATGTTCATTACCTGCCTCGCCTTTATTAAGGCCGATTCCATCATTTGACTCTTGTACCGGCAGTTGCTGCTATAAATTACACGTGACAAATTCCAGTTTATTCTATGGTTATGTTCATTTATATGGTTGAAAATAGCCGAGTTCTGTTGTCCATACCTAACTGACCGTTTGTGTTGTATTAATCTCTGGGGAAGTGATTTACCTGTAAATCCGATGTAAGATTGGTCACAGTCCTGGCATGGGATTTCGTAAACCCCAGTGTCCTTGAGAGATGTCTTTTGTTGGACGTTAATCAGGGATTTGGCTAAGGTGTTTGGGTAAGTAAATGCAAATGGGTTAGATTTTCAGAGGGTGTGGGTTACTCTCTTAATCGTGTCCAGGTGAGGAATTTTTATTTTATTGTTGGGTGTATCTCTGGTCTTGTCTTTAGGGGGTCGGTAGAAAATTACGTTTGCCTTCTACCATGGATTTCAGATACGATCGACAAGGTTTTTATTCAACCAACACTTAAGAAGATTAAAGGAAGATTATCAGCGGGGGTGACCTAAATTGGCTTGCCTGTGGATGTACCTCTTGGTATAAATACCACCTTTTCTGTAAACTTTTCTCATTCATCTACCTGAAGGGGGAGACAGCAGTCTCTGAAATATAGTCCTTTTCCCTCTATATTTTGGTGTTTTTATGGGCTCCTTTTATTAGATGGAATTTTAGTTGTTACAGAAACATTTTCTTTTTACCAGTCATATGTTTATATATATATATATATATATATATATAGGATATATACATATATATGGTAGGTATATATATATATATATATATATATATATATATATATATATATATATATACAAAGAAAAGAGAGAGAGAGAGAGAGAGAGAGAGAGAGAGAGAGGGGGCTAAGGCCTTCAACATATCTGTGACGTCACGGTTTTAAAACATGGAATCAGGTTCTACAGTGATGTAGTGATGTACCTTGTAGACAGTCCTAAAAGAAAAATCATTGATATTTTTGTAGTCATTGTGGCTAGTGTAGTTTTCCTCGTAGTTTTCTGTTATTTATTTGTAGAGACTGAGGATTGAGATATTGGCTTATACGTATCATATGGTTCTGATCCCTTTGCAGGATATGCCTTATATATTTATTTTGAAAATATCTACAGTCATTTGTGTTTATTTATGATAGTTTTCCTCATTAGGATTTTCAGGTGTTATATATATATATGTATATATATATATATATATATATATATATATATTATATATGTATATATATATATAATATATATATATATAATATATATATATATATTATATTCAATATTTATTTATTAATAGTTCTTTCACCAACCAGTTGTCCACATCTATCAGTTGAGATATATGTATATTGTGCGTGTGCGTGTGTGTGTGTGTGTGTAGTTCATTTTCGAAGCCCTTCCGATTTCGTAAAATGTTGCCCAGTCATAGACAATCCAAGTTTCATGATGTTGACGCGTAAGTGGCTCTTTCCTTTGACGATATTTTTTTTTTTTACCAGATTAATCCAATTTCCTCTGTTTCCACCAACGCCAGAGTCATCCAAGACAACATAGTCCTGATCTCGAGGGCTCTGAGACACCAGTTTCGTCATTCCGGACTGGCATGACTTCACGGCCTACATCGAGGAGTTCTACTGGTCCGTCAAGACTTTAACGGACGGGAAGGTCAGTCTTGGTACCTCGATGTTTTCCCTTGCTTATAAAATGCTATCATATTCCTTTATTATTATTATTATTATTATTGATTTTATATATGGTCTTTTCAATTCTTCTTATTATTCTCTTCTCATCAGGGCTGATATTTGCTAATAGCTGGCCGATGTTCATATACTTGGTTAAAGAAAATGTTTTCTAAAAATACTAATTATTGTTATGATAACAAAAGTGATTAACAAATCTTAGTAATGGAATTCCAACGTTTCCAACCGTATCATCGGGTCGGTTCATTTTCAAGGAAAGGTGAGCGTGAACTGATTGAATGGGTTGTTGTTGTTGTTGGAGTATTAAGCTGGCTTTATGCCAGCAACGGGCTTTAGCTAATGTAGCAGCCCGTAGTCCATTTGAATTATTTTTAGGTGCATTGGTGATTTAAGGATATGAGGCGATCTTTTTTATTTATGATTTCTATGGAATGTGCAGGTGGAATGGTAATGGATTCAAAAGTGAAAGGAAAAGTGAATAGGCAAGGTTACAAACCCCTTTAAACCCTAAGGTACCCATTAGTAGAAGATAAAGATCGATAGTAGCGAGTCCTGGCGAGTCAGAGATAGCCAGTAATGTAAGGAAATCGAAAAAATTTATAGTCGTAGAAAAAAACGGAAAAAAAAGCGCAACTCTATGGAGTTCAAGTACCATATTTTCACTTTACGAGAAAAAAAAAAAAGCAGAGAGCGTCGATCGTTTAGCAATAGGGAACGACGAAGGAAAAAAAAACGAAATATTATCAGTTTTAGAAACAGGATATCAAAAATAAGCGACAGCTTAAGCGGGTAGTTAGAGTGACAGTTGAAATATTCGGTCGTTAGACGTGAGGCGGCCGAAAAACGGAGGGGAAAGGAGGTATTGTTTTAGTAAAAGAAAAAAGCAGTTAATGCTATAAACAGCACTTTTTTCATATAGCTGCGATCTTTATGTTTGAGATCTGTATCTGAAATCTTCTAACAGGAGGTCATCTGGAGACTGATACTCTAGGTTCCAACAGAGCGTGGACGAGCTCAGAGAACAGCTGATGACCCCACTGCCACTGTCGTTGTTAAAGATGGCTCTATTTAAAAAAGCCTCAAACTCCTCGTAGGTCAGCAGGAACTTTCTGATTTGATATTCTCCTACGAGGAGTATTCGTTTTCCGACGCTTGAAGTTCTGTATTCTTGTTTGCAGGTCCCTTTTACAAGGGAGCATTTCACAAGAAATACAAAGAGGATGAACGGAGAGCCCTTCGTAACATCATCGAAAGGAATGTCTCCCCCACGGACCCTGACGGAAAAAAGTAAAATTGATCATTTACTATAAAGCAAGAAGACCAGTGGCCTGATTATGAAAAACAACCCAGCCCCTGTGATGCAGGACCCTCTCAAGAAAAAACTAACGTTGTCTACCAATACAAATGCCCTGTCCGGGAATGCCCGGCGCTAACATTGGTTATGCAACGATTGCGATTTTCCAAGAGGATATCCTGCCACGCTCAGGAAGGCGCCATCCATCAATCATGCAAAAAAACGTCCACAATACCAGGATAGACTCGGAAGGACATTATCCTAATATTGGTATTATCGATAAGGGCAGCCAGACCACCGTCTGCATCCCCGCCTCTTAGAGGCCCATACACAATCGGGAAGGGAAGGAGGAGACCCAGCCTTAAACACCAACTCAAGAGACTTCACTCCTCCCGACGGTGGCACGTAGGGCGCTGCCCGCCGGCACCATAGAGCCGATCGAACGGACCAATCAGGTGCCCCTGCCCAATACTATTTGGCTCCCAGTCTCCAGCGTCCGTCACGCGAAGAGCAGTGCGAGCTTCCACTCTGTCAAGACGGCGGCTTGACTCAGGGATTTAATCCTCTGTTCAGCCAATGAAAACGCAGCGCCCATCAGACAGAGCACCTGGGACACATAAATACCGCCGAACGACCCCATTCCAATCAGTTCACGCTCAACACCTTTCCTTGAAAATGAACCGATGATAACGGTTGGAAACGTTGGAATTCCATTACTAAGATTTGTTAATCACTTTTGTTATCATAACAATAAATTAGTATTTTTAGAAACAATTTCTTTTAACCAAGATATGAACATCGGCCAGCTATTAGCAAATATCAGCCCTGATGAGAAGAGAATAATAAGAAGAATTGAAAAGACCATATATAAAATCATTCCACTAGATGCTGCCATCATCTTTAACAAAACATGTTTAAGAGAGGGTCTCCACTACCTTCATATTATTATTATTATTATTATTATTATTATTATTATTATTATTATTATTATTATTATTATTATTTTAGTTTTCTGTAAAAGAAAACTTTTGAGATGGCTTTGTCTGTCCGTCCGCACTTTTTCCTGTCCGCACTTTTTCTGTCCGCCCTCTGATCTTAAAAACTACTAAGGCTAGAGGGCTGCAAATTGGTATGCTGATCATCCACCCTCCAATCATCAAACATACCAATTTGCAGCCCTCTAGCACCAGTAGTTTTTATTTTACAAAAGGTTAATTTTAGCCATGATCGTTTCGACGATATAAGCAGGCCACCAAGGGCCGTTGTTATAGTTTCATGGGCCGCAGTTCATACCGAGTCAACCCAAAGATAGATCTATTATCGGTGGCTTTGATTATACGCTGTATCCTGCCTCCTTAGGAGTCCATCACTATTCTCACTATGCGCGCTGTTTCTAATAGCACACTCTTCTGCACGAGTCCTGGAGATCCTTCCGTTATCTAGTTTTTCCAGGTCCCTTTCCAGGGATCTTGGGTTCGTGCCCAGTGTCCATAGAATTATGGGTACGGTTTCCGCTGGCATATCCCATATCCTTCTTATTTCTGTTTTCAGGTCTTGATACTTATCCATTTTTTTTCCCTTTCTTTCTCTTCAACTCTGGTGTCCCATGGTATTGCGGCATCAATGAGTGACACTTTCTTCTTCATTTCGTAGATCAGTGTCAAGTCTGGCCTAATGACTCGTATCATTCTATCTGTTGTGATATCATGGTCCCAGAGGATCTTTATTATTATTATTATTATTATTATTATTATTATTATTATTATTATTATTATTATTATTATTATTATATTATTATTATAGTACTTAGGAAGCAGACCCTCACTCAAGCATACTTTATTAAAAGTAATGGCTACTTCAGCAGCGGTACGCTTGTAGAGATTCTTCTTTACTTTTCGAATGGGGGCTTTTTCAGTACTCCTTAAATAGGCTAGTAGAGGCGCCTATGGACGTCATTTTCAAATGCGGGGTCTTATTGACCTCCATAGGTGCTCTACTAGCCTTTTAAGTAGTTCTGAAAAAACCGCTATTCGAAAAAAACTGAGAAGAACCTCTACAAGTGTAACGCTGCTGTAGTAGCCATTACTTTTGATAAAGTATTATTATTATTATTATTATTATTATTATTATTATTATTATTATTATTATTATTATATTATTATTATTATTATTATTCTCCTCTCTATCAAGGCACACCACAGCTGTTTAACTCTGCTTCCATCAGTCTGGCGTTTTTTTCCATGAATGAGAGTTCATCTGCTTTTTGTCCGTCTGTGGTAACTTAGGCAGATAGTTCTTCTTCTTTCTCTGCATCTTCTCCCACTTCCGTGTGGGGTCGATGTATCTGACAACTCTCCTCCTCCACCTGGCTCGGTCAGACACATCATCCTTTGACAATTGTTTGTCTCTCACTCAGATCTTCTTGAACAAGTGTATCTCTCTCTCCTCCCTACTTGTGTCGCATCCCTGCTCATCCCATTGCCATATAGCCATTCCAGTGTAGTCTCCTTTCCTGGAACTTCTTTGAGAGTTCTACGACTTTAGGAGTTCCTTTTATTCTGTCATTTCTTAAAGAAGCTAACATTTGCAATCTACCGCCAAGACCATCGTCTTCATTTCTCAAAAAAAGCTAATATTTAATCACGTGCTAAGGGCTACCCATACTCGACGTTGCAGTCAAAATTGTCTGTAATCTGACAATTAAAGTCCTTGCCCCATAGGACATGGGTAAAGGACGAACTAGTTTGAACATGCAGAATATCCAATTGCCTCTTTCTACCCTCCATTTGAGTGAGTGGGAAAGTTTCCATTACACTTTTCAGTGGTGTCACACAAGCAAGTTTTCTGGTAATCAAGCACAGCTGAAGTCATGCATGATCTTTATTGTCTAACTAAGCACTGAAACTTTTGTACCAGACGGGAAGGAAAACATACAGGCAACTTGTTGCAAAGTTTGGTATTATTATTATTATTATTATTATTATTATTATTATTATTATTATTATTATTTTGGGCTTTAGGTCAAAGAGGATCTTGTAAATTAATAGTAGTACTTCGATGTATTCATTACAAATATCCATGTTCAAAGTACAATCCAATATGTTAACCAGAAGTGACTCAGGCTATCAACATTAGTGAGATTTTGTCTCCGCCAGAAACAGTATTAGCTTTGAATTCGAGCACATTTTCCTTTGTACCAACAATTAGTACTGAATATACTTTACGTGACTCTAAGTATGTTCATGTTGCCGTCCGCAGTTCCATTTTTTTTTTTTCGCTTTCTTAAAATCTTCAGCTGGGAATTCTTGCGGACAGAGTCGACAGCTTATGAACCCAAGAGTCACCAAAAGGAAATCTTACCATTACCTTACCTTACAGACCTTACATCTTGTTCGGGTTGCCCCAGGTCCCTCAGTGTGAGGCACCTCTAATGTCTACCAGAGAGTTGCTAGTACATCTTCCGGTATATTTTGTATCTTCCAATCTTGGATGGTCTGGGATGCAGTTTAGATATTTGTCGAGCTTATTCTTAAACACATCTACGCTCACTCCTGATATATTCCTCAGATGAGCTGGCAACGCATTGAATAGACGCTGCATTATCGATGCTGGTGCGTAGTGGATTAATGTCCTGTGTGCTTTCCTTATTTTTCCTGGTATAGTTTTGGGCACTATTAATCTACCTCTGCTTGCTCTTTCTGATATTTTTAGTTCCATGATATTTTCTGCTATTCCTTCCTTTATCTGTTTCCATGCCTGAATTATCATGTAGCGTTCTCTTCTCCATTTCTAGACTATTATAATTTAAGAATTGTAGTCTTTCCCAGTAGTCTAGGTCCTTAACTTCTTCTATTCTAGCTGTAAAGGACCTTTGTACATCTCTCTATTTGTGCAATATCCTTTTGATAGTGTGGTACCATATCATATTGCAATATTCAAGTGGACTACGAACATATGTTTTATAAAGCATAATCATGTGTTCAGCTTTTCTTGTTTTGAAGTGCCGTAACAACATTCCCATTTTTGCTTTACATTTTGCCAACAGAGTTGCTATTTGATCATTGCATAACATGTTCCTATTCATCATCACACCAAGGTCTTTAACTGCTTCCTTATTTGTGATGGTCTCATTATTAGGTCCCTTATATGCATATAGCTTTCTTTCTCTGTCTCCATAATTTATTGATTCAAATTTATCAGAGTTAAATACATCCTATTTACCTCTGCCCAATCATATACTTTGTTAAGGTCTCTTTGTAGAGCGTTCCTATCTTCATCACAAGTAATTTCTCTACTTATTCTTGTGTCATCTGCGAAACTACTCACTACCGAATCCTTCACATTATTGTCTATGTCTTCAATCATAATAACAAACAGTATTGCAGCTAACACCGTACCTTGCGGCACACCGGATATTACCTTGACTTCATCCGATTTCTCGTCGTTTGCAATAACTATCTGTTTTCTGTTGTGTAAAAATTCTTTTAACCATCTTCCTACTTTATCCACGATATTGTGTTTTCTAATTTTCTTCGCTAATATATTATGGTCTACTTTATCAAAAGCTTTTGCAAAGTCTAAATAAACCACATCTGTTTCATTTCCGCTTTTCATATTTTTGAATATGTTCTCACGGTGGACTAACAGTTGGGTTTGTGTACTTTTTCCGGGTACGAAAACCATGTTGTCCTTTATTAAACAAATTATTTTTTATTAAATGTTTTATAATATTTTTCTTCATTACCCTTTCATACACTTTCATAATATGTGATGTTAGACTCACAGGCCTATAATACTTGCCTCTAGTCTTGATCCACTTTTGAAAGTAGGGGTAATATATGCTAATTTGTGCTCCTCATAAATCTTGCCTGTATCTACACTTTGTCTTAATAATATTGCAAGTGGCTTTGCGATAGAATGAACTACTTTCTTTAACAAAATAGCAGGAATTCCATCAGGCCCTGCAGCAGCTCCATTTTTAATTTCATTAATAGCCTGCACAATATCAGCTTCATTAATATCTATGTCAGCTAAATATTCACTATTTTTTCATCCCTTACTTCTATATCATTATCTTCATTATCTATTCTAGGGGTGAATTCTCTCTTATATCGTTCTGCCAGTATGTTGCAAATTTCCTTTTTTCATTCGTTAATCTCCCTTCAATTCTCAGAGGGCCTATTTCTATCTTCTTTTATTCATCTTCTTCGCATATGAGTATAATAGCTTGGGGTTTTGCTTGATATTTAATAGGGTTTTTTTCTTCCAAGTCCCGTTTTTCATTTTCTTTTGATTGTATAATCTTTTGTTCTGCATTTTCTATCTTACTTTTTAGTTCTATAACTTAGCTAGAGAGAGAGAGAGAGAGAGAGAGAGAGAGAGAGAGAGAGAGAGAGAGAGAGAGAGAGAGAGAGAGATTATATGTATATAATTATATATATATATATATATATATATATATATATATAATATATATATATATATGTGTGTGTGTGTGTGTGTGTGTCTGCGTGTGTTTGTGTGTGTGTGTGCGCGCGTGTCTGCTGGTCTGATCTCTTCTATTGCTGTTTCTTTGAGCAGATCTTCATATGTCCATCAGCTCTGTTGGTTTTCTTTTAAATAATGTACTCACTATTTTCAAGGGATTCAGATACCAGCATCATGGTAAATTTATCAAGGAAATAGATTCAGCTCTAGGAGATTTATTTTTTCGTTTCCTTTATTTTTTAAGTTTAGAAAACTTACTTTATCAAACCTTATAAAGTAACCTATTTGCTCAAGCTCTGGGAAAGATACTGTTTGAAGCTTTGGGGGTAAAACTACTTTTTTCAAGCTTTGGAACAACTATTTTCTGAAGCTTTGGGAAATATATTTTTTCAAGCTTTGGAACAACTATTTTCTGAAGCTTTGGGAAATATATTTTTTCAAGCTTTGGAAAAAAAACTATTTTCTGAAGCTTTGGGAAATATATTTTTTCAAGCTTTGGAAAAAAACTATTTTCTGAAGCTTTGGGAAATATATTTTTTCAAGCTTTGGAACAACTATTTTCTGAAGCCTTGGGAAATATATTTTTTCAAGCTTTGAAAAAAACACTATTTTCTGAAGCTTTGGGAAATATATTTTTTCAAGCTTTGGAAAAAACTATTTTCTGACGCTTTGGGAAATATATTTTTTCAAGCTTTGGAAAAAAACTATTTTCTGAAGCTTTGGGAAATATATTTTTTCAAGCTTTGGAACAACTATTTTCTGAAGCCTTGGGAAATATATTTTTTCAAGCTTTGGAAAAAAAACTATTTTCTGAAGCTTTGGGAAATATATTTTTTCAAGCTTTGGACAAAAAACTATTTTCTGAAGCTTTGGGAAATATATGTTTTCAAGCTTTGGACTATTTTCTGAAGCTTTGGGAAATATATTTTTTCAAGCTTTGGAAAAAAAACTATTTTCTGAAGCTTTGGGAAATATATTTTTTCAAGCTTTGGAAAAAAACTATTTTCTGAAGCTTTGGGAAATATATTTTTTCAAGCTTTGGAAAAAACTATTTTCTGAAGCTTTGGGAAAATACTCTTTTCAAGCTTTGGAAAAACCCCTTTTCAAGCTCTGTTTCAAGCTTTGGGATAAAACTACTTTTTTCAAGCTTTGGAAAAACTATTTTCTGAAGCTTTGGGAAAATACTTTTTTCAAGCTTTGGATGAAACTACTTTTCAAATCTTTGGAAAAAAAAACCGTTTTTCAACCTTTGGAAAAACTATTTTTGCCAAGATTTGAACAACTACTTTTTTAAGATTTGGAAAAACCACTTTATGAAGCTTTGGGAAAAATAATTTTTTCAAGCATTGGAAAATAATTTTTCAAGCTTTGGAAAAAACTTTTTTCAAGCTTTGGAAAAAACTACTTTTGCCAAGATTTGGAATACCTATTTTCCAAGCTTTGGAATAACTACTTTTTTTCAAGCTTTAGGAAAAAAACTGCTGTTTCCGGGCTTTGGGTAAAACATCTTTTTCCAAACTTTGGGGAAAAAATACTTTTTTGAAGCTTTTGAAAAAACTAAACTTTATTTAAGCTTTGCAATAAAAAAAAAATTTCTCTACTCTAAATCAGTGCTTCATTTAAAGACATTAAAAAAAATGCTCATAAACAGCAAATTCTTCACCTTCAGTTTCAGTGAACAAGTTGGCTTCACTGAGCACAGCACAGGCTCTTGAACAACAGTATGCCGTTTATTTTTCTGTAAAAAAAAAAAATGGAAACTCTAAGGCCCCGTCCACACGGCCGAGCTTTGCTCGACGAACTTTGTTCGATGTGACGTCAGAAGCGGAGAAACTGCGGTGAAGTTCTGACTTTTCCCGCTGTTTCTCCGCTTCTGACGTCACATCGGACAAAGTTCGTCGACCAAAGCTCGACCGTGTGGACGGGGCCTAAGAGATGGTTATTTGTCTGTCCGTCCGCCCTTTTTCTGTCCGCCCTCAGATCTTACAAACTGCTGAGGCTAGAGGGTTGCAAACTGCTATGTTGATCATTCATCCTCCAAACATCAAACACACCAAATTGCAGCCCGATAGCCTCAGTAATTTATATTCTACTTAAGGTTAAAGTTAGCCTCAATCGTGTGTCTGGCAACGAAATGACCACAACCGGGCCGTGGTTGAAAGTTTAAAGGGGAGCACGGCTCATACAGCATTATATATATTGTACAGAAAACTCCATTGTGCCGAATAAACCTCGACGCATTTTTTACTAGTTTACTCTTGCACAGACTCTTGAACCAAAGTGCCTTTTCACTCTTTTCGTCATATCTGTAAAATACCCTCTTGCACGAACTCACCTTTGTCTTTCTTTCCCTGTTCTAGTACTTTTGAAAGTCTCACACTTTTGAAATGTTTGTAATGGATGTCCGTTTTGTTAAGTAATGTGTATTTCACTGTTGAAGACCTTTTTCGCACATTGGCAAAGTAATAATCCTTTTTAGATCAAGATGCAAGTAGTATTCCTGTTTCAGAGTAAGAGACAAGTAATATTCCTGTTTTAGATCAAGACACAAGTAATATTCCTGGTTTAGATCCAGAGACCAGTAATATTCCTGGTTTAGATTTAAAGACAAGTAAAATTCCTGGTTTAGATCAAGACACAAGTAATATTGCTGGTTTAGATCCAGAGACAAGTAATAATTCTGGTTTAGATTTAAAGACAAGTAAAATTCCTGTTTTAGATCAGGAGACAAGTAATATTTTAGAGCAAGAGACAAGTAATATTCCTCTTTTAGATCGAGAGACTCACTGGACCTGACTTTGAGACATTTCTCAAAGGTAGAAATGTCATATGATACAGGACCTTAAAGTACCAGTATTGCAGATTATTGATTGATCGTGTTCAGGATCCTGGGTTTACAATACGCTTGAAGTTAAAGACTATTTACTCATGGGGTTCGAATAAGCTATTCTGTGCCTGGCTAAATTTATTGTCAGCATTAAGTTTATAGTAGATTACTGTTTTTGTAGGTGGATGTTGTTATGGCAAAATGAGGCAAAGAGATATTAACTTTTAACTATAGATTTTAATTAGTTGCCTTTCCATGAAAACATTTTTTTTAACCTTGAAAACATGCCAGTTATTGAGATACATGTTTATACAACCACTGAGGCTACGTATCTAATTATTGATGAAAAAGAATAAAATGACTCATTATCCTAGATAAATATGAATTAAGATGATTCTGACGGAGTCCAAATGATTTTCTCCACCATTATAGGGTTCCACGTAGAAATATATATCAGTGCCAGTCTATTTTTAATTCCACCACATGTAAATTTTTTAAATATAAGCAATAATGGCTGTGATTTTTTTTTTTTTACATTTTGGGTGGGTTTTCACTTAGAAATATGTATCATTGAAAGGTCTCTCTTTTTTTTTTTTTTTTTTTTTTTTTTTCACCTCATATACATTTTTTAAAAATACAAAATTGCATTGATGACTGTGGTTTTTTTAATATTCTTTTTATTTTGGGTGGGTTTTCACTTAGAAATATGTCATTGCTAGTCTATTATTGATTCCACCACATGTAAATTTATTTCAAATAAAAATTTACAATAATGACTGGTTTTTTGGGGGTGGGTTTTCACGTAGAAATATGTATCATTACCAGTTATTTTTTAATTCCAGCACATATAAATTTTTTAAAATACAAAATTGCAATAATGACTGTGGATATTTATTTTATTTATTTTTTTATTTTGGCTGGGTTTTCTCTTATAAATGTTTATCATTGCCAGTCTACTATTGATTCCATCACATGTAAATTTATTTCAAATACAAAATTGCACTAATGACTGTGGTTCTTTTTTTATTTTATTTTTTTTTATTTTGGGTGGGTTTTCACTTAGAAATATGTATCAATGCCAGGTTTTTTTTTTTTAAATTCCACTGATGTAAATTTTTTTAAAGTACAAAATTGCAATAATGACTGTAGTTTTTTTTTTTATTTTGGGTGTGCTGCGTAGATTTCACAACAAGGCAAGGTAAGACATGTCGACGTAGGTTTTGTTACACTGCTTTGCACAAAAATCACCCCCTTTTTTTTTTGTGTTTTCATGATTTATTTTTGAAGCTCCACTGGGCCTTCTTGCCACGTGACGTATACTCCAAAATGGCGTATAACCACACTCGTTGTCTTTTTAAAGCTCTATTTGGCCATCTTACATCTTGATTTATACGCCAGAATGGCGTATATACATTCGTATCAGTATCTATGTGTCTTTCTTTGTATATGTTAGATAAAATTTCACTGACGTTCATCATTATATATATATATATATATATATATATATATATATATATATATATATATATATATATATATATATATATAACGTCCACTTCCCTCCAGAACATTTCATTTTTTATAATCATAGGTGGTTGTTCCTTGACCTTCTTCTAAGAGACACGCAGCGTTTAAGTTGTCATTATATCTCAGTTATGACGCTGACAATAATCAAACTTATTTTATAGTTTTTCGTGGCATTTCACACTCGGCACAAATTCACACACGAGAATATTCCAATCTTCCCTCCTAAAATATGTGTTAGAAAAACGCCTTTGAAACCAATTCATTGCTCAAAGTATGTTTTCCTTTGTATGGCATTTTGTGTCTTTCAAAGTGAGAGCAGACCGAAGTTACAGTGAAATCTAAACGGCTGATGGTAGGATGTCACATTCATACATTGTCGCTTACTTTGTTGTTGTTTAGGGGGGGGGGGGGTTAGAAAGGTCCTATGGAAGAGCATAAAAAGGCCTGAAAAAGGTGTTATGCGTTGAGTCAAAGATAGAGTTTTAGATAAGATATTTGCGATTTATTTATTAGAATAAAAATGAAAGAAATAACTAATGTGCACGTTAATCAGTACTGAAAAATTATTTCTAATAAAACATCATATTTATTTAAATTTCCGTTGGTGAAACAAGGCTCTATCTGACCGTAGATTTTAGCACGTTTTAATTTACGTTACGAGTTAGAAACATAATGTTTACAACTTATGCGTTAGGGGAAAATCTTGCATGCGCCCAGTAAGGTGGAGGTCTGATCACGTCTTGTTTATTCTTACAGTTCGTACATAAGATGCTTATGCATCTTATTTTACTCGCAGTCCAAAAAGTTTATCGGTTTCCTGGCAAACTACCAAAAAGAAACCAAGAAAGAAACCTCTCTGAAGATGAATCTGGTCTGGAATTTCTGGAATTTCTGGAAACTGGAATTGTTGTTCGCTTGTCTACTGACCTGCACTTTTGCTTTGCATGTAAAGCTTGTTGTAGATGGTTTGTCCTGCTGGTGACTGGATTATAAAAATAAAAGCTTGCTGTATTTCACCACTGGTTCACTGGTATAGTGGTTAGTGTCGTGGCATGCCACTTATGTCGCGGGGGGTGGGTTCGCGTCTCCCCCGGAATGATGAAAGATCACTGGCTGTGTGTCGTGATCAGTTACTGCCGCAGTGGGAGATTGAAACTAATATTCTTTGGAAGCTTCAAGAATTTCAAGTTAGCGGCCCCTTTGGTGAGCTCGTTCCGTGTGAATAGGTTTCGTCTACTGGAATAACAGTGATATAATAATAATAGCAACTTTGGCTATTCTGAGGACCATCCATTATTTCGAATCTGTCGTTAGTATATAGCAGTTTTAAAATTGCCCTCTTCTTGCATCCATTAAGAATCAGCTTCTCGTATTTTCTCAACAGCCTGTCTAGTCTACTGGAGGCCAAGTTATGAATACCAGAAAGAACTCACATTTATGAGGTTCTGTCGCGCGAATTCGCTTCGTGCTGTTTTGTAGCATATTTTCCCTCTTACCTTCTGTTCTTTCAGACGAACACCATATTCGACTTGTTCCATAGGAATAGGAGTTTACCTAAATAATAATAATAATAATAATAATAATAATAATAATAATAATAATAATAATAATAATAATAATAATAATAATAGAGAAACAACTCTACTGTCACGTTTGAGTCCAAATATATTAAGAAATAATAAACCTCTGCTCAGAGCCTTCGGGAATCTGTTCAAATTGTAAAGAGGACGAACAGCTGCATTAGGTCAGGGTAAATTTGGGAACAGCGCCTATGGCTATAATCGTTGTTCACTTGGGTCACCATGAGGTCAAAGTAAGTCAGAAAACTCCAGTGGTGACTATAGTCATCGGGGGACTATGGTCAGATCGTCAGAGAGCAGAATAAGCTAAATATAACGAAAAAAGTATATGCTGTATTCATACTTCATCATATCTCCATACTTTTTCTTCATTGCATTGTTGGATATGCACGTAAATATGTCAATATTTATAATTTCGTTAAAATATATATTGACATTTTATATTCCAATTTTTCTCTTCGCTTTTATTTTTACTATTATTCTCTTTGCTCTGTTTTGTAACTGTATCGAAAATATTTACAAGACATTCTCTCTGTCGTCGCAGCCAAAGGATATTTGTGGCTGCGTCTATATCATCTACAGATTTCCGACAGTGATGTTATGTAAACACGATCTGAAGGATCCTGGTATTATTAGAGACGTAGATAGGCGTCGTTAATAAGGCCATGTATTGTAATGGAAGAGATTCTTGGTTAGGTGCTCTTTCTGCTTACATTCACATCCAGTTGTTTAACCTCAAGATATACATAGCAGAGTAACTATTTGAGCTATACATAGCAGAGTAACTATCTGAGATATACATAGCAGAACAACCGACCGATCTCAGTGGAATCTCGCAGAGTGGTTGGCTATAGGCCTAGGAGTGTTTCCCCCAGATTTTGAGAGCTCTCCTCTCCCCCCCCCTCCCCCTCCCACCCCACACCGACGGTTTTCCAGTGTTCCAGTGTGCTGCTTGAAGACTTCGGCACTCCTGGTTGATTTCGAGTATGGAAGTGCTTCCAGAATGCATTCTATTCCTCCGTTTCTGAAATGGCTTGTGTTTTCATATATTTTGCATCTATGAAGTTGATATTGAGTGGTTTTTTCAATGATGGCTTTTTTAAGTGTTTGCTACGTGAAGCAGACTTTTTTTATATAATGACTTTAAGGGGGTTTATTTCCAACGGGACCATTCTTAATTATTTTCATACGCAGAGAAACATTTAAGTAAATAGGTTGCAGAAATTTTTTAATACTACGTCATATAGTGAATGGAACGAGGGTAGACATGACAGTGAGAAGAGACATGACTGAAAGTATACATGACAGTGAGAAGAGAAGTTACAGTAAGAGTAGACATGACATTAAGAATAGACATGACTGAAAGTATACATGACAGTGAAAGTAGACATGCCAGAGAGATGAGTCATTACAGTAGAGTAGACATGACAGTGAGAACAGACATGATAGTGAGAACAGACAGGACAGAGAGAACAGACATGACAGTGAGAACAGACATGACGGTGTATTCCTTCAATTTCTGGAAAATATAAAAAAAAACTTACCAAACTATGAACTCCTTTCCTTGTAAACATACATACATAATGATAGTATGCCAGGCATACATTCATACGAAATTTAGGCATATATTTCCATAGGCTGTATGCATCCGGTATGGAGGAGTAATGATAGTAGTTTATATCTGACAACGTCTCCAAAGGTTGCGAGAGAGAGAGAGAGATTGATGGAAGAATAAATGGGAGTGGTTAAATGGCGGTCGGAAGCGGGTGTCTGTTGTGGCGCTCTGTTGTGTAGTATATCAGTGGGAGTTTGTTACGAGAGTCGAAATCTGTAAGGCGTTCGGTGAAGGCATAGAGTTGGTTTTGGCAGCAGTCTTGTCCGTTGATGGCCAGTTGATGTGGTGTTTGATTGATTTTGGTGTTGTAAAGTTGTTGTGCGTGTGTCTGCCTAGTTGTGGTGAAGCTGAAAAGGTTGGTCATTTTGTGTTTGGTTATCGGTGGTGGTTGTGTCTCGGCTAGCCTATGGCCTATCCAGCGGACAGTACAGCCTATAGCCCGGAGTATCTGGAGTTGGGTAAGTACATGTGTTTGTGTTTTTTTTATTGTGTGTGTAGGTATGGGTCAATTGTCCTGCTGTATTCTGTAGTGTAAAGAGGAAAGTGGGATTGAGGGGGAGTTTGGTAGCCAGGTAGATTAAGATTATGTTGGGGGGGGGGGGGGGGGGGGGGGGGGGGGTGGTGGGGGGGGGGGGGTGGGGGGGGGGGGGGGGGGGGGGGGGAGGGGGGGGGGGGGGGGGGGGGGGTGGGGGGTGGGGGGGGGGGTGGGGGGGGGGGGGGATTTGCCGCTTTGCTTTTATAAAAGCTTATCTATCCCGCCTCACCGGGGTCAAATCTGTGGCCCTAGGATTCTGATATAATTACAGTTAAACGCAAACTCATGCCTTTTATCTGGGAGGCATAGATTTCTACACGTGTCTATATCTCATTTTAAATCTATAATTGTATTTATATTTCTGTAATTGTTTACTATAGTAGATTCTCATCAAACGTGTATTTGATGTCTTGGAAAGTCCCTTACGACGCTCCTGATTGGCTGTTGACAAGCCGCTCACAGGGCTAGAAACTCTCAGTCTCTCGAGAGAGTTCACATGGGTAGGATCTATGTTCCACCTCTCCTGAAGTATACTTCTTTCAGGAGAGGTGGAACATACATCTTGCCTGTATGAACTCTCGAGAGAGACTGGGAGTTTCCAGCCCTGTAACTGGCTTATCAGCAGCCAATCAGGAGCGTCGAAAGGGACCGGCCTAGACATCAGATGCACGGTTGATGTGAATCTACTATAGTAGACATGCAGACTTAAGTGAATTCTTTGCCTTGTATCATGGAGGTAAACATGCTTACACTAAAAGACTCTCTCATTGTAAATCTACATTTGTAGTTATATTTCTGTCATTCTCTCGACTGTATGACCTTCTTGCCGGCAGGTCGCTTCCTACATTCCCCAACTGACGAGGTTCAGCCCTGACCACTGTGGCGTATCCGTTTGCTCAGTGGACGGGCAGAGGTATTCCATCGGGGACACCGACGTCAATTTCACCATGCAGTCCTGTAGGTGAGTTCACTGTCTTCCTTAGTTAAATGAGTTCGCTCTTTTATAATTGAGTGGGTTCATTGTCTTCCCTAGTTAGGTGAGTTCACTGTCTTCCTTAGTTTAATGAGTTCACTCTTTTGTCTTCCTTAGTTAAATGAGTTCACTCTTTTATAATTAAGTGAGTTCATTGTCTTCGTTAGGTAGGCGAGTTCACTGTCTTTTATAGTCAAGTGGGTTCACTGTCTTTTGTAGTTAGGTGAGTTCACTGTTTCCCTAGTTAGGTGACCTCACTGTCTTCCTTAGTTAGGTGAGTCCACGTTTTCCTTAGTTAAGTGAGTTCACTGTCTTCCTAAGGAAGGTGAGTTCACTGTCTTCCGCAGTTAAATGAGTTCACTGTCTTCCTTTGTTAGGTGAGTTCACTGTTCCGAAAAGTACAAGTGTATCTTGCGATAACTAAGACCAATCTCTTAATTTTCAGTAAACCAATCACCTACGGGATTGCCCTGAACGAGCTCGGTAATGAGATGGTCCACAAGTATGTCGGTACTGAACCCAGCGGTAGGATGTTCAACGCTATCGTCCTGGATTACAATGGTCAGTATCGAAGAGAAAAGGCTTTGGATTTGACAAAAAAGAAGAAGAAGAAGAAAAGAGCCTTTAGCCTTTATATAAATCTCCATAGTCTTGTCTCTCATTGTCTGAGGTGATTCCTGATTAATCAGAATGGCAGATCATTTCAAGCATCTTAATTCATCTTGGTCTGAAGTGAAAAACTTTGAATCTTTCAAAAATATCTGTATATTTTATAGTCTTGTCTCTCGTCGTCATTTATCTAGGTTTTGTGCTCTTTGTCTTATGATTATAATTACAAATCTCATGATCTTCTCTCCAATCTACCAAGGTATTTCCCTCAAGCTATTTCAAATCTCTCTCGACAGTTTATTTTCACCAGTGAAGTTTGAAATTAAGCAGTGTTATCTGGCACTTTTGTTTAGTTCCCCAATATTGTCATCTTCTCTTCAATAAGCGCAGGTAAATCCACAAAAATGACCATCTTAGGCTGACGCTAATTTGCTTTCATGAGTTTTAAGAGCCTCGTAAGACGCCTGCATGTACACAAGTCTTGTGTTGCATTAACCTTTTTTCTCTTGGTCTTCTTGTGGTTTAGTTTGCTACAGCTTCATGGCTGTCAACAGGTGATTTTTATTTTATGCCTATCGAAGTATCGCATTATTATTATTATCATTATCATATTATTATTGTTATTATTATTCCGAAGACAAATCCCTATTCATATGGAACAAGCCCACCACAGGGGCCTTGGGACTGAAATTCAAGTTTGCAAAGAATGTGGCGTCCATTTGAAAGAAATAACAGAAGGTAACATTAAATACAGAAAGAAGAGATCAGTTTTTAGGAAAGAAAAGCAAAGATAGACTAATAAAAATAGATAACAATATAAGTAAATTAGTGAAACAAGGGTAATAGTGCATTGCATCTTCTCTTGTACTTTTGGGGTTCAAATCACAAAATTGCACTTTAATAATGTTTGTCTCGGTTGGTAAGAGTAAGTCATATTTCCTCATTAATGTTCTTTGTCATATTTTCTCAGCGAGGTCATTGCAGCCGCTTGCAGCCGCTTGCAAGCGAAACGTACATTCTACTTCATTGCTTTTAAGATCTCAGCATCTGAATGCCAAGATGTCCAACTTTCTGTCATTCCCTTTTTCTGATTTTAACAAACCTCCATTATTCGCTGGAACCGATGAATCACCTCGTTCCGTCTATGATTTAATTCCAGGAAATTTATTTGACTGGGAGGCAGATCATGGCAATAATTCGTCTTTATTTTCCTTCTAGATGAACCGCACAAACCCCAGTCATTCATCTTCATTTTTCTTCCAGATAAACCGCACAGTCCCAGTAGTTCATCTTTCCTTTCCTTCCAGATAAACCACATAATCCCAGTAATTCATCTTCATTTTCCCCCCAGATAAACCACACAATCCATCCAGAAAAACCACACATCCCCCAATAATTCATCACCATTTTTCTTCCAGGTAAACCCCACAATCCTTCCAGATAAACCCCACAACCACAGTAACACGTCTGTCCTTCCTTTCCAGATAAACCACACAATCCTTTGGTCAACGCGGGATCCATTCTCGTCAATGGTTTGCTTCAGTCGCTCGTTAAATCCGAGATGTCGTCCTCGGAGAAATTCGACTTCGTCCAGCAGTATTTCAAGGTGGGACTCTCTCTCTCTCTCTCTCTCTCTCTCTCTCTCCTCTCTCTCTCTCTCTCTCTCTCTCTCTCTCTCTGATGCTTATTCCAAAACGTTGCGACGTATGCTTACTTGCAGTAAACAGACAAGGCTTGTTGCAAGTATCAGCAGAGGCTTTGCATATTCGACAGACAGGTGAAAGAACTTCCCATCTTGTCATATTTTCTTGAATGCTGATCTTCATTCTCAGTTATTCTCTCGTGCTGGGAACTTTCACCTTTGCTGCGTTTGTATTCAAGTTTATTCCTGAAGAGCTGTGCACATTTTTGCACTTATTCATATAATGGTCAGTATATTTTCATTACTAGTCAGTCAATAATGATTGCATAACATTTTGTGTGTTCTCTGGGTATAGATATGTTTGAATACAGTGGCGAACCAGTGCAGGTGGTTACTTACTAGGTATGGACACGTCAGCGACAGTTTTATTATTTTTTTTTTTGCTTGTACCCTCCCCTGATTATGGAGAAGGCCTGTTGACCAGAAGCACATAGACACTTGTGTGTGTGTATATATATATATATATATATATATATATATATATGACTATATATAGATAATATATATATATATATATATAGATATATCTATTATAGATTATTATAGATCTATATATAATATATAGATATATATATAGATATCATATATATATATATGATATAATATATATCGATATTCTATATATATATAGATATATATATCTATATCTATACATATATTATATAGATATATATATATATATATATATATATATATATATATATACATATATACACATACATACTAAACCTAACGCCTAACCAGCCTCAAAAATCACCACTCTCACTTCTTGTCTGACCAAACACGATTTTGAATTACAGCCTAACCAAACACTAAGCATAATACATCATAACTTCAAAAGAACTTTTTCCTTCCAGCCTTACTAAAGATGGCTCTTAATTTCCAGCCTAACAAGCATAATTCTTATTTCTCGTCTAAACAAAAACGATTTCGCATTAACAGCCTAACCAAACGCTACGCATGATACAGCGTAACTTGGAAGAACTTTCTTTCCAGCCTGACCACAAACGATTATTTTTAGAGCCTAACTAAAACCCTTCCTCCACCTCCTCCTCCTCCGACAGCGCCTGGCGGGAGGCGAATACGTGGGCTTCAGCAACGGCACCTTCTTGTCGGAGAAGGAGAACGCAGACAGGAATTACTCCCTGGGCTACTACATGAGAGAGAACAAGTGCTTTCCCGAAAACTGCGACCTTATGGCTTCCTTAGATTTGTATTTCCAGGTAAGTGAAGTCCGTTTCATTCGTGTCTCGAGGTAAGGGATGCCTGATTCATTTCTGTTTCGAGGTCATTGATGCCTGTTTTATTTGTGTTTCAATGTAATTGATGCCTTTTTCATTTGTGTTTCTAGGTAAGGGATACCCATTTTATTTGTGTTTCGAGGTAAATGATTCCTGGTTCATTTGTGTTTCGAAGTAATTGATGCCTATTTCATTTGTGTTTCGAGGTAAATGATTCCTGGTTCACATGGGTTTCGAGGTAATTGATTATGTTTTATTTGTGTTTCAAGGTCAGGAATGCCCATTTCATTTGTGTTTCGAAGTAATTGATACCTCTTTCATTTGTTTCGATGGTAAGTTTAAAAACATACTACTAACGTATCAAAATATACTACGGCCGGAGGTTTAAGTAGTGAAACGTGGGTGGCAATGTCCGTAGAGTTTTTACATACCTATTTTCTCTGAGTGTTCCTTTCTGGCGAACTGCAGTTGTATTTATAGTTTTTTTTTTTTTTTTTTTTTTTTTTTTTTTTTTTTTTTTTTTGTTTTTTTTTTTTTTTTTTTTTTTTTTTTTTTTTTTTTTAGCCAATGTAATATGCTTTCAATGAAAATAACGAAAAGGGACTTGATATATTTAGAATATTTATAATTTAAACCCTTTTTCCCGAGAATTGTTAAGAGAATTAACACCAAGGAAATAAATGCTTCGAGACGGTTTGAATGAAAAGGAAATGTCTAGTTGATTTGATGATAATTTTTAAGGGTCTGCATATGTATGTTATGGTATATATATATATATATATATATATATATATATATATATAAAGCATATATATATATGTATATGTGTGTGTATGTGTTTGTGTCTGCATATATATTTGTATACATGTATGCATGCATATTTGAATACAACTACGAGCCTTCAAATACACAAATATTCCTATTATATCTTCAGCAAAGTCAACTATTTGTAAGATTCATTCCATACTTCATCCAGTTTCTCCTAAACTAAGAAGGACAACGAAAATAAGAGTAATTATATTTTCGTATTTTTATTACAAGATTGTGACACTTCATTTTCCGGAAAAGGGGCAAAACTTAAGCCTATTTCTAAGAGGCGTACACAGAAGGGGGGAAGGGGGAGGGGATAAGAGATGTGGCAACACCGCGCGGACTTGTAGGAGAGAAAGGACAGAGAGACAATAGGCCTATGTGCACACTTACCGTCAGTTGTTTTTTTTCACATTCCTATTAAATATTAATGATTACTCGACTACGGCGCTTAGCAAAATAAAATCATACGTACGAGCCAACGCAACTTAAAGTTAGGTGTGTATCAAAAATTATAAAATATTAAAATCACAGAATGTCTCGCGGACTCCTTCTATATTGATGCTTGAAAAGTGAGAGAAGACGAAGGTTGCAATGCGTCTTGGAAGTTTGTTGTCGTGTGTGTGTGTATCTGTGGGTGGGCCTTATCTGGATGGCTAAGAGAGAATACTAGAAGTCTTGTATAGAGCTGAAAAAATGGTCGATCGCTTTCCTATCTCCTAGACTTTGCCTCTTTGCAATGAATGAATGAATTTCCATTTTTGAATATTCAAGACGTGGCTTAATTCACATTGGAACCTGTTTCTGTTTTTTATACTGAGGCTTACCAAGAGGAGCCTAAAATTGAGAAGAAAAGAGCCTTTTTGATTTGAAAACGATACATAATCTTGATAGGCAATTATATATAGTATAATATAGATATATATATATATATATATATATATATATATATATACTATATATATATATATATATATTATATATATACATCAATATAGTCCACAGGAGAAAAAAGAATAAAAGACTCTCTTGTGGACTATATTGACAAATCTCATTTTCGTGTTATGAAGATTATATATAATATCTATATATATAATATATATATATATATATATATATATATATGTATGTATGTATGTATAAAGAGAGAGAGAGAGAGAGAGAGAGAGAGAGAGAGACACTTGTGTGTTTAGAGAACAACATGTCTTGTGGTCAGTCTTGTCTCTCGAGTTGCATAACAGACGTTTATTGCAGCCTTCAACCTCCTTGTTCTTCTTCTTTCTTTTCTTTCGTCTTCTTCTTCTTAGCCCGTCATCATATCCATGAATTCTGCAAAAGGAAAACGAGCATTGACAGTGATGCACCATGAAACTCATTCATAATAACGATAATGATGTATAATTATGATGCGTGTAAAGATTATCCTCCTGCACGCTAACTATTCTCACTGGGTGGATGATGTGATTATCGTGCCCTGGCAGCCTGCTGGCGTTCTCCAGGGTACGGTATTGTTACCTTCAGACGCGTTTGGCTCTTTTATTATCGTGAATTATGACTCGTATGCCCGCTTTTTTTTCCTTCCCCTCCTTTCTTTACTTTTGTTATTCGAGTCCGGGCTACACAAGGATACTAAGTCTTGGTTGCATACATATTAGTATCTGTATTTTAGAATATTTTCCATTGTCGTATGCAGTAGCTGTCCCGTACAAGAATTTTCCTTGATTACTTTCAATTCATATGAGACAATGACTAAATTGAAGTTAGGAGAAATAGATGGAAAACTTTGGACTATGGTTGCTTGAGAATTTGTGGCCATCATATGCAAGGGATCTTTTCTAAATATACCTGCACAGACTTACTATTCTTATTATCATTACTGTTTTGTTACAAGGTATGGCAGCATCAGTGGAACTGATTTTATATATGGTCTTTTCAATTCTTCTTATTATTCTCCTCTCATCAGGGCTGATATTTGCAAACACTTAAAAAACGCCACTTTTAGTTATTTTTAGAAGACTATTTCCTTAACCAGAGTATGAACACTCGGTCCCAGCTTATTAGCAAAATATCAAGCCCCATGATTGCGAAGAGAAGAATAAAGATGGAATTGAAAAGACCACATATAAAATCAATTCATGTTTGAGAGAGGGTCTCCTACCTTCATATATTATTATTATTATTTATACTTATTATTATTATTATTATTATTTTATTATTATTATTATTATTATTATTATTATATTATTATATTATTATTATTAAGAAGATGAACCCTATTCATATGAAAAAAAACCCACATGGGATACTGACTTGAAACCCAAGGATGTAACAGAAGATAACGGGAAATACAAAGAGAGATCAGTTATTAGACGAAACAGAAGATTGAATATTTAATAACTAAATGGAAAAAAATATAAGCGAATTATTAAAGTCCATGGGGTAGTAATGCATATCATCTTCGCTTGAACTAATGAAGTTTCTAAAACATTTTGGTATTTAGAAGAAGTTTCTAAAAGATTTTGGTATTTTGAAGAAGTTTCTAAAACATTTTGGTATTTTGAAGAATTTTCTAAAACATTTTGGTATTTTGAAGAAGTTTCTAAAACATTTTGGTAGTTTGAAGAATTTTCTGAAACATTTTGGTATTTTGAAGAAGTTTCTTAAACATTTTGGTATTTTGAAGAATTTTCTAAAACATTTTGGTATTTTGAAGAAGCTTCTAAAACATTTTGGTATTTTGAAGAAGCTTCTAAAACATTTTGGTATTTTGAAGAAGCTTCTAAAACATTTTGGTATTTTGAAGAAGCTTCTAAAACATTTTGGCATTTTGAAAGCCACGAGTGAGTACGTACCATCGAAGTCCACAGTTCCGGAGCCGTCCTGATCAATCTCGTCTATGATTCCGTCCAGCTCTTCGTCAGTTAGTTTGTCGTCCAATTCGTGCAAAATCTCTCTTAAAACTCCAGTTGGAATGAAGCCCTGACCTGTTAGAGGAAATTCTCAGTCAGTTAAAGATTCTCGTTGAGAGGGAAGATTGACCTGTTAGTGGAGAATCTCAGTCAGTTAAGGATTAATATTGAGAAGGAAGATTGACAATTAAAGATTCCTATTGAGAGAGAAGGCTGACCTGTTAAAGGAGATTCCCAGTCAGATAAAGATTCCTATTGAGAGGGAAGGCTGACCTGTTAAAGGAGATTCCCAGTCAGATAAAGATTCCTATTGAGACGTAAGACTGGCCTGTTAATTCCCTGTCAGTTAAAGATTGTCGGAGTAAAGACAGACAATCAAGTCAATTTAAACTTGGAAGTTTCGAGGTCTTTCTAATAAGATATTTTTGACTCATTTGATTTTGTTTGGGGGGTGGTTAAGGGGGTTGGGGGGGATGAAGATGAACGTAGTACCCGGAAAGTTGAGCTGTCAAGGTTATTGAGATGTTGTGCAGCATTTTGCAGGCCTGGAAATTTCCGCAAACTCCTTTAGGAACGGTCCAGGAATGGGACTTAGTTCAGTAGCCTTACCGACTCTTTAGAGATGAAAGATCCTTACAGTCCTTCTAGTCAATGTCAGGATGGCATAGAGATGGGGGGTTGGGGGAGGGTTGCGTAGGGAGCTCAAAACCACTGAATTGCTGGTAAAGAAGTTGGATGAAAATTGGGAGCCAGTAAGTGTAGCCTCTTCACAGACATCTACCAAGATGGAAAAAGTGTGGAAGTTGCTTTTGGGGAAATGGATGACAACATTATAAAAGTTCTTTAAGGTCCACAATAATATACTGATGGTAGCAGCAGTAGTAAAATTTCATAAAACTATATACAAGCTTGCGAACTCTACCCTGTGTGTTCATCTCCAGTCGAGTAGGGTTCGAAAGCTTTTATATAGTTTTATAAAATTTTACTACTGCTGCCATCAGTATATTTTTGTGGACCCTAAAGAACATTACTTGTGCCCTCGTAATTGAGATTTTTACCAAATATTATTAGTACTTGATAAGCTTTTTGTTCTTTTTGGTATCTGAAGAAATCAGGATATCGGATACTACTTCTTCGTATGAGAAAGCTTCATTGGAGTGTGAAAGCACAGCATTTTCTAACAGATGCAAATGAATTGTGAGTTGTGGCAAAAGGAGAAGCTGGGAATCATTCAAGTTTTTGTAAATTTTAAAACTAGAGGAAGATAATTCGTATTAACAATTGGGAGCATCTGTCTCAAAAAATAAAAACCGACTTTTGGCAAGGGTTAAGCAAAGCTGCCACTTTGTGAAGAAGCTTTTCGGGAGAAACGACTACAAAAGCCACTGTAATGAGGCTGTGATCAGAGGTCCCTCAAGGGGAACAGTTTTCGTAGATTAGATTCGAATGGTTTTAGGCAAAGAACAGACTAAGGATGTCACATTCTTTAACTTGACGATCAGGAAACGTGAGTTAGGCACTTGATATGTTTATTCTCACTAATAACAAGATTAGGGCCTCTCTGCTTCACTTCGCTGTTGTTAAAATGCAGTTACTCTCTGTGGTTTATAACGAGGTCTCTAGTTCAGAAAACCTCAGCACGTTGGACAAAAGATAGATGTGGAGGGAAAGTAAGTTTGCAGGATTAGATGAGCGAAACAAAATCAGAAAATAATAGTAAAAGCTGAGGAGAGCATTTTGAGAAAGAAATACACTGTGTGAGGTTCATACTCTGTGAATTTTGTCATAGAATATCGATGATACTGGGTTTAGATCCTGCCTTTGAAGCGAAAACCAAGCTTGATGTCAGTGCACCTCACATGGTGCAATGTAGGCGTTACTTAAGGTTCTCTGCAGAGTCCCTTCGAAGGCCCTTAGCTGCAACCCCTGTCATTCCTTTGACTATACCTCCGTCCATAGTCTCTTTCATCTTACTTTCCAGAACACTCTCCTAACAATTGTTTCCTAGCGCAGATGCAAAATGTTTTCCTCCTGTTACGCCTTTCAAACTTTTTTTTACTCTCAATTTACCTTTCATTGCTGAATGACCTGATCATAGGTCCCAGCGCTTGGCCTAAATTTGATATTCTGTGCTGTTCTATTCCATGGGTAGCTACATATATATATATAACATAACCTAACCTTAAACTAAACTAATCCAACCTAACCCAACCTAACCTAACCTAACCTAACCTAACCCAACCCAACCCAACCATAACCTAACCTAACCTAACCTAACCTAACCTAGTCTAACCGTAATCTAACCTAACCTAACCAAACCCAACCTGACATAGCCTAACCTAACCTGTTCCAACCTGACATAACCTAACCTAACCCAACCCAACCTAACGTAACCTTAATCTAACCTAACCTAACCTAACCGAACCTAACCTTAACCTAACCTACTTCAACTTAACCCTACCGAACCTAATCCAACCTAACCTTAGCCTCACATAAACCAACGTAACCCAACCTAGCCTAACCCAACTTAACCTAACCTAGCCTAACCCAGCCTAACTTAACCTAAGCTATGTTGCAGCGCTGAGAAAATCATGTTAGATTTAGGCTTTAAGATGATAGTGTAAATCAACCAAATAAAATGATCGAGAAACGGTTGTTCCACCTACCTTCCTTATCGTATAATCTGAAAGCCTCGTACAACTCTTTCTTGAGTTCCTCTTCGTCTTCCTCATTCATGAATTTTGCCGCCAGCAGACAGAATTCGTTGAATTCTAATTCCCCCGACCCTGCGGAAATTGTTATAGTTAATTATGTATTTTTAAAAATATGCTTAAATAATTTTATTTCTTTTAATTTCTCTGTAGTGTATGTCTAGATATTTATGCATGTTGAATCCTGTGATTATTATTATTAGTATCATTATTATTAAGAAATCCTCATAGTAGAACGAGTCTTCAAATAGAGAAACAAATCCAGTTATGTAAATGTACATACATTTAAATTTAAAACTTTAAGGATAACTTTCGGGAACCGAATAGATTCCAGAAAGCTATCCTTAAAGTTTTAAATTTAAATATATGTACATTTACATAACTGTGGATTTATTTCTCTATTATTACTATTATTATTATTATTATTATTATTATTATTATTATTATTATTATATTATTATTATTATTATTATTATTATTACTCAGGAGATGAATCCTATTCATGTAGAACAATCCCACCAAAGGGGCCACTGACTTTAAATTCAAGCTTCCAAATATTATATTATTATTATTATTATTATTATTATTATTATTATTATTATTATTATTATTATTATTATTATTATTATAGTGCTCACTAGGAGGTAATAGAAAGTAAAAGGAAATACAGAGAGAAGAGATCTCGCTAATTAGAAATAAAAAAACAAATGGATAATTAATGGATAGATAAAAATGTATTAAACCACTGGATTTTTAAATGTGACCAAAGTTTTCTACACACTTAATAAAAGTCGTTATATCCCACTGAATTCCTTTTGTCGAAGCCATGTTATGAAATGGGTTCGATAAAGGGGTATATCTTTTTATAATATGTTTATTGATTAAATTTTTTTTTTATTTTTGAATAAGTGGTATCTCGTGTTTCCTTTTTCTAATGAACACCTAAATATTCTTTTCGAATTTGGAATTTTAAAGTCAGTGGGTCCTGTGGTGGGCTTGTTCCATATGAATAGGTTACTACTACTACTACTACTACTACTACTACTACTACTAATCTTTGGAGGCTTGAATTTCAAGTCACCATCTTCTGAATAATAATAATAATAATAATAATAATAATAATAATAATAATAATAATATGATTTGTAAGCTTGAATTTTAAGTCTGTGGCTCCTTTGATGGGGTTGTTCCATATGAATAGAGTTCGTCTTCTTTACAATAACTAATAATAATAATATAATAATAATAATAATAATAATAATAATAATAATAATAATAATAAAGATAATAATAATGATAATTGTTTTAAGCAAACATTCAATTTTTTATATCCAATTCCTATATGAATTTATATAACATCTCACATCTCGGAAGAAGCTAATATTTAGTACAGACAGAGACGACTTTGTACGAACCATCTACATCCACTTCCTCTATAATCTGGTTTAGGATTTGTCTGTTGTAGGATTGCCCCATCATCTTCAGGATGGTTCCTACGATGTCGGTCGAAATGGCTCCCTTTTTTCTTCGAGTCGAAGCTGTCGAAGGCCCTCTTCAGAACTGCAAATAATAATAATAATAATAATAATAATAATAATAATAATAATAATAAATAATCTTTGATAAAGACCTTTTTCGCAAATACTGTTAAAGAGGGTCCTTTACCAAGATTTTAATAATAATAATAATAATAATAATAATAATAATAATAATAATAATAATAATAATAATAATAATAATAATAATAATAATAATAATAATAATACCATCAGCTTCCTCAAAAATACAATGCGCAACTGGAATACAATACTTACAAGCTCTGGAAAAAGACTAGCAGAGGTTAATATCGGAGAGGGATCTTCCAGGGCGACTCACTGTCCCCACTACTCTTCGTAGTAGCCATGATTCCCATGACAAAAGTACTACAGAAGATGGATGCCGGGTACCAACTCAAGAAAAGAGGCAACAAATCAACCATCTGATGTTCATGGACGACATCAAGCTGTATGGTAAGAGCATCAAGGAAATAGATACCTTAATCCAGACTGTAAGGATTGTATCTGGGGACATCAGGATGGAGTTTGGAATAGAAAAATGCGCCTTAGTCAACATACAAAAAGGCAAAGTAACGAGAACTGAAGGGATAAAGCTACCAGATGGGAGCAACATCAAACACATAGATGAGACAGGATACAAATACCTGGGAATAATGGAAGGAGGAGATATAAAACACCAAGAGATGAAGGACACGATCAGGAAAGAATATATGCAGAGACTCAAGGCGATACTCAAGTCAAAACTCAACGCCGGAAATATGATAAAAGCCATAAACACATGGGCAGTGCCAGTAATCAGATACAGCGCAGGAATAGTGGAATGGACGAAGGCAGAACTCCGCAGCATAGATCAGAAAAACCAGAAACAAATGACAATACACAAAGCACTACACCCAAGAGCAAATACGGACAGACTATACATAACACGAAAGGAAGGAGGGAGAGGACTACTAAGTTATAGAGGACCTGCGTCAACATCGAAAACAGAGCACTGGGGCAATATCTGAAAACCAGTGAAGACGAGTGGCTAAAGAGTGCAGGGGAAGAAGGACTAATAAAAGTAGACGAAGACCCAGAAATATACAGAGACAGGAGAAAGACAGAAAGAACAGAGGACTGGCACAACAAACCAATGCACGGACAATACATGAGACAGACTAAAGAACTAGCCAGCGATGACAATTGGCAATGGCTACAGAGGGGAGAGCTAAAGAAGGAAACTGAAGGAATGATAACAAAGCGGCACAAGATCAGGCCCTAAGAACCAGATATGTTCAAAGTATGATAGACGGAAATAACATCTCTCCCATATGTAGGAGGTGCAATACGAAAAATGAAACCATAAACCACATAGCAAGTGAATGCCCGGCACTTGCACAGAACCAGTACAAAAAGAGGCATGATTCAGTGGCAAAAGCCCTCCACTGGAGCCTGTGCAAGAAACATCAGCTACCTTGCAGTAATAAGTGGTACGAGCACCAACCTGAGGGAGTGATAGAAAACGATCAGGCAAAGATCCTCTGGGACTATGGTATCAGAACGGATAGGGTGATACGTGCAAACAGACCAGACGTGACGTTGATTGACAAAGTCAAGAAGAAAGTATCACTCATTGATGTCGCAATACCATGGGACACCAGAGTTGAAGAGAAAGAGAGGGAAAAAATGGATAAGTATCAAGATCTGAAAATAGAAATAAGAAGGATATGGGATATGCCAGTGGAAATCGTACCCATAATCATAGGAGCACTAGGCACGATCCAAGATCCCTGAAAAGGAATCTAGAAAAACTAGAGGCTGAAGTAGCTCCGGGCCTCATGCAGAAGAGTGTGATCCTAGAAACGGCACACATAGTAAGAAAAGTGATGGACTCCTAAGGAGGCAGGATGCAACCCGGAACCCCACACTATAAATACCACCCAGTCGAATTGGAGGACTGTGATAGAGCAAAAACAAAAAAAAAAAAAAAAAAAAAAAAAAAATAATAATAATAATTTTGGTAAAAGACCCTCTTTCAGGCAAATAATGTTAAAATAGCCCTTTACCAAGATATTAATATAATAATAATGTTAAGTGACTTACTCGAAGACAAAGGTAACATTCGTACAGGAAGTTAAAATTAACTGAATGATAATAACATGATCATAATAAAATCAGTGACCCTATCGCGTAGGGGGTTAGTACCGTCAGTGCAACCCCTGTCATTCCATATTAACTTTTTTCCATTATGCTATCCACCTTCTCCTAACAATTGTTTCATGGTGCAGCTGCTTCGCGGTAATTTTCCAGTTACACATTTCAAACCTACGTAAGTAAGTATATTTTAGTTTTCCCAGACCACTGAGCTGATTAACAGCTCTCCTAGGGCTGGCCCGAAGGATGAGATATTTTGACGTGGCTAGGAACCAATTGGTTACCTAGCAACGGGACCTACAGCATATTGTGGGATCCGAACCATAATTATATCGACCAATCAATTTCCATCACCAGAAATAAATTCCTCTGATTCCGCGTTGGCCGAGGCGGGAATCGAACTTTGTCAAACCTACGTTCCCTCAATTTCCGATTCAACACTGAATGACATCATAGGTCTCAGCGCTTCCCCTTTGGTCTAAACTTTATATATTCCATTCCAGTCCTGTCATATGTGTGGATAATTTGAAGGCGAGACGTTTTGTAGACAGTCTCTGGAGAGGTCAAGGTTCCATGAAGGAAAGGTAATACTAATTAAGGATTTTCCATTTTGGCGTCAAAGAACAGGAATGACTTACTGGCCATTTGCTCTGGGTCTATAGGGGGCATCTCAGCTTCCTCCTGTGGGAGAATCAGAAAATAGCTTTTATTATTATTGTCGTGGTTGAAGGTTATAATATTTTTCACTCCTTTTAGTCATATTGGCAGCATAGACATAAACTCTCATCTCATATACTATAAACATGTATGTATATATAGTATATATATGTATATACATGTAATATATGCAGTGTATATATATGTATATATATCTATATATATAAAGGTATATATATAATATATATATATATATATATATATATATATATATATATATATATATATATATACATATGAATGCATACATATATCTTTATATATATATATATATATATATATATATATATATAGATGTACATAATACTTATATCTCACAATCCTAACTTTAATAGACTGATAGTGAAGTACGTAATATATAGATTTTTTTTAAACTGGAGAAAGTAATAAAAAAAAAAGTTCATATCCAGCAAAAATTTGGAACAAATTTTAAGCCCTGAGATATAATTTGATGAATGGCAAAGGAAACTGAGTTTTAGTTTTATATAAAAAAAATTAAATTGTGAGAAGAAAAAGTCCAAACAAAGTTAAGTCCTAAAA
>NC_087215.1:73871130-73901130 GCF_015104395.2 Macrobrachium nipponense | reverse complement strand
AGAGCAAAAAGAATGAATAAAGTTATGGGAGGGTGACGTACGACCGACGTGAATGCGGAGTAAAGCAAATGGAGTGGAAAAGGGGCAGAAGAAGAAGAAGAAGAGGCAGTGAAGAAAAATGATGTTTTTGGAGTGGCGATGACAGAAAATAATTAAATTAAAATTATGAGATGTAGACAGATGAAAGATAAAAGATAAAGAAGAAGAAGAAGAAAAAAAAGAAGAAAGAAGAAGAAGAGAACGGAAGAGAAAAATGATGTTTTTGGAGTGGCGATGACAGAAAATAATTAAATCAAAATATGAAAAATGTAGATGTAAAGAGATGATGAAGAAGAAGAAAAAAAAGAAGAAAGAAGAAGAGGAGAACAGAGGAAAAAAAAGGATGTTTTTGGAGTGGCGAAATTAAATCAAAATATGAAAAATGTGGATGTAAAGAGATGATGAAGAAGAAGAAGAAAAAGAAGAAAGAAGAAGAAGAGAACAGAGGAAAAAAAATGATGTTTTTGGAGGGGGCGATGGCTGAAAAAAAAGTGTGGGGGGGGGGGGGCGGCGCCCCTCTCCACCCGACACCGACAGCGGAAGCACATACCTCCACTTTTCGGCTCCTCTTCGCGAAAGAGTAACGGTGGTCGGTGGAGAGGGGGGGGAAGGGGAGGGTGGCCTCTCAGACTAACAAGGGATTAAGCTAATTATGCAAACGACACAATCATGACCTCAATCCCCGTAGGGGTGCAGCTGTAAGAGAGAGAGAGAGAGAGAGAGAGAGAGAAACGATGACAGCTTTTTGGCATCGCACTCCCTAACAGCACCAGCGACAGAATCTCTCTCTCTCTCTCTCTCTCTCTCACATACCTCCTGGCAGCAGCATCAGCATCAGCGCCGCGGCTTATTTATTTATATATTTTTAGATTCGTATCTTGTTTTATGTCGTTCATCAAGGGGGGTTGGGGGGGGGGGGAGGCGGCGGGGGTGAGTTGTAGATCCTTCTTCGTCGAAGTTCAGCTCTTTAAATTATTGACCCTAAATTTTTCCCGGAAACTGGACAAAATATTTTGGAATGGAATATGAACGGAGGTACAGTAGAAAAAAAAAGGGGGAATGTTAGGGGTTGCTGCAAAGAAGCGTAAGGAATGCCTACAGCGTACCACGTGAGGCACACTGACGACACTAACCCGGTAGCTCCTCAACGGACTCCTTTGGCGTTTAGCTCTCTGATAACTAACAAAGTCCACTAAGTAACGAAGAAGAAGAAGAAGCCCTTATATCATAACCTGAACTGGAGTGTTCTTGGTATCTCAGAGCTGGCTGGAATGCCTGGGTTCCTAGCCTGGATGAGGGATATGTTTGAGATATTTATCTAAAAATTCCGATAAGTACGGAAATCCGTTTAAGTTCAGGTCCATAACTTGAGATGCAAATTTTTTTTTTCTCTCATTCATAAAAGTAATTTCGTGCGCTGCTGAAAATTTATGAATGGGAAAAAAACATTATGGATAATTGTTGCAAAACTTTGTTGCCAGGATTCTAAAGCATGTTCCTTGTTATTATTATTATTATTATTATTATTATTATTATTATTATTTAATTATTATTAATTATTATTATTATTATTATTATTATTTTATTATTCAGAAGGTGAACCCTATTCATTTGGGACAAGCCTACCACAGAGGACACTGACGTGAAATTCAAACTTCCAAAGATTATTATTATTATTATTATTATTATTATTATTATTATTATTATTATTATTATTATTATTATTATTATTATTATTATTCAGAAGATGAAACCTATTCATATAGAACAATCCCACCACAGGAGAATTGACTTGAAATTCAAGCTTCCAAAGAATACTATGGCGTTCATTAAGAAGAAGTAAGACGAGGTAAAATGAAATACAGACAGAAGAGATCTTGGTTATTAAAAACAAAATAGATTAATAAATAGATAAACAGATAAAACCCTTTGTCGAACCCATTGGATATGATGGCTTCGACAAAAGGTACTTGGTACGTAATATATCGTCGTTTCCTCACCAGCCTTTACTTCGAACCTGGGAAGGGTTTGCAGGCTCGGCAGCACATCTATTTTTTTTCCGCGACGTGCAAATGACAGCTTGAAATATGGAAGCTTAGAAGGCGTGTCTAATCGTAGTGATATTTTTCCAAAGTCGTGTGAACATCCCGGCCCTGTGCAAATGCATTATTTCCCTGATACTATTCTATTTTAATGCATTTCTATCTGTTTTGTTAATGTATTCATTATTTTCTTTAATAAGTGGGGTCTCCTCTTTCTTTCTTTCCCTTTACTTCCTCTTGCTTCTTCCTAATGAACACCTTAATATTCTTGGGAAGCTTCAAGAAATTTCAAGTCAGTGGGGGCCCCTTTGGTGGGCTTGGTCCTTATGAATAGGTTTTCATCTTCTGAATAAAAATAATAATAAATATAATAATAAAATAATAATAATAATAATAATAAATAATAATAATAATAATAATAATAATAATAATAGAAGCTACCGAAGAAGATTCGGTTTCCAAAATCTTGCATATATGTACATTTTTGTGAATGAGCGTAGACGACTCGTTGTGAGTATTGAAAGGAAAAGCACAGAATCAGGGGAAGGTGCTGATTTTCTCACCCCTCCCTCTCTCTCTCTCTCTCTCTCTCTCTCTCTCTCCTCTCTCTCTCTCTCTCTCTCTCTCTCTTTTATGAACGCTCTAATAAAGACAGTATGGTAACCGTATATATGTATAGTATATATTCAGTGTAGCACGAAAGTCCATTTAGCTTATTCCAAGTCCCGGTTTTCACTTGCCTTCTTACGTAGATTTTACGATATATATATTATATATATATATATATATATATATATTATATATATATATATATATATATATATATATATGTGTGTGTGTGGTGTGTGTGTGTGTGTGTTTTGTGTGCATGTATTTTACGTTATTTGCTTAATCCAGATTTTTCAAATTACAATATCGCCTTATATTATTGTTATTATTATTTTATTATTATTATTATTATTATTATTATTATTATTATTATTATTTTATTATTATAACAACAACCGAATATATTTCGAATAGCATCATGTGGCAATTATTATCTTCAGGAATTTTAAATATTTAACACGAGCTGAACATTTTTTTGGATTGCAATAACATCTTTCTTAACAATATAAGAACACTGATGGCACATTCGACTATAGTAGATTCACATCAAGCGTGCATCTGATGTCTAGGCCAGTCCCTTACGACGCTCCTGATTGGTTGTTGATAAGCCAATCACAGGCCTGGAAATTCTCAGTCTTCTCGATCGCTCACATAGGCAGGATGTAGTATGTTCCACCTCTCATGAGGGACACTTTTGACAGACAATATCCCTCAGGAGAGGTGGAACATATATCCTGCCTATGTGAACTCTCCAGAGAGAGACTGAGAGTTTCCAGCCGTGTGATTGGCTTATCAACATCCAATCGGGAGCGTCGTAAGGGACTGGCCTAGACATCAGATGCTCGGTTGATGTGAATCTACTATAGCTACATGTTGTTGCTATTCGCGTTGTTGTTAGGTGGGTGGAGGGGTAGGAAAGGTCCATGGAAGAGCCTTAAAAGGGGTGAAGAAAGTGTTTCGCGTCGAGTTAAAGATACGGGAATTTTAGGATTAGGATATTTACGATTTATTTATTAAAATGGAAATGTAAAATAGAATAAATAAAGAGCACGTTTAAACAAGTATTCCTAATAAAATCTAGGGTATTTATTTTGATTTTCGTTGGTGAAACAACGCTCTACTTGACCGTAGATTTTGAGCGCGCGCCCCCGAGTTAGCAGGAGGTCGGATCACGCTTTGTTGACATGAAGGCCCTGGTGTGCGCGCCAAGCACAAGGCGAATCAAGCAGAGACAATTAAAGGCCACATTAGAAATGATAAAAAAAGAGTCGCCTCCCTAAATCTGACGCTATATAGGTATCTCACCCAACTATAGATTTGAAGCTTTTAAAGCCTCGTCTGAACTCCCGCTCTTTCTCCGTCGGGGAGAATTGGGCCCGTGAAGGGTATTATGACCTTTTGAGAAACATGCTGGTGCCGCCCCCCCCCCCCCCCCCCCCTTATTATTTATTTTTCCGTTCCTCAGTCAGATTTAAAATCGAGAGATGTGAGGCATCAGATTAATGCAAGACGCTCTGCTGTAACAAAACAGACACTCCAGTAGTAAGTAAATAAGAACATACAATTTTGTATGTTATAAAAGTGGAAAATATTCATCATTTTGAAATACTGACATTGCCTTATCTCTCTCTCTCTCTCTCTCTCTCTCTCTCTCTCTCTCTCTCTTCTCTCTCTCTCTGTTATGTATCTCCTGTCGGTCTGCCTTTTATCTGTCTACGGAGACACTCCCCGAGTTGTGAAACTGACGGAATGTCCACATATATACATATATAGAAAAGACGGGGGCAGTATTTTATTGATCTTTTTTTGTGTTTTCTCGTTTATATGCATTTTTTTTTTTTTTTTTTGCACTGGGAAGCGATGAGACTTTTGTAAACATAATGTCGAACTTAATACTCATACACGAAGACACAAATGTGTGAACAAACGGATATACATGTGTGTATATACACACACACATATATTTATATATATATATATATATATATATATATATATATATAATTATATTACATTTATACATATGTGTATGTGAACTTACACATATAGATTAGCAGGTGCATAATAACATACTCTTTTATTTAAATGAATGACACCATAAACTGCAATGATATTACGAAATAGAATCTAAACCTCGCGTTTTACGGTATATAAAATCAGATATTTTTTGAAGCAAAACACTAAAGGCCCTATATTTCTTTGTCTTCCTTTTGAGAAACCTGCTGCTGTTTAACATTTCAACCGGTGTATATATTCTGCCCTTAAAAAAAAAAAAAAAAAAAAAAAAAAAAAAAAAAAAAAAAAAAAAAAAAAAAAAAAAAAAAAAAAAGAGAATAAGTAGTTTTATGTATGTATGTATGTAGCATCTGCGTATCAAAGCGTCAACTCCCACGCGGGTAAACCACGAATTCCCTCATGTATGATAAAAAAAAAAAAATGATAAATATTCCCACTGCTAATGCTCCTTTGTTGGCACCCCAACCTCAGCACGACCCACTACCACTTATAAGTTACATTAATTCTTTACAATGTTTTTTTTTTTTTTCCAACCATTTGATAACTTTCTCTGGGACGACTTGGCTATACGTTACGGGCAGTCGTTTGGAACCAGAAATCATTTCACTTCGGTTGCGAGGAGGTAGCACCTCTCAGCTAAAAAAACATAACTCAGAACAAATAAAAATTCCATTTTATACATAAAGTTAGAAAAGAGAAACTGTTATGAGTCTCTTGTTTACTTTTATTTTTTAATTAATGTGCAATGGAGTCCAAGATGAATAACAAACGCTTTAGATAGGGAACAAGTTATTACAAATCCAGGGTTTAGTTGCTAAGGTGTAGAACGATGGGATTAAGAAGACCAGGTTGAAGGAGGCCCATATTCCTGCTGAAGCTAAATGAAGGAAGTGCCTATGCCTGCGCAGGCTAAACGAAGCAGGCGTGTATGCCTGCGTAGGCTAAACAAAGGAGGCGTGTATGCCTGCGTAGGCTAAACAAAGCAGGCGTGTATGCTTGTGCAGGCTAAACAAAGGAGGCGTGTATGCCTGCGCAGGCTAAACGAAGCAGGCGTGTATGCCTGCGTAGGCTAAACAAAGGAGGCGTGTATGCCAGCGCAGGCTAAACAAAGCAGGCGTGTATGCCTGCGCAGGCTAAACAAAGCAGGCGTGTATGCCTGCGCAGGCTAAACAAAGAAGGCAAAACGAAGGAAGTACGTATGCCTTAGTAGGCCAAACAAAATCCTCTTGGGAAACTTCGCTCGGGAAGATAACCTCAGAGAAAGCCGAACTTCGTAACCTTTTGTCGTACTAATTTTACTCTTGGCTGAAAGCTCGGCAGCCCACGCATGCATGCGTGCTTGCTTGGTTGCTTTTCTTCATATTCTGAGAGAGAGGGGAAAAGAAAATGTATAGTCTCCGTCCCCAATTATGATTATTTTCGACTCTTACGGGACCAGGGTATATTCCTTTAACATCTCTTTGTCCAAAGAGGGACCGAGTGTGCTCTTGGCAAGCACGAGATTGCAAATAATTCTCGTTTATAGTTAGGATCTATCTCTATCTCCCTTTCTCTCTCTCTCTCTCTCTCTCTTTCTCTCTCTCATTACCTTTCCAGTGTCACGTACAACAACAGCTACCACGCACAATTGTACCACGATCACCTCGCAACCGCAATGCAATGGTTTGATCCCCGTCACATCAGCAAGATCTTACCAGATATCCGGAACAAGATAGTGAAAAGGCTTTGCCATCAAGTAACCCAGAAGTCGTTAACCTGATGCAAGAAGAAGAAGAAGAGGAGAGAAAGAAAAGAGAGAGAGAGAGAGATAGGGGGGGGCGTGATGGAGGAGTAAGAAGAAGGAGGAGCAGGAGAAAGATTGGAAAGAAAAAAAAGCATAAAGATGGTGGAAATTGCCGATTGAAACTTTGCAACAGGAAAGTGAAAAGCCTTTGACGGTCTCCGATGAGTTTCTTTACATTCACGTGATTGGTTGTTTCCCTGACTGATTAGTTGCTGTCGCAACAACTGCCTGAAATTGGTTTAGTGACGCCGGAGAGGTTGGTTGAATGATTGGTTGATGTCGCAGCAACTTTACTTATTTCGAATTTTCGATACTCTCTTGAAAAATATGCTCGTAAGAACAACCCCGTTAGACCTCAGGAATATTATTCGATATTCGGTGACCAGTGACGGGCTTATGCCAGCACACGGTCACTAGCTCGGATGACCACCGAGTAGGGCGGCGGCTTTCAGAGGACCCTAGAGAAGAAGGACCCGATATCCATCTCCTGTTCTTTAGGGCCTTTAGTTGAGGCTCACTCCGTCCGCTCGTCCTTGCGAAGTCTTCCTAAATAAATAGTCCTCGGGTGGGGTGGGGGGGGGGGGGGAGGGGGGGGGGGGAGATTGAGGGAGAAGATTGATGCAGAAGGGGGGGGGAAGGGGTGTTTTTTCAGGGGGGGGGGATGAGCCTGGTGTTTATGTCATCTTGCCATCTGCTTCTTGAAGTTACCCATATTTGTGTGCGTATGCAGCCTCATGTCGGTACTTGATGTGGAAAATCTCTCTCTCTCTCTCTCTCTCTCTCTCTCTCTCTCTCTCTCTCTCTCTCTCTCTTTCTGACACACAAATGTATCCTGGTACACTTTCAAATGAACACCATAATATTCTTTAGAAGTCTCTTGGAAATTCACTGCTTGAATAAAGGTGGAACAGACGCATCCTGTTTTAAAGAGGAGAAATTATTTACATATATATATTATATATATATATATATATAATATATAAATATATATTTTATAAATTTTATTACTATATATATATAATATATATAATATATATATATTATATATATATATAGATAGGATAGAAATTAGTATATTCTAATATATATTAATTATACATTAGTATATATATATATATACATTTATTATGATATATATACTACATATATATATTAATATTAGTATAATATAATAGTATATATATACCTATATATATAGTATAAGAAATCTATATATATATATATTATATATATATATATATAGATAGATAAAGATAGACTATATATATATCTCACCTATATAATACTATAGGTATATATATATATCTATATATAGATATATAATATATATATATATATACATATATGCATCTATATATACAGATGTACTTATTATACGTATGTACATGTCCATTTTTATTCTCGTTAACCTCAGAGAAAGACAAAAATGAAGCTCACTTCAGAGTTGTCGCTTCTGTCTCTCGAATAATCATTAAGAAATGAAAAAATTATGGGAATTCCTACAAAATGAATCAGAAAAACATCATTTTGGAGAAAGTCTCCTCTTCTGAGAAGCCGTTGCAGTTGCGTTGTCTTTTCGTAAAAGGGTAGACTTTATTTTCGTCCTGTCTCCTTGTATGCACTGCTGGTGGGGTGCAGGAGACAGGAACAGGGCAGGTGGTGGTGTCTCTCTCCTCTCTCTCTCTCTCTCTCTCTCTCTCTCTCTCTCTCATAGTGTCTTTTGGTCAGTATCTCATATCATGTTCGTCATTTTCTTCGGCTTAATGTATATGTCAGCAATCTTATGGTTTATAATATATATATAAATTACTGACTCACCACAAGGATCGAACCCAGGTCTTACCAGTTGAAAGGCAAAGAGAGCTACTGCCGATTTAACCTACTGGAAGACCTGGGTTCGATATCCCGAGGCGAGTCCGAAATTAATCTCTGCTCTTAGCGCGATTATGTCTTATATATATATATATATATATAATATATATTCAGATATATATATATATATATATATATATATATATATATATATATATATATATATATATATATATATAGAGAGAGAAGAGGAGAGAGGAGAGAAGAGACGAGAGAGAGAGAAGAGAAAGAGGAGAGAGAGAGAGAGGAGAGAGAGTTTTTTGGAGCTGTTTATTCATCACTTTCCCATCTGTCACATCTTCATTATTCCCCGTCTTTCTTCTGCTCCCATTAACACAGCTTTATTTAATCATCTACTCCCACGCCCATATCCCCCACTACGCTAATAAAAGCTTCAAACGACCCCTCCCCCCCCCCCTTAGAAATCCCCAAGGGACCCTACACTTTCAAACTCCCCACACCTAGATATCCCCACAGACACCCTCTTGGAGAAGACAGGTCCCCAAAATCTCTCTTATTGCATCGAAATTTTTTTTTTTTTTTTTTTTTTGAAAAAAAAATGTCGAATTGAGTTTTATTTCATCGCTTTGTATGTATTTTTTTTTTATCTCTCTTTCTTCTTTGTACTTTATTTTCGTTTTTTATTATTTTCTTTGCACTTTCTTTTTTTTTTAGTTTTTCTTTGTAATTTCTTTTCGTTTTTTATTACTTTCTCTTTCTTCTTTGCTCCTTTTCTTTTTACTTTTTCTTTGTACTTTCTTTTCGTTTTTTTTAACTTTTTCTTTGTACTTTCTTTTCGTTTTTATCACTTTCTCTTTCTTCTTTGTACTTTCTTTTCAGTTTTACTTTCTCTTCCTCCCTTTGACTTTCCCTTTTTATGTGTTTACTTTCTGTTATTTTCGTTATTTACTTTCTCCCATCATTTCACTTTCTCTTCCATCGTTTTACTTTCTCCTTCATTTATTTACTTTTCCTTCCTTTTATATACTTTCACTTCTTGCTTTCTCTTCATTCGTAGCCTCTCGTTCAACTTTAGATTCTCCCCTGCAGGGTGTTAATGCCGACAGTGCATCGGACGCAGTGCTCCGTAGGCATTACTTGAGGTTCTTTGCGTCGTTTCTTCTGTCCCTGGCTGCTACAACCCCTTTCGTTCCTTTGACTGTACCTCCGTTCATATTCTCTGTCTTCCAACTGACCTTCCTGAACCCAGTGTTAACATTGTTTCATAGTGTAACTTGGAGGATTTCCTGTGGTTTATATATATATATATATATATATATATATATATATATATATATATATATATATATAGGTGTGTATATATAAATAATATGGCATTCATAAAGGAAATGGCGTACTTATTGTACAAATATAGTGAAAATGTTTCAGATTCCTGATTTAGTGTCTAAAATCGTAAAAGATATCTTGTACAAATATAGCTGGAATGTTTAAATTCGTGATTTCGTGTTTAGAATCATACAAAAAGATCTTTCAGAGATAAAGTTGAAATGTTTAAATTCGTGATTTAGTGCTTAAAATCATACCAAAAAGATCTTTTAAAGATATAATTGAAATATTTAAATTCGTGATTTGGTGTTTAAAATCGTACAAAATATCTTGTAAAAAAAATTTAAGTGTTTAAATTCGTGATTTGCTGTTTAAAATCGTACAAAAGATCTTTTAGAAAACTGAAATCTTTAAATTCGTGATTTCGTGTTTTAAAATCGTACAAAAAAGATCTTTTAAAGATATAGATGAAATGTTTAAATTCGTGATTCGGTGTTTTAAAATCGTACAAAAAAGATCTTTTAAAGATATAGATGAAATGTTTAAATTCGTGAATTGGTGTTTAAAATCGTACAAGAAGATCTTTCAAAGATATGGTTAAAAACTCCTTAAATTCGGAATTTCGTCTTTAAACTCGTATGGAAGATCACCTCGGAATTGTAATAATATCCAGCCAGCTGCCACCCAACTGAAATATATTATGGCCGCGAGTGGAAATAGACAAAGCAGATATATAATTAGAAGAATTATGAATTCTCTGGATATCTTTCTGCAAGGAGGAACTCACGTGCACCTCTGCATAGCTGCTGTCTGCTCCTTCAATTGTTTATTTTCGGGGTTCCTCTACATTCCGACCACACAACCGCAAACCCCGCCCCCTTAGAAAAAAAAAAGACGTTAGATCGAGTTAAGACTTAAGCCATTTTCTGCGATTTCGTCGCATTATTGGCCTCGGTTCCTGACGTTTCCTTTTCTGGAGTGCCATTCTGTGCTTGTTTTCATAAGTATTAGCACATTTTGAATGATAATAATAATAATAATAATAATAATAATAATAATAATAATAATAATAATAATAATAATAATAATGACCATCTATGCTTGTTTTATATATAAATGTAAGCAAATTTTGAATAATAATAAATAATAACATAAAATTAATAATAAAATAATTAATAATAATAATAATAATAATATAAATAAAATGCTACTGTTGGCAGGCAATGCCTCTTCTCTTATTATTATTATTATCAATTAATTCTATTATTATTATTATTATTATTATTAATTACGACTACTACTACTACTACTACTACTACTACTACTACTACTACTACTACTACTACTACTACTACTACTACTACTATTATTATTGTTATTAGTATTATTATTCAAATTTTGCTTACATTTATATATAAAACAAGCAAAGTGGTCATTATTATTATTATTATAATTATTATGATTATTATTATCATTATTTTAATTATTATTATTATTATTATTATTATTATTATTATTATTACTACTATTATTATTATTATTCAAAATTTGTTTATTACTTTTTTATGTATAAAACAAGCATAGATGGTAATTATTATTATTATTATGATTACTTGTTCTTCTTATTATTATTATTATGATTATTTGTTATTATTATTATTATTATTATTATTATTATTATTATTATTATTATTATTATTATTATTATTATCATCATTACTGAGAAGATGAACCCTATTCATAAGGAACAAGCCCACCACGGGGGCCAATGACTTTAAATTCAAGCTTCCAAAGAATATTATTATTATTATTATCAGGTGAAAAACTCCCCCCCCCCCTCCCCCCACCCCGCCCTTCCCACCGCCACCCCCACAAATCCCCGACGAAACCGAAATGCTGCTAAAAAAAACAAATAGAATAAAAAGTGAAAAGCTCGTTCTGGTGCCGCTGGCTGCTGCCTAAAATAGCCAAGCGAAGTCGCAGGTGAACTAGCAGACAGCCAGAGGGGAACAGATATTAAAAAAAATATATATTAAAAAAAAGTAAAAAAAAAAAAAAAAAATGTATGAATCGGTATACCCGTACCCGGGTCTTCCCAGACCTTCTTACTTCGTCCCTCATTTATTTTCTGCCTGGGTCTTCTTCTATTTCTTCTTCTTCTTCTTCTTCTCTTTCTTCTTCTTCTTGTTTCGTAGCGTTTAGTTCGTCTTCAACTTCGCTTCTATACTCGCGTTTGTCTGTAAAGCATCTTTTGGTTTGTTCATCACCCTCTCTCTCTCTCTCTCTCTCTCTCTCTCTCTCTCTCTCTCTCTCTCTCTCTCTCTCTCCATATATATATACCTATATATATATATATATATATATATATATAATATATATATATATATATATACATGTGTATGTGTATATGTGTATAAAAAAGTTTCTCTCTCACTCTCTCTCTCGTGGAAAGAATGTCACCTATTCATCCGATGTGGCGCTGTGTATGGAATAATCTCAAAGGAGACAGAGAGAGAGAGAGAGGAAATGTTTGTTTTCACAGGAACTTCTGCACAAGAAAGTTCACCAAATGACAGAAATCTCTCAATACTGTTTATTTTGATCCAATGAGAGGCATAAGTGTTCCTCTTTGCCTTCTTATTTGTTTAGTCTCTCTCTCTCTCTCTCTCTCTCTCTCTCTCTCTCTCTCTCTCTCTCTCTTTGCAGCGTCCCTTCCTTAGGCCCCTAACTGCAACACGTTCCATTCCCTTTACCGTACCTCCGTCCATATTCTCTTTCTTCCATCTGACTTTCTTTACCCCTCTCCTAACAATTGATTCGCAATTGTTACACCTTTCAGAACCTTTTTACTCTTAAGATTTTGCTTCCTCGCTGAATGACCCCACAGGTCCTAGCGCTTGGCGTTTGGCCTAAATGCTATACTATTCCGTTCAATCCTCGTTTCAACCGGATACCAAAGATAATTCGGTCACAACGAGACCCAACGTCCACCACAGTCCCGGGGTCAAAAGATTCGTTTCTGTCTTGGTTTCGTCTATGAAAATCCTTACTCTGTAGAGTCTTTGGACACTTTAGGATTAATAGTAGTAGTAGGATTAATAGTAGTAAGTAGGATTAATAGTAGTAAGTGCGTTTAGTATCTTATCAAGAGAGAAATAATTAAACCGCCGTTGAAACATCGGTAGAATTCATGAGCGCCTCTGCTCTGATCACCGCGCGAAGGTTTTGGGGGCAGAGAGAGAGAGAGAGAGAGAGAGAGAGAGAGAGAGAGAGAGAGAGAGAGAGAGAGAGAGAGAGAGAGAGAACTTGCCTCTATTTCTAAAACCAGACTAGGAAGCAAGATAGAGAGCTGTGACGGGGAGAGGTGACGGGAATACCAACCAGACAGACAGACAGACGACTGATGGCTTTTTAGCGCCGTCTCGGCTCTCGAGAAGCGGAATAGCGCACCCGTCGTGAATCCCGCCCCACTCGCCCGCCCGCCGTTCCTCGGATTTAGCGGAAGCCCGGACGCCAGGCACCGAGGCACATTGGCCTACGTAGCTTTCTCTCTTTCTCTTTGAATCTTCACCAGCCTCGCAGGGCGGCCACGAGTGCCGTCAGTGCACCGCACGCTTTGCGCCGTAGGCCTTGTTTGAGAAGGTTCCTCGCGTCGTGGCTTCCATCATGGGCGCCTTACCTGCAACCCCTTTCGTTTCCTTTGACTGTACCTCCGTTCGTATTCTCTTTCGCAAGAACGTTGTGGTTTTCGTTAGAAAGAAGTAACTGAAGGTGAGGGGGAAATACCGACAGAAATCCACTTTTGAGAATCGTAACAAATGAAAAAATCAATGAATAAAAATGTAATTAAATTATTATTATTATTATTATTGTTTTGTCGGTATATATCATACTCAAAGGTCATTAAAAAATAATGGAAATTTGACGCTAATTTGAACGATTGTGGAAGAGAATATATATATATATATTATATATATATATTATATATATAATATATATATACATATATATATATATATATATACGCATGTATGTATGTATGTGTATGATATATAATGTATGTTTGTATATATATATACATATATATATATATATATATATATATATATATATATGTATATTATATATATATACTATATATATATATATAAATATATATATACTAAAGAAAAGCAAAACAACACACAAAACGAACGGAGCAGTAGAGAGAGAGAGAGAGAGAGAGAGAGAGAGAGAGAGAGAGAGAGAGAGAGAGAGAGAGAGAAATTTGCAAACCGCGAAGGTATAATTAAATGTCCACATTCCTCGAGTTCAGTGTTGTCTCTTGTAAAGTATTGTCGCAATGGCTGTTGTTAGTAAAAGTTTGTTTATGTTTTTTTGTTTATTTTTTTATCTTTGCCCCGTTTTGTCGTTGAGCGACGTTTCTCTTCGGCTTAACGAGGCGGATCGGTTTTATTGTGTCGTTAGCTTTGGACTTGAATGTTTGTGTGTGTGTGTGTGTGTGTGTGTTTTGGGTGCGGTTCATTCATGGTTTTGTGATAATCTTATCAGTAAGGTTTTTTTTTTAATTGTTTGTGCACGGGATGAGTATGTCTTTCATGTATTCATGCCTATATATATATATATATATATATATATATATATATATATATGGATATATATATATACACACACACACACATATATATATATATATATATATACATCCATATCTATATATACATACATACATACATACATACAATACATACATACATTTAAACACACACCTAGATAAAGGCTGTTTCCAGCTGCACATAGTTCGTCAGTATATATATTATATATATACACATACATACATACATACATACATACATACTTACATACATACAAACACACACCTAGATACAGGCATAACCCTCCATTCATCTCCTCTTTATTCCAGAGAAATGATCCAACAGGAACTAATGTATAAAATGTGCATCGTGGTTTGTGCAACTCGTGGGACTGTGTTTATGTTAAAAGAAATTAGTCTAGTGTTTACATCTGTAAGCCATATACTAACCCTGGCGATATAGCAAGTTTACTGTTTAAGTTAAAAAAAACCTTGGTTTTTTTTACTCACCGCAAGTTATGTCAACAAATAAATATGAGTCGTAAACATTAAATAAAAATAAAAAACGAGTCGTCTGAAGAATTTAACCAACATATGAAAATTATAGTATGTTTCATTTGTAACCGCTAAATTAAAACGGGAAATGAATAAGTAAAAGTAAGAGTTAAAAAAAAAACATGATTATATCAGCATGTGGAAACCTCACACAGAGAGAAGCCACTTTGTCGAAGACATAAAAAAAAAAAAAAAAAGAAACAAAAACCAGGGGAAGAAATGGTACTTTGTTCTCTGCTAGACTATATATATATATATATATATATATATATATATATATATATATATATATATATATATATATACATCTGACAAAAGAGCCCGTAACGACACCAAAAGAGCAGTAATTATAGCGTTATGTCTCGAAAACGAAACTGTCTTCGAAATATAGCGCTATAATTGCTACCGTTTAGGCGTCTCTATGGGCGTTATTTATTAGATGGAATTCTGTTTTAACAGGAAATGTTTTAAAGATATAATCAAGGAAGGAAAGAGAAACGATGTAGCTGTAGGCAAAGCCTTTCGACTGCTAAGTAAAGGACGAGAGATCGAAAGGCCTTGGGAAGCTCCATCGTTTCTTCATCACCTTCCATATTTTCCTGTTTCAGTTATACATATCCATACATATACATACACATAAAAGTTGGGAGTCTGTTGATGCGTGTGGGTGTCTCAGTTGGACACAAGAAGAAGAAGAAGAAGAAGAAGAAGAAGAAGAAGAAGAAAAATCAAATCCTTTTCCCTCTCTCATAGTAGTAACTTCTCGTTCATCCCTCAGCCCGCTGACATCGTTCATCTAAATGTCTGAAGGAACGACGTGAAAAAAAATAGAAAAAAAAAAAAACTAAATAAACTGCACTTCACCAAAACGGTCCATTCGTATGTCAGCGGTCCCTGGTTTGACTTGGGCACGAAGGCTCCAGTATTCAGGAAGATTTTTCTTTCCTTTTTATGTGCATTTATTTATTCATTTATGTATAAATAAATGTCGTACACTTGGATGTAATGCATTGCTACCTAATGCTATTCGCTTTGCATTTTGATACGCTTTTATCTTTTCGTTAATTTATTAATTTATTTATTTTTCCTTTTCTTAATAAGTGGGGTCTCTTCTTTCTGTATTTCTCATTACCTCCTATTGCTTTTTCCTGATGAACACCATGATATTCTTTGGAGGCTGAATTTCAAGTCAGTGGGGCTTTGGTGGGCTTGTTCCACATGAATAGGGTCATGTTCTGAATAATAATAATGATAATAATAATAATATATAATAATAATAATAATAATAATAATAATAATAATAAGTCAGTGGTCCCTGTGGTGGGATTGTTCCATATTAATAAGGTTCATGTTCTGAATAATAATAATAATAATATAATAATAATAATAATAACTAATAATAATAATAATAATAATAATAATAATAAGCTCCAGGAACTATGCGAAGAGTGTGATCCTAGAAACGGCACAATAGTAAGAAGAGCGATGGATAAGGAGGCAGGATGAACCCGGAAACCCCACACTATAATATCACCCAGCAATTGGAGGACTGAAGAGCAATAATAATAAATAATAATAATAATAATAATATTCTTTGGAAGCTTGAATTTCAAGTCAATGGCCCCTGTGATGGGATTTATCCATAATGAATAGGGTTCATCTTCTGAACAACAACAACAGCAATAATAATAATAATAATAATAATAATAATAAATAATAATAATAATAATAATAATAATAATAATAATAATAATACCTGTCGAACGCTGTTCCTTCAGATAGTTTTAGACAGATCAGACAGAAAGGTAGTAAGGACAGCTACACCCAGACAGACAGCTAGTTAGACAGGCATTTCATCGATGTCACGCGATAGATATGAGCATTTTCTGTCCCAAGAACATCCGATAGACAGCGGAAAGGTTAAATCAGGCCACGTGACACCAGTGCCAACGAAGAGACGACGCTCCGAAACTAGTCCTCCATCTTTCACGCGTAACTTATTGGAAGGTCATAAATTAGCATATATATATATTTCCCTTCGTAACTCCGCATCTCTGGCCTCGAGTATAATCTGCGCCCAAATATACCCCCAAGTATTCGCTCCCTCATTTTGAGGTCTCCGCCCTCGCCCAATATCCTACCCACCCCCATCCATTTCGATACCCTTAAATTTGGATACCCCATCCATTTACCGAATCTCTCTCTCTCTCTCTCTCGCCATGGCCCGTTCTCGAACGTGGTACAGCATTGTAGGCGTTGCTTAATGTTCTCTACAACCCCTTTCGTTCCTTTTTTTACCGTACCTCCTTTCATATTCTCTTCCTGCTTACTTTTCCTCAACCTTCTCCTAGCAGTTGATTCGTAGCGCAGCTGCTCTGCGGATTTCCTCCTGTTACACCTGTCAAACCCTTCGCTGTCAGTTTCCGTTTCAACGCTGAATGACCTCATCATAATATAGATCCTGGTTCTTGGCCTTTGGCCTAAATTCTATATCCAGTTCAATTCTAGCATGATAGACATTGTGTGTGTGTGAGTGTGTGTGCCCGCCCGATGAGATGGCTGAAGATTAGAATCGTAGGCGTGGGAGCGTTCCATCTTTCGCCTTCCTATCTTCGTCTGGTTTGATTAGTTCTCTTAGAGAGAGAGAGAGAGAGAGAGAGAGAGAGAGAGAGAGAGAGAGAGAGAGAGGGTTAGATTCCTGATGGTGTTTTTTTCAATTTTTGTAATTCATATTCATCCACTTCTGGTATTATTCAGAGTAAAATGTGTGAGAGAGAGAGAGAGAGAGAGAGAGAGAGAGAGAGAGAGAGAGAGAGAGAGAGAGAGAGAGAGAGATGACCGACCCCAGATAATGACGCAGCTTTACTTTTGATCTTTTCTGACACTTCTGCGCTATTGCTTTTGTTTTATTTTATTGTTCTTTATATTTATTTACTTTTTGCTATGTGTTTACTTTGCCGTTTCTTCTATCTTCATTTAACTGCTGTTCCGTTCACTTCCTCCCGTGAATGCACAGTAAAACCTTCTCCTAGAGATACGTGAGCACACGATGTCTCCTCTTAGGATGGACTAATAAGTCTTTGAGACATTGTAATCCTTGTAACTCCTCGTAACTCTTATTCCTAAACAAGGTCATTCTCCACTGGGGTAGTTCGCTTTGCAGTCTAATGCCTCTTTTTGACTCTTTGCAGTGGGTTCGTCCATTTCGAACGATAATAAAACAGAAGAGAACCTCCTTTCCCGCTTGCATTGTTTATCCCGAATTCTATCGACTTGGCGAATGGGTATTTTGGCACGGCGGGAATCCTTGTTTACAGTGCCACCCCGCGACGATTGCAGTTGGCATTTAACAAATGGGCTCACTTTCTGCCCTTTTAGCCGCCCATTTCTCAAAAGGGCAGAGCCTTTTGCGCCCTCGAATATCTCGAGTTATATAAAGACATCCTCCTTTTAGTAATCTCTCTATCTAAGCCTGTTTTCTCATCTCGTGCTGCCGAGCTGTCACTTAAAACCACTTTGAGGGCCAAAATCGGGTCAAACATTGCAGATAATTTTCAGTAGTGGTTTTCTGGAGCAAAACACGGCCTGTGTTAGCGTAGGTACTGTCAAACAATCAAACAGAGTCAAATTGAAAACCTTATTGAATTTTCATACCTAGAAGCATCTCCTAATGAAGATAATAATAATAATAATAATAATAATAATAATAATAATAATAATAATAATAATAATAATAATAATATATTCTTTGGAAGTTTAAATTTCAATTCAATTTGGTGGGCTTGTCCCATATGAATAGGGTTCAGCTTTTGATTATTATTATTATTATTATTATTATTATTATTATTCTTATATTATTATTATTATTATTATTATTATTATATTATTATTATTCTTTGGAAGTTTGAATTTCAAGTCAATGGCCCTTAGGTGGACTTTTCCATATGAATAGGGTTCAGCTTTTGAGTAATAATAATAAATAACTAATAATAATAAAATAATAATAATAATAATAATAATAATAATAATGCTTGCTCAAGTTTCAGTATGCAAAATATGTTTGAAGAGAATAAATTTTTTTTTTGTCTAGACGTACGTACCTTCCATTCCTTGCAACTATACTGCCACGTGCAGAAAATCATCCTGAGTAACTTGCAATGATTAAACCCGGCCTTCGAATCCATTCTAAGGAAAAACAGACTAAATAAGGGGAATTATTATGAAGGTGCACTCTCTTCTTCATAATCAAGCAGTGGGTTGCTGTATCTCCTCCAGGCCCATTCTTGAAAGCAGTTATAAGGAAACTCATTTATGTTCGGAAATGTTTTGGTTACAAAAGCTGTTTATAGGGGGTGTGGAACAGTTGGATGTTTTTTTCTTATTTTTTTTTTAGTTTTCTTATTTTTGCAGTCTCGTTTTCGGTTTCCCCCTTTTTTTTTTTTTTCGTCTCAAAGTGATTCAAATGTTTTTAAATTTTATTTTTATTTTTTGCAGTCTCGTTTTCGACTCAAAGTGATTTTAATGTTTTTAAATTTTAGTTTTATTTTTTGCAGTCTCGTTTTCGTCTCAAAATGATTTTAATGTTTTTAGATTTTAGTTTTATTTTTTGCAGTCTCGTTGTCGACTCAAAGTTATTTTTATTTGATTTTTTAATTTTTTATTTATGCCGTCTCACTTTCGACTGAAATTTATTTATATATTTTTAAATAATTTTTTTTTTTTGCATTTATTTGCCGCCTCGCTTTCGACTCAAAGTAATTTTAGTGTTTTTCATTTTTTTTAAATTCTCGTGTTCGATTCAAAATGCTTTCAAAATTAAATTAGAAGACGCTTTTGAGAACTGAGGAGAACTCTTGACTGGTGGGGGGTATTTACTTAATCATTTAATCATTTTCCTGTCTCTAGTAATCGTGTGTTTATGAACGTTCATATATGAATATAACTCGAGACGTTATATATATATATATATAATATATATATATATATATATATATATATATATATATATATATATAATATATATATATATATTTATAGTGCCCACCATATAGATATTTATAGTGCCCTCGTGAGGTGGGTATACGTGGGCGTGCGCTTCCCTCTAAAATGGGCAACAAACAATTCGCGGGGCGCGATCCATCAACTGGGACCCGCGGGTGCCAAAGGTCCTTGAATTCCTTTCCGCCCTTTATCTGCTGCGAGATATAATGGGAGGAGACCCGAGACGGGCCATTTCGTAGTCACGTTGCTGAACAAACACATACACAGAGAGAGAGATGAGAGAGAGAGATTGTTTGTCTTGTAATAGGATAAGTTTTATTTTAATGTCTTGCAGATTAACTTCCTCTCTCTCTCTCTCTCTCTCCTCTCTCGTCTCTCGTCATCTCTCTCTCTCTCTCTCTCTCTCTCGTGAGAGCTTCTGCTGTCAGTTGACCCTAGTTTCTGTTTTTGTTCCTTCGTCTTCTATATTTACAATCATTCTTTATTCATGTATAAATTTCGATATCACTGAAGAATGGGAACTGATATTTCGCAACTATATATATATATAGATATATATATATATTATATATATATATATATATATATATAATATTATATTATGTATGTATGTATGTGTGTATGTGTGTGTAACATACGTGTGTGTGTGTGTGAGATGGAGTAGGTGGAAGGCAAGAAATATCCAATATGAATTAAGATATTATGCTAATTTACTCCGAGCTCCATATCTGTCTTAGATAAGGGCTCGTGTAGATAGTCCGACGTAAGTTAAGTCCAATATTTCAAATTCTGAATGATGGTTTTCCCTCTCGTTGAAAATGAGATCGTCTATCTCAGGAGAGAATCCGAAACGCTTGATTGCTTTGGAAACTTGAATTTAAAGTCAGTGGCTCTGTGGTTGGCTTGTTCCTTATGAATAGGGTCTATCCTTAGAATAATAACAATATAATAATAATAATATTCTTTGGAAACTTTTATCATCTGTTATTCCGAAAGGAAATAATGTCCTTAAGAAAATTTTCAGCAATTTGTATCTAATATATCTGTTATAGCCTACCATATTGTAACTTTTTGTTAAGCAAAGGTATATTGCGGTTTTGTAAAGTGCGGCCACTGCTTGTCATCCCTCCGAACGTGTAAACGATTTCAATGAAAGATGATTTTAAGACTCTTAAAATGTAGTAGAATTTCCAGAAATCAATATGAAATACACTCTGCATAACTCTGAGAAAGATCTGTTTTTAAATTTAGAATGGCGAACATGCTTGATCATATCAGACGGTCATTAACATTGTCCAGTGATCCAAATGCACCGATTCGAATGCAGACATTCCCAGAGACACCTCCGATTCAGGTGGACCTCATTTGTTAAACAATATTGCAGCGACGCTTAAAACCTCCTTGACTTCATTGATATTCTCCTTTTTCTACCATTTTTATGGAGACGTGCATTCATATAGTTTTATTTCAGTGGATAACGAAACGTTTCCTTCTGACAATCAGCACAACAATCAAAACAACCATTGCAAAATAAATGAAGATGAAAAGAACCACAGATTAACCAATTTTTCCCAACCATTTCCAACCAATCAGCTTCAAGGAATGGTCGTGACGTAATCAGTAGGCGGGGCTTAGCTGCAAAGCTAGCTGGTATGTGCTATAGTACACAATAGTAGATTCACATCAACCGTGCATCTGATGTCTTGGCCAGTCCCTTACGGCGCTCCTGATTGGCTGTTGATAAGCTAATCACAGGGCTGGAAACTCTCAGTCTCTCTCGAGAGTTCACATAGGGAGGATGTATGTTCCACCTCTCCTGAGAAATACTTTTAAAAGACGTATCCCTCAGGAGAGGTGGAACATATATCCTACGTGTGTGAACTTTCTCGAGAGACGGAGAGTTTCCAGCCCAGTGATTGGCTTATCAACAGCCAATCAGGAGTGTCGTAAGGGACTTGCGGAGACATCATATGCACGCTTGATGTGAATCTACTACAGCATCGTTTTGAGAGTCAGCTGGGAACACAGAAGCCAGGAGACTTCTGCAGCAGCAGCAGCTTCCAGCGAATATCTGACTGCCCTGGCGGAGGGAGGGCGGGACGATTTTGTTTCTGCAATCGCTGACTATGTTGTTGCCAAGATGGATCATGGAGTTTCCTGACGTTTCCCTGGCCGTTTGGCGAACTTGGCATTGTTACAGAGCGACTGTTTCTCTCGATCTCTCGAGCTGTGGTTGTTTACGGCGTCTTCTGTTTCTGGGCGGGGGGTGGCTGGAGGGGGTGCCAATCAAAGGCTTCGTATGTTCGTCTTATCTTCGCGGTTCAAATGAGCCGTCTTTCTTCTGCGTTTGAAGAAGCAATCGGTGACGGAATAAGTATGTTGATCATCTCTCAACGTTTGCATTGCATGCAGCACAAAGCGAGTATATATTATATATATATATATATATATATGTATATATATATATATATATATATATATCATATATATATATTAGTATAATATATATGTATATATATATATATATCATATATATATATATATACATATATATATATATATGAAGATGCAGCGCATTGCTAACCTAATACTATTCTCGTTGCATTTTAATGATTTTTTCATCTCTTCATTAATTCATTAATTATTTTTCTTTAACGAGTGAGAAACTCCTCTTTGTGTATTTCCCTTTACCCTTCTCTTGCTTCTTCCTCACGAACACCTTCATCATCTTCGGAAGCTTCAAGAATTTCAAGTCAGTGGCCGGCCCCTTTGGTGGACTTGTCTCATATGAAGAGGGTTCTTCTTCATCTTCTCAATAACAACAATAATAATAATATTCTACAAACTGGGCTGGGGGGGGGGGGGTCTTTTTACTTTCCTCTTTCCCTCCCTATTTCCTCCTGTTTGGTCCCCTTCCTTTCCTTCCCTATCGGTCGGTACAATTAGCCTGAAATGCTCTCGATCAAGGAAGATACTTCTTCAAGGGTCATTTGGTCACCAAGAACACCTCACTACGAGGATCTCGGTCAATGAACGGCAAGAATCCACAGCAGTAAAGAAATATATATATATATATATATATATATATATATATATATATATTAGAAATATATATATATATATATATATATATATATAGAAATATATATATAGATATTTCTATTATAATATATATAGGGTATTATATAGAAAATATATATATATATATATTTCTATATATTATATATATATATATTATATAATATTTCTATATATATCTAATATATATATATATATATATATTTCTTCACTGTTGTGGATTCTTGCGCGTTCATTTACCGAGATCCTCGTAGTGAGGTGTTCTTGTGACCAAATGACCCCTTGAAGTATCTTCCTTGATCGAGAGCATTTCAGGCTAATTGTACCGACCGATGGGAAGGAAAGGAAGGGGACCAAACAAGGAGGAAATAGGGAGGGAAAGAGGAAAGTAAAAAGACCCCCCCCCCAGCCCAGTTTGTAGAATGATTATTATTATTGTTGTTATTGAGAAGATGAAGAAGAACCCTCTTCATATGAGACAAGTCCACCAAAGGGGCCACTGACTTGAAATTCTTGAAGCTTCCGAAGATGATGAAGGTGTTCATGAAGAAGAAGCAAGATAAGGCAAAGGGAAATACACAATGAGGAGTTCTCACTCGTTAAAAAAAATTATTAATTAATGAAGAGATAAAATAATCCCCTAAATTGCAAGGAGAATATTATTAGTGTAGTAATGCGTTGCATCTTGACTTGAACTTCTGATGAAGTTCCGATTGCACGGCATCCTCAGAAGGGAGGCTGTTCCACTGTTCCACTGTCCCCCAACGGTGTGAGGAGGAACGGAGGACCTCTGGAACTTCCGAGGAGTTCTAGATGAGAAGGGGAAGAAAAAAGAAGCAGGAGGAAAATTCCAAAGCTCTCTAGCGGAAGGAAAAGGACTTGTCATCACGTTCCATGCAAGCCTTGGATTACTGGCCAGAGTCCATTTCCGCCACAAGAAGATTGATAACCCCCCCCCCCCCCCCCCCCCCCCCCCCCCCCCCCCCCGCGGTTGTCACCCGGGGAATGCCAGGAATGACACATCTGCTCGAGAGAGAGAGAGAGAGAGAGAGAGAGAGAGAGAGAGAGAGCTCCAACAATGAAAATCGTCACATAAGTGATAACTCGAATAAATATGTCAGTAGCAGACTAACAGTAACCTAAGTAAGTATACTCTTTTTTTTCCCTCTGTCCATCCGCCTGTGGTGTTTTCGCATGGTAACACAGCGTCCCGGGCTTTAAATAGTTATGCTATGTGTAAGTTTTAGGTAAATAAAAAGATATCTGGGTGTACATTTGCAACTGAAAAGTGTTTTAATAATTTACTGTATGCGAATTACACCGTTAATATTCGAAATAGGATATTATTATTATTGTTGAATGTAAGCTGAATGTAACTATCTAAAGCCCGGGACGCAGTGTTACCATACGCATACACCACAGCCGGATGGACAGATGGAAAAAAACAGAGTATACGTAGCCATTCCGTTCATTTGCCAGAAGACTGACACACCTCAAAATATGTGTTTTTTTGAGTTATTGATACCAGCAGATAGCCCGTCCTTTGTTTCATATTTTGGTAAAAACGTTTTGTATGTATTTGTAATACTATCCGCCAGAGGGCATAACCTAGAAAATTACTGAAGGCCTTATGGGGATCAATAATACTGAAGACCTTATGGGAGAAATTCACTTCTCCATTGTTTCAGTGTTAGTTTCAATTATTGAGGGGTGATTTCAACTTTTTGCCCCCAGATTGGGTGGGTTCACTTGTGAAGGGGGTGCTTTCGGCATAACACGTCACTATTATCAATGGAAAAAGTAGAGAGTTTTAAACTTTCGAAATAGCAATTTTTGTGTTAGGTCACTTCTGGCAAAAGAGCGATTTATTGACGAAAGTGTTCGTAATAATGTACAAATATGTATGATATAATATGTAAATGTTGCAATAATGTGGCCATCACCTTTACGTGGGTAAAGACTTAAATAGCTATCACAATCCTCCTCTATTATACAAATATATTATTTATACACAGAACAGCTAACGCAAAATACAACAATTGAAACTTAAGAGGTATCATTTCTGTTGACCTCATTTCATTTCATTCATTCATTTTTCTTTCTAATGAAATACAGACACTCCTCTACGTACGAACGAGTTACGTTCATGTCTTAGTTTGTTCGTAAGTTCAACTGGATATACTCAGAATTGATACGCACAGTACTATTTGTGTTTTATCATACTAAAACACAATACTATAGTAGATTCACATCAGCCGTGCATTTGATGTGTAGGCCAGTCCCTTACGACGCTCCTGGTTGGCTGTTGATAAGCCAATCACAGGGCTGGAAACTCTCAGTCTCTCTCGAGAGTTCACATAGGCAGGATGTATGTTCCATCTCTCCTGAGGTATACGTCTTTCAAGAGAGGTAGAACATACATCCTGCCTATGTGAACTCTCTCGAGAGAGACTGAGAGTTTCCAGCTCTGTGATTGGCTTATCTACAGCCTCTCTGGAGCGTCGTAAGGGACTGGCCTAGACGTCAAATGTACGGCTGATGTGAATCTACTGTAGTACTGAACTGCATTTTATACATATAAAACCTTGATATATATTAAATTCATTAAGCAAATTATGATAATAATACAGTAGGGTACAGTTTTCATTTGCGATCGCGGTTGTTCGTATTCTCTGAAAGTTCGTAAGTTGAAAGTTCGTAAGCAGAGGAGTGTCTCTACAAGTATTTTGACAAGTGTTGAATATTTTCACCGTGAACTGTGGTCGAACGTTGTACTAAAATCCCTCCTTATATGACTCCAATGGGGGCACATCATGAAACAAGTACATTGTCCTTATCTTGTAGTACTTCTCCTCTACAGCTACAGACGTGTCTTTCTCTTGGTATTTTACATCGTCCTCAGAGCAAATGTTCGTGTGTCTATGCCGCCAACAGCAAACGTGTCCTCATTGTGTTTGGTGTGTCAGGATGGTATGTCAATGGGTCTTTCGAGCTGACAGATACAACTGACATATCCATTATGCAGTTGGACGAGCGTGCAACTCCCTTCTTTTTTTTTTATCTCTTTTAGGGTGACACATTTATTATCTCTGGTCCCCTACGACGATTTATCACACATGTTAATGGTGGTCCCTTTCCAAAATACGTAAAGCTTAACGAAGAATTTTTTTTTTTTTAGATTGCTTAACTACATTTTTTTTTAAATTGTCACTTAACTTTCCTGTCTGGTATTTTATTAATGGCCTTCTCCAATGTTGAGGACAACATTCAAACTGTTTGCCTTCCAACATTGTTAAAATGTTTGTCAGAAATCTGCAGCTGTTATGATGTTACCGAAATATGTTAGGTAAAACAGGTATACATATCTCTAAGTAGGCTATACCCTCGCGGTAACTTTGCGTCTTAAATATCGATTAGAATTCGCGGTGTTCCTGGTTATCAGATGTTGAATTTGGTGTGGATGCCCTCGGCAGTTGCGACGCCATCTTTACATTTAAAACCAGTCAGTTTGTACTGAGACAGATTTTTTTTTTTTTTTTATTTTTTTTTTTTTTTTTTTTTTTTTTTTTATGGAGCGACCTTCTGCTTTCCTGCACTTTGTTCAGCCGTAACAAAGTTGAACGAATGTTTCGTCCCAATAACTTCTTTTAACTGTTTGTCTACGAGATATTCCAAAGAGTTATAGGTATTTTCGGCGAATTTGGTGCTGAGGTCATCCGCGGACCAAGCAAAAATCGCTTAGAGTTGGAGATGTACCCGATTTAAAAAAAAAAAAAAAAAAAAAAAAAAAAAATCTGGTGTGGTGCGTCAATTGACTGATTCAGCAAAACTGATCATTCTTATTGTTCTTTTACATTTGCCAGAGTATAAAACCGCTGATTTGGATCCTGTCGAAGATATATCTCACTTCCAGATAAACCTGGGCGTTCCAAATTGATCTGGTAGTTAGAAAATTTAGAAAAAATAATCTTTGTGGAAACCTGCGGGACACTTTTTTTCCCATTGACGTTCTCAGTGTCATCAAACTCCTGTGTACATTTTCTCTTGTATCAGATTCCGATTCTGCTACACGGCAGTCAAAACTTCGAATCACAGACTTCCTTCTAAAATCTTGGAAAAAAGGGGACTTTTATATGATTCTGAAGATTTGCAATATACAAGATTCACACGAATGTATTTTTGTTCTGTGTGTGGGTGTGTGTGTGAACGCTCTGCACGGTGCTAAACGTCTTTGTTATTTCTTGAGTTCACCAAATTCGGTGCTAAACGTCTTTGTTATTTCTTGAGTTCACCAAATTCGATGCTAAACGTCTTTGTTATTTCTTGAGTTCACCAAATTCGGTGCTAAACGTCTTTATTATTTCTTGAGTTCACCAAATTCGGTGCTAAACGTCTTTGTTATTTCTTGAGTTTACCAAATTCGATGCTAAACGTCTTTGTTATTTCTTGAGTTCACCAAATTCGGTGCTAAACATCTTTGTTATTTCTTGAGTTCACCAAATTCGGTGCTAAACATCTTTGTTATTTCTTGAGTTCACCAAATTCGGTGCTAAACATCTTTGTTATTTCTTGAGTTCACCAAATTCGGAAACACATTTTATTATGATTCAGTAATTGAATAGAGTAATTTTCGGCAGTCCTATCCTGCAGTAAACTTGCCTCGCTGTTGAGCTTTTATGAGTTCCAGAGGTTCTTCATTCCTCTACACAGCTGGAACTCTGGAACAGCCTCCTGGAGGAAGATGTCGTGCGACTGGAACTTCAAAACTTGGAACTTCAAAACTTGAAGCGAAAGTCAATGCATGACTACCATATAATGTTATTCTCCTCCTTGCATTTGAATACGTTTTAAACTATTTATTCATTTATGAATTTATTTTTTGTTTCTTTTTATGAGGTGAGATCTCTTCTTTCTGTATTTCCCTTTACCTTCTCTTTGTTACTTCCTAGTGAGCACCATAATGTTCTTTGGCAGCTTGAATTTGAAGTCAGTGGCCCCTTTGGTGGGTTTGTTCCTTATGAATAGGGTTCTTCATCTTCTGAATAATAATAATAATTAATAATATATACTAAAAAAATAATAATAATAATAATAATAATAATAATAATAATAAAAATAATAAAAATGCTAAAAGTTCGTGTATAATTTATAAGCATTTTTAAAATATTTATTACTGTGGACCCCTTAGAACATTGTATAAACTCTCGTGATAGAGAGATTTCACAAATGAAAATAATAATAATAATAATAATAATAATAATAATAATAATAATAATAATAATAATAATAATAATAATAATAGCTTTCAAGATTTTGACTGCATAAATGAATTCTAAAAAGAGGAAATGTTTTTTGGGGGGTTCCACACCAGTCCTCTTAGTATCGCCAGCACTTTACCACAATTATGGACTGCCTTCGTCAAAGAGTCCGTGCTGGCATAAGGCCAAGCAATCCTTACAATATTGTCCTCACTTTTAGAAGGGAAGGGAAAAACTAAGCGTCTTATGGCCTCGTCTGTTGAAATCAGCGACTGTGTGACGGCTTAGTTCGCAGACTGTTTCTCTTTCTCTCTATTACCCAGCTTTGGAACTCAGTTTATGCCGCGGTTTCCCCCGACTCTCTTAACCTTCCATCTTTCGCTTCCCCCGTCTTCCCTGTTATTCATGACTAAGCCTGCTAGTTCCGTGGGTCGCTCGCTAGCATGATGCCTGACATTCCAGAAAGGGTCGTGAGGCTCGCAACCGCATCCCTAAATGCCGGAAGACATAGATAGATAGATAAATAGACGGATATTGCAAATGATAGGTACCAGTCCAAACTGTTGCTCTAAAAAGAAAAAATCCGCCCATATTTTCGTCAAATCACGCTTGCTTTTCTGATGTTACTTTCAGCTTTCTGTCAAAGAAAACTATTATAGAGATGGCTTTGTCTGTCCGTCTGCACTTCTTCCGGTCCATACTTATTCTCTCAACCCTCAGTTCATAAGAACTACTGAGGCTAGAGGGCTGCAAATTGCTACTTGGATCATCCACCCTCCAATCGTCAACCATTCCAAATTGCAGGCCGTTAGCCTCAGTAGGTTTGATTTTCCCTAAGGTTAAAGGTAGCCATGATCGTGCGTCTGGGAACACTATAGGACAGGCCATCAACGAGCCGTGGCTGAAAGCTTCATGGGCCGCGGTTCGTACAGCATTGTACAGAGACCGCGGAAAGATAGATCTATGTTCGGTGGCTCTGATTACGCGCTGTACAGAAAACTCGATTGCGCCGAAGAAACTTCGGCTTGTATCTTACATGTCATTTTTGTTTAATGTATAGACTTAATTACTACGTCCTGTTACAGAAATAAGTTAAAAAACCTCCAAGAATGACGCCAGACATTTGTTGCACAGTCCTGCACCATCCACTCACCTTCAGAAATGCCAGATTCCATCAGCAATTAAATCTCTTCGATTTTTACCTTTCGTTACCAATTGACCTTTCGAATGTCTATCACAAACCCAATCTTTATATCATTTCCATTCCCATTCATTCTCAACGTAGCGCTGACTGACCCTCCCATATGGGTCCCCAGCTTTGGGGTTGACGCCCCAATCACATATTCCATTCCAAGCCTTGTTCGTTCAGACGCGAAAGTGATTAGGAAGAGAATTCACCCAACACACATCCTCACACACACATTAACTACGACAAGATCCTCGTACTTCGTCGGCCACATTCAAGGAACAAGACAACAAGAATAATTCACACACAAGACGCACAAAGTCACGAACTGAAACTTGAGTGTCACCTACCATAGCGGCTGGTGGTGGTGGTGGTTGCGTGTATGTTACAAAGGGCGCGAATAAACTGATCATACAGTTCGGAGATGACCTCTTATATAGTTCCCGCCATCCTCGATTCTGTAGACACGTTCCCTGTCTCCCGCCCGCCCACGCCTACCACCCCAACGGCGCCCAGAGACCCGGGTTCTTTCACCCTCCTCTTTTCTTATTATGGGAACTGCGAAGGTGGGGCCAAGGAAGGAGAGAGAGAAAGAGGGAGAGAGAGAGGGCGTTCCTCCACCCACTTTTTTTTTTTTTTAATCTCCATTTCCCACCCCCTCGGTCAGGCGTGGTATGAGA
>NC_087215.1:73858630-73861130 GCF_015104395.2 Macrobrachium nipponense | reverse complement strand
CGATCCACGATTCGTCCTCCTTCCAGAAATGGAAATGGTGTTTTGCGCTCCGGGATTCTTTTTTTTTTTTTTTTCTTCTTTTTTCCCCTTACCCCTGAAATGACAGGGGAGGAATGTTAAAGACGCAGCCGGCCTTTAAATAGGGTACTGTTTCCTCGTCTTTCCCTGAGTCCGATTTTTTTTCACTATTGTATGGTGGAATGACTTCAACAAAGTCTGTAGACGCTTCTCCACTTACGAACTTCCAAGTTACGAACTCTCAGAGATACGAACAACCTTGATCGTAAATGAAGGTTTGTTCAAAGATAACGAAATCTGTGCTGTACTGCATTATCATAATTTGCTTGATGCGTTTAGGTCTTATATATCATTCATATTAATAAAATAATCTATAAAATACAGCACGGTAATAGCGTTGTGTTTTAGTATGATAAAACACATACTATAGTAGATTCACATCAACCGTGCATCTGTTGCCAAGGCCAGTCCCTAACAACACTCCAAATTGGCTGTTGATAAGCCAATTACAGGGATGGAAACTCTCAGTCTCTCTCGAGAGAGTTCACATTTGCAGGATGTATGTTCCACCTCTCGTGATGGATACTTTTGACAGACGTATCCCGCAGGAGAAGTGGAACATAGATCCTGCCCATGTGAACTTTCTCGAGAGACTGAGAGTTTCCAGCCCTGTGATTGGCTTATCAACAGCCAATCAGGAGCGTCGCGGGGCCGGGCCTAGACACCAGATGCACGGTTGATGTGAATCTACTATAGTACTGTACATATTGATTGTGTTTATGTGAAGCTGGACTTACGAACAAATCGTTCGTAAGTAGAGAAGTGTCTGTTTACGAAAAAGTAATTTGTAAGTAGAGGAGTGTTTCTGAATGATTCAGAACAGGTAGGTGCCTTCCTAGATAGCTTTTAACCCGGTACGTAGCCACCTTTGCAAAGACGCGTTTAGTACCAGCCCGTAAGTATCATAAAGATGTGGACCCCAAAGGAAATATGTCCTAGGAAAGATCCGAGTATCGTCATCATCATTATCATTATAATCAGCATCATGGCCTCCAAAGATGGGCAAAGAAATTCCTCCACCACTCCTGTCTTTCCTGCGGTTTCACTTCCACAGATCTCCACTTATTCTCTCTCTTCTTCTTCCTCTTCTTCTTCTTCTATTTAATTCTCTATCTATCTCTGTCTCATCCTTTTTTCATCAGGAAGTTAGCTTAGAATTTCATGAACATTCTCTCTCTCTCTCTCTCTCTCTCTCTCTCTCTGACAGGACGTCGTGACTTGATTCCCACATTTCCTTGGATTCAATGTTTATCATTACCGGAGTTATAAATAACTTGCAAGTGAGCGTTGGCAACTAAGTTAGGTCTCCCCCCCACCGCCCCCGCCGGCATACCCACCCAAATACCCACTTGGGGCGTTATGCTTGAAAATACGCCCTTGCAACTGAAATTAGCTTAGAGAGAGAGAGAGAGATTAAAAACGAAAAAGGGCCCCCCAGCTGAGAGAGAGAGAGAGAGAGAGAGAGAGAGATTAAACTCTTTTAAGGCATATCTAACCCATTAGGAAGAAGCGTAAAATTAGAACCATCATAGAAAAATTGTATTGGAGTGTTGGTTATTGAAGACTCCCCCACTAAATATCCAGTGCAACCGCTTTCATTCCCTTTTACTGTGCCTCCGTTCATATTCTCCGTCGGACTTTCCACCCTCTTAACAATTGTTTCATAGTGCAACTGTCACACCCTTTAAGCCTCTTACTCTCTGTTTTTGCTTTCAGGGCTGAATGACCTTGTAGGTCCCAGCGCTTGGCCTTCGACCTAAATTGTATAATATTATATCTATCTGACCAGTTTCGAGTTTTGGTGAAGTTTATTGATGAAAAGAAACCGAATAAGATTCGTTTTAAAGGAAGTAGATAGACTCGTATCCCTGTGTGTATCTATTCAACCATCTGCGTGTGTGTACACATACACACACACACACACACACACAGTGCTTGTAACCGCAGGCATTCACGCCCAAGAAGATCTGGTGTTCACGGCTGACACTGGCGAATGATTAATTAATGCCGGAACGTTAAACCTTGAGCTTATTTCCTCGGCGCCGTTTCTAGTAAATGCGTGGAACTTTTGGAAGCAGGATTCGCTCCTTACGATTCGGGCGAATGTACGACGCGACGCAGATGAAGTCTGTCCTTGACTTGCTTGATGGAATGCGAAGAAAACTCTCTCTCTCTCTCTCTCTCTCTCTCTCTGTTATCTGTCGATCTATCTTGATATGTATCCATTTTTTCTCATCATTTTTGTGGGGCTTTTATCGTCTTCTGTCATTTCCTCTTGTTATTCTGCTTCCATCCTGTTTCCTTTTGCTTGTTTTTTTTTTATATATTTAAAGCCTATTATTATTATTATTATTATTATTATTATTATTATTATTATTATTATTATTATTATTATTGAAAAAAGAAACCCACAAAAATCACT
>NC_087215.1:73776130-73856130 GCF_015104395.2 Macrobrachium nipponense | reverse complement strand
GTACATTCATATTTAGTTGTATTCACTGCGAAACAGATTCCCCAAAGTCTTCAGTTTACTGAAAAGAGGAAATCGACCCCCCCGAGATTCGATCAAGAGTCGACTTGGAGGGTCGACGCTATGAAATGAAATGTTTCGCCTCAGTTGAAACCACTTCATTTGTTGACAGAAACCTCTGGTGTGTTTGTGGAGATCAACACCGCATACATCAATGGCGTTTACTCAGGAAAATCGCATCTGTCTCGTGCACAAAATCACCCTCTCTCTCTCTCTCTCTCTCTCTCTCTCTCTCTCTCTCTCTCTCTCTCTCTCTCTCTCTCTCTCTGATCTACTTGCGGAAGCTGTGCAGCAAATGGTATAAGGTTCATTCTCTCCTAGATCTGGTAATTTGTTATTATTATTATTATTATTATTATTATTATTATTATTATTATTATTATTATTATTATTATTATTATTACTCAAAACTTAGAAACAGTAAAAGGAATTAAATCAGTAAACACACTTTAGATGCCTAAGGGTTGTTGCAAGTTTCAGTACCCGTAAGCTATTTCCAAAGCGGTGTCGTTACCTGTGAGGGTAACCAGCGTGTAAGCTGATTCTTGTATTATACAAAGCAATTTGAACGATACGTAGCTACATAAATATGTATATATATACATTATATATTATATATTTATATATATACATACATATACGTATATGTGCTATTTCTTACTGATAATAATAATAATAATAACAACAATAATAATAATAATAATAATAATAATAATAATAGTAATAATAATAACAATTGGCAATGGCTACAGAGGGGAGAGCTAAAGAAGGAAACTGAAGGAATGATAACAGCGGCACAAGATCAGGCCCTAAGAACCAGATATGTTCAAAGAACGATAGACGGATATAACATCTCTCCCATATGTAGGAAGTGCAATACGAAAAATGAAACCATAAACCACATAGCAAGTGAATGCCCGGCACTTGCACAGAACCAGTACAAAAAGAGACATGATTCAGTGGCAAAAGCCCTCCACTGGAGCCTGTGCAAGAAACATCAGCTACCTTGCAGTAATAAGTGGTATGAGCACCAACCTGAAGGAGTGATAGAAAACGATCAGGCAAAGATCCTCTGGGGCTATGGTATCAGAACGGATAGGGTGATACGTGCAAACAGACCAGACGTGACGTTGATTGACAAAGTCAAGAAGAAAGTATCACTCATTGATGTCGCAATACCATGGGACACCAGAGGTTTGAAAGAGAAAAGAAAGGGAAAAAAAATGGTTAAGTATCAAAATCTGAAAATAGAAATAAGAAGGGTATGGATATGCCAGTGGAATCGTACCCATAATCATAGGAGCACTAGGCACGATCCAAGATCCCTGAAAAAGGAAATCAGAAAAACTAGAGGCAGAAGTAGCTCCAGGACTCATGCAGAAGAGTGTGATCCTAGAAACGGCACACATAGTAAGAAAGTGATGGACTCCTAAGGAGGCAGGATGCATACCCGGAACCCCACACTATAAATACCACCCAGTCGAATTGGAGGACTGTGATAGAGCAAAAAAAAAAAAAAATAAATAATAATAATAATAATAGCAAGAATTTCCATTTATAGCAAGATTCTATGTTTATTTGCATCCTGTTCATTGCAACTGCATATAAATGCAACGGCTTAGAATATCTTTTATACATTTTGCCCATATTTTCGTGCGTCTGTCGTTGAGAGAGAGAATTTGAACATAAACACGTCGTTGCATTTATGAACTTATATTATGTACATACACATTTTTATTGCATGCGCGTGCGCATAAACTTCTCATGCATACATACGCTTGCAACATGCGTATAAACACTGTACTATACAACATTTTTATAAGCATTGACTTTGTACGTATGTATCTATGACATATTTGTATGTCTAGATAAATGCGCTTGCAACATACGTGCGAAAGCACTATACTATACAACGTATTTATTAAGCATTGACTGTATACACATGTATCCAGAACGTATGTGTATATCTACATACATACGCTTGCAGCATGCGTGTGAAAGTGCTATACTATACAGCGTGTTTATAAGCATTGACTGTATAAATATATATTCAGGACGTATGTGATCTCTACATAGATACATACATTTGGACACTGTGAGTGCATTTCTGTTCGAATTATAAAAAAAAAAAAAAAAAAAAAAAAAAAAAAAAAAAAAAAAGCAAATCGTGAAGTTTAAAGTATTCCTGTCAGACATCGTAGGGTTATCAATCATTCTTACGGGACGTGAACCCAGGCCGTGAAATTGACAATCCATTGTGCAGGAACCTACGAAAATCTTTCCTTGGTAACAGAGGAGGCGCCTCGAGCCAAAAGCGGAGAGAGAATAGCTAAGGGGGTTTAATAATGTCGCCAGCGGCGTCTGCTCGTAAAGTAGTTTCGTTCCTTCTCACCCGCGAGTCTATTTTTAATCCTAATCTGGGAGATGGAAGCCTATATGCCCTCTTCGTATTACTGTTTAGCTCGTGTCTGTTCCCGATGATCCCAAGGAGAGAGAGAGAGAGAGAGAGAGAGAGAGAGAGAGAGAAAGCAACCTCTCTGAAATTATCGCAAGAAGAAGAAAGAGATTGCCACGCGTGAATCACTCGCTAAACGTAAACAACTCTCTATTTCGTCTGACAGTCCCCGAAGAGACGTGGCTCCTCGCTGTCCTTTCTTTATATTCGTGTCTCATCCCTGAATCCTTTGTTTTCGCGAAGCTCCGGAATGTATCAAATGTGTTTCTTAATTTACCGCGATGTTTTACGAAAGCCTCTATTTACTCTTTCGATCGTGATTATCACGTTTTGGGTCAGTGTCCCATATATGCCTTTTGAACTCCATGGCTGCCACCTTCGAACCCCCCCCCCCCCCCTCAACTCCCCTTCGTCCCATTCCCCGTCTTTTCCATCCCCTCATCTCTCCTCTCTCTCTCTCTCTCTCTCTCTCTCTCTCTCTCTCTGGCGAGGTGCCCATAGAGAAGACACTTCTCAGAAGTCATTCTCTAGACTCATTATCACGCCAAGCCTTTTACTCTCCACCTCATGATGTTGGTTTACATTCCGCCGCAGAGAGAGAGAGAGTAGTTTTCAATCCGATGCTTCAGCGATAAAAAGAGAGACGCCGGAAATGATGCTTCGGAGAGAGAGTAGTTTCAAAGATGACGATCCAGAGAGAGAGAGAGAGAGAGAGAGAGAGAGAGAGATTGATTGATTGATTGTGAATTATCTGGCGTCACAAAAGAGAGAGAGAGAGAGAGAGAACCCTTGTCACCAGTCTGTTTCCGTCATTTCTACTCCAAATCAAGGCATTCTTTTCCCCCCGTTAAATAATGCAAGTATTTTGATATCATTACTAAATGTCCTTTTTAAGACACGAGGTTCATAATTCCAGTTGTTTATTTGTTACGATTACTATTCTACTAGTTTTCTTATTAATTTGATATAATATATAATAAGAGAAGTTGCACAAGATCGCGGAACTATACTCGGTTTTTTTCCATTTGTCCATCCGCCTGTGGTGTTTGCGTATGGTAACACTGCGTCCCGGGCTTTAGATAGTTACATTCAGCTTATATTCAACAACCATGATAATATCCTATTTCGAACATTAACGGTGTAATTCGCATACAGTAAATTATTAAAACACTTTACAGTTGCAAATGTACACCCAGATATCCTTTTATTTACCTAAAACTTACACATAGCGTAACTATTTAAAGCCCGGGACGCAGTGTTACCATGCGATCTGAGTGCCCGGGCACTGGCAGTTTCACATTTCGTATGCCCCCCGAGGAATAGAGCGCTGTTATGGGCCCATTGGCGTTATGCCTCTGGCATACCGTGACCTCTTTAGAATGTGACACGGGCATATTTGGGTGGATTTGGGACGATGACCCCGGGCATTTCTGTGACAGATATTTTATCCAACCTCCTTTGCTGGTTCAAGTCAATGCAACTTTATCTTTGACAGATAGGGTTGCTCTCTCTCTCTCTCTCTCTCTCTCTCTCTCTCTCTCTCTGTATATATATATATATATATATATATATATATATATATATATATATATATATATATATATATATATATATCGTCAACTCTTTCCTCTTCTTTGGAAGGATATTTTTCTCAAGCCAAACGCGACTGTCCCCGTATTGGGGTAGTGCCGGCAGTTTACCTCGCGCGGCGCCCCGTATGCATTACTTCAAGGTTGTTTGCATCGTCCCCCTTCCTGAGGCCGTATCTGTAACCCCCCGTGCATTCCTTTGACTGTACTCCGTTCGTATTCTCTTTGAAATCTTTCTACTGTCAGTTTCCTTTCCAGCTCTTGGCTTTCGACGTAACCTTTATATTCCAATCCGAAGAAGTCTACATGAAAACAAGAAGCGTCGTTCACCTTAGACGAAGCGTGGAGCTCGGGTGACTGAATTAATGAGGGTGACTGACAGGTGGGGGGGGGGGGGTTAGGGGGGGGACGTGTTGATTGGAAGGTAAATGATTCCTCTACCTGCCAACAGCAACACGTTAAAAATCTTTTAAATAAGAATTTATTTCTCTCTCTCTCTCTCTCTCTCTCTCGTACATAAATGTCTGGTGAATGTTGTTGCAAAGGTGTTAGAAAGAAATGGTCACACACACACACACACACACACACACACACACACACACACACACACACACATATATATATATATATATATATATATATAATATATATATATATATATATACATATAGATATAGAAACTTCAAAATCAGTGGCTTTATAATATTTAAGCTTCCAGAGAATATTATGGTGTTCATTCGAAAAGAAGTTACAGAAGATAACCCGAATAATAGGAATGAATTAGGTATTCAAAACAAAACTCAAATTTGTCTCACAGAACCGACTTCTAAGCAGAGTCTCCTAAAAGAACCTACTCCATTGGATACCGGTCGATTTTCAAAGCCACACTCCATCTGATCCCTATTCCCCGGGCATCCATCAAGGGTGTTTAAATAAATAGCGGCTTGAGCTACCCGGCAATTTCCTTTTTGGTTTGTGTAATCAAACGGGACGCAGACTAGATTGCAGGAATCAATACCTCTCCTTTTTTCTCTGCAAGACCCCTCTGCCGCTCCCAACACTCCTCAAGACGTCGGAGATTGTGCCAACGCTTTTGACAGGTTCAATGTTGCTGAACCTCGACGACGAATCATGGCTGCACTGAATTGCAAATGAGGATTTTCTTTATTTACGAGCAGATGAAATGCAAATAATTTGCAAAACGTCAATGTTTTTTTCTTCTGTATCCTGTAACCAGCTATTGAAACATCTTACCCCGAAGGGGAGTAGGGCTATCAGTGCACCTCACGCAGGGCGATGTAGGCGTTACTCGAGGTTCTTTGTAGCGTCCCTTCGGCCCCTAGCTGCTGCCCTTGTAATTCCTTTTACTGCACCTCCGTTCATATGCTTTCTATTCCAACTGGCTACCCACTCTATCCTGACAATTGTTTCATAACGCAACTGCTTTGAGGTTTAACTCCTGTTACACTTCTCAAACCTTTCTCTTCTCAATTTCCCTTCCAGCGCTGAATGGCCTCGTAGGTCCCAGTGCTTGGCCTTTGGCCTCAAATCTTACTTCCATTCCATACCTTTTTTAACATCTTCGTTCAGACAAACAAAAATAGCAAATGTAAGTGTCGTAAGGTGTTTTGTCCTCTCATACAATGCTGAAAAACGAAGCAATTCTCGCGTATAAACGTTTGAATATAACTTTCACAATTGTGCGTTAGTCTTAGCAGCACAGTGTAAGTATCCTTGAGGAATCTTTGCGGCTATTGAGAATAATAATAATAATAATAATAATAATAATAATATAATAATAATAATAATAATTCTTTATTTCCAATATTACATTGGGTATTCATAAAATATAAAACTACAATTAGTACAAAACCATCTTACAAATAGTTGAAATATTTGTTATTTTAGACATACAAAAGTTGTTTTAAGAATCAACAGATCGGCTAAAACTTAGTAATTAATAAAATTCATAAGTAATAAAAGAATATCATTTACTTAAAATATAGTGAGTAAAACTTATTCCTCTTGAATATTAAATACATTGTCATAGACCATATAATTTGTAAATAAAAGCCATCCTATCCATAAGTTTTATCTAAAACTAATTCCAACATCTATAAAAGTACAGTAGTGCCTTCAAAAGTACTTTTAATATGACAATTAAGCACAACGTTCAGTAAAACTTACACTAATCGGAACCATTTAAAATTAGTTTCTTTAAGTGTACATTAAAAGCAGCGAGAGAGGATTTTTGTTTAATTGTGAGGTACTTTATTGTATAATGCTGGGCCTCGAATACTAAACTGGCGGGAGCCTGTCTCTGTTTTCTCCCTTTCTACATACAAATTTTCCTGCTGTTGAGTAGAAACCCCATTAACTGCGTGTACTGTTGGAAAATCATATAACCATTCAGGAGTTATTTTTCGTATTGTTTTGAATACCAAATTACAGACATCTATGGTATATTTGTCTTTTATCTTTAACCATTCTGATTTTTGAGGTAAGGGGATATGTGGTCATGTTTTTTTACATTACCTACAGCCACTCGGGCGTAGAAGAATCAAATGAATCTTTTACTCTATTTAAATAAATTAAAGTACCCATCACTTTCTTATAAACTTCATCTATATGCGTTTCAAACGTCATCTATCTGTCAAAATAAACCCCTAGATTTTTTACAGCTTTCATGGGTTTAATCATATTTCCATTAAAATCTATTTGCACATTGTCTCCAATTTCTAATATATATTGTCGGGAACCTATTAAAATGAATTGTTTTTTTCTCATTAAGAAGCAAACCATTAGTTAAGAAGTAGTATTTGGCCTTCTTTACTATGTATTCCGCCCTATGAATTAGTTCGTCTATTTCATTTACATTTCCTCCAATTAAGATCTGGGTGTCGTCGGCGTATTGGATGACGAAGCAGCCGGGTAGTGATTTTACCAGATCATTGACATATATATTACAAAGAGTATTGGGCCAAGAATAGAGCCCTGGGGTACACCAAACTCTACAATTTTTTGGGAAGACAACAAAGTTTGGGCTCCCATTCTAACTGACTGGGATCTGTTATGTAGGTAATTCATAAACCAGAGTGGATCTATACTCAGTGATGTACATTTATCAAATAATATATTATGATTCACGCTGTCGAAGGCCTTTTATAGTTCAAGTAAAAGCAGTAGGGAAACTTTTTTATTATCCATGTTATTATAAATCTTATCTGATATTTTTAATAGAGCCGTTCCAGTTGATAATTTTGGTCTGAAGCCGTGTTGACTTTGTGAGATTAGACCATTTGTCTCTAGAAAATCAGTGAATTGAATAGCGATTATTTTTTCCAGAACTTTTGATAATATCGGTATCAAAGATATAGGACGATAATTAGAGACGTCTTCCATATCACCACTCTTAAAAACAGGAATTACTACATGGGGATTTTTCCATAACTCCGGATACTGTTTAGTGGCCATGGATGTGTTAATTATAACTGTAAGGTAAAATGCAATAATGTATAACCCATCCCTAATGAAACGCAAGCTAATCCCGTCAGATCCAAAGGCATTTGTGTTTTTAAGATTTTTTATAATTAAGATGACAGTATTACAAGCAACAAGAGTAGGCTTAAAACTATCTCATTCTCTAACTGGAATATGACGTACTGTTTCAGTAGAGATATTACATTTCCTAATTTCCTTTTGGGTTTTTTCGAAAGTTTTTTTCCCGACCTCAGCGAAAAAATCTTTGAATTTTTCAGCCTTAGAGTGTACATCAGTTACTGCTGGCAATGGCACAGAGCTCCTATCTGTTTGTTGTCCATTAAATAGCATATTTTTTGTTATTTTCCAAGTAGCAGAAACATTGCCTTTAGCTTTCTGATATTCGCTTTTGTAATAACTGCTTATGGCTTCCAGCTAACTTTGAATTGACTCTCTTCTTCAGGTCTTTATGTTTTTCTCTCAGAGAGATGTTCAAAGTTTGATTTTTTAACTCACTTTTCAGTCTGTCTCTCTCTTTGATGTCCCGCTTTATTTCACCTGTTATCCAGGGCGTCCTCAGGGCGACGAACGATTTCTTTCGTTACAACCGGAACTCAAATGTTTAGGCACGATTTAAAGACGTCGTTTAAAATTCAAACTTGGTTGTTTACATTGTCGCTATTTAAAATACCATTTAATATATTTACATTATTCGTGAGGAGATCACAAAGAAAGTCTGGAGAATAATTTTGCAAACATCTAAAAGTTTTTAAAACAGGTTTCTTTTTTGGCTTACGAATATTCAAATGAGTTAAGATTGTCTCGTGATCTGCCTCCAAGCTTGGTATAATATCAATATTTGGTATCATATGTTTAGCATTTGTTATGACGAGATCAATTAAAGACGCCGATGTAGGAGTAATTCTAGTAGGTTTGTTTACTATCTGATCGAAATGTAGTTTTTTAATTAGTTTAGACATTTTATTCTCGGTCTTTAGCAGATCATCATTAAAATCCCCATAAATAAATATATGCTTATTTCGTAAAATAATTTCTTTAAAAATATCGGAGATTTAATCAAAAGAGGTTGCCGGTGCTTTGGGATGGCGATATACGCATCCTACAATAACAGAAGGAAACTTGTCTTCTACACCCTCACATTTTTCGATCGTTAAATTCATTTCGGTAACTTTCAAATAGTTTCTGACAAATATACATACCCCTCCACCCCGACCTTGATCCTGACGGTAGACATCATACAGGGGAATATATTTATAAATGCGTCTCTTATATTAGTGTATAACATGTTTCGCTGACACATAGAATATCAATGTTTTGTTCGTTTAACATAAGTTCTATTTCAAATTTATGACTCAACAAGGATTGGGCATTAATATGGACTACCGTTAACATATCACTGAATCTAGGAAATGGAATATCCTTGCTCGAAGGAAATGGAATACCCTTGCACGAACGCAAAGCCAGTAGATCGCTAAGCTCCGGTCTTCTATAGCCTAACCTAACGTAACCTAACACGCGAGCATCCTTATCTGTTCACCTCTCATTGCCATATGTTACTTCTTTCAATTGAACATCGTAATATCCCTTGGAGGCTTCAGGATTTCAAGTCAGTCGTCCCCTTGGGTGGGCTTGTTCTATCTGGGTAGGGTTCATCTTCTGAATAATAATAATAATAATAATAATAATAATAATAATAATAATAATAATAATAATAATAATAATAATAATAATAATAATAATAATAATAATAATAATAATAATAGTAAGGATTGTATCTGGCGACATCAGGATGGAGTTTGGAATAGAAAAATGCGCCTTAGTCAACATACAAAAAGGCAAAGTAACGAGAACTGAAGGGATAAAGCTACCAGATGGGAGCAACATCAAACACATAGATAAGACAGGATACAAATACTGGGAATAATGGAAGGAGGGGATATAACACCAAGAGATGAAGGACACGATCAGGAAAGAATATATGCAGAGACTCAAGGTGATACTCAAGTCAAAACTCAAACGCCGGGAAAAATATGATAAAAGCCATAAACACATGGGGCAGTGCCAGTAATCAGATACAGCACAGGAATAGTGGAATGGACGAAGGCAGAACTCCGCAGCATAGATCAGAAAACCAGGAAACATATGGCAATACACAAAGCACTACACCCAAGAGCAAATACGGACAGACTATACATAACACGAAAGGAAGGAGGGAGAGGACTACTAAGTAAAGAGGACTGCGTCAACATCGAAAACAGAGCACTGGGACAATATCTGAAAACCAGTGAAGACGAGTGGCTAAAGAGTGCATGGGAAGAAGGACTAATAAAAGTAGACGAAGACCCAGAAATATACAGAGACAGGAGAATGACAGACAGAACAGAGGACTGGCACAACAAACCAATGCACGGACAATACATGAGACAGACTAAAGAACTAGCCAGCGATGACACATGGCAATGGCTACAGAGGGGAGAGCTAAAGAAGGAAACTGAAGGAATGATAACAGCGGCACAAGATCAGGCCCTAAGACCCAGATATATTCAAAGAACGATAGACGGAAATAACATCTCTCCCATATGTAGGAAGTGCAATACGAAAAATGAAACCATAAACCACATAGCAAGCGAATGCCCGGCACTTGCACAGAACCAGTACAAAAAGAGGCCTGATTCAGTGGCAAAAGCCCTCCACTGGAGCCTGTGCAAGAAACATCAGCTACCTTGCAGTAATAAGTGGTACGAGCACCAACCAGAGGGAGTGATAGAAAACGATCACGCAAAGATCCTCTGGGACTATGGTATCAGAACGGATAGGGTGATACGTGCAAATAGACCAGACGTGACGTTGATTGACAAAGTCAAGAAGAAAGTATCACTCATTGATGTCGCAATACCATGGGACACCAGAGTTGAAGAGAAAGAAAGAAAGGGAAAAAATGGATAAGTATCAAGATCTGAAAATAGAAATAATGAAGGGATATGGGATGTGCCAGTGGAAATCGTACCCATAATCATAGGAGCACTAGGCACGATCCCAAGATCCCTGAAAAGGAATCTAGAAAAACTAGAGGCTGAAGTAGCTCCAGGACTCATGCAGAAGAGTGTGATCCTAGAAACGGCGCACATAGTAAGAAAAGTGGACTCCTAAGGAGGCAGGATGCAACCCGGAACCCCACACTATAAATACCACCCAGTCGAATTGGAGGACTGTGATAAAGCGCATAATAATAATAATAATAATAATAATAATAATAATAATAATAATAATAATAATAATAATAATAATAATATTCAGGGATCTTGGGATCGTGCTTAGTGTTCCTATTGTACCCAAATTCATAGGAACACTAGGCACGATCCCAAGATCGATGAAAAGGAATCTGGGAAAACTAGAGGCTGAAGTAGCTCCAGGACTCATGCAGAAGAGTGTGATCCTAGAAACGGCGCACATAGTAAGAAAAGTGATGGACTCCTAAGGAGGCAGGATGCAACCCGGAACCCCACACTACAAATGCCACCCAGTCGAATTAGAGGACTGTGATAGAGCAAAAAAATAAAATAAAATAAAATACTAATAATAATGGTTGCAGGTTCACAATAATATTGCATGTGAGTATAAGGTCTTTAATGGATATTAAAAGCTTTTGAACCTTGTACTAGGTTCATATTGACTGAAGATGAACCTAGTACAAGGTTCGAAAGCTTTTAATATCCATTAAAGACCATATACTCACATGCTATATTATTATGGTCCTGCAACCATTGTCATCATTTTCAACATGGAAAACTGTGCCCAATAATAATAATAATAATAATAATATAAACAACATACCACTCCGGATTAAGGCCATGGATAAGAGCACATGCTGACTTGAGTCTATTTTAACCTTTGGACAGGAACAGCACGAATAAATTGCACTTTTTTTGCAACTTAACCCTTGCTATACAATGCGGCCACGTGTCTCTAAACCACCAAAGGTTAAGTGTAAACAAATCATGCTTGAAAAGGCCCAAAATAAACCTGACTTCAGGAAGCGTGCAGATGCGTTACAGTTAATGGGTAAGAGCTCATGTTGACCTGAGGTCTCCTTAGCTTTGGGAAAACAAGACTAAATGAATCATAATCTGGGAGTATAAGTTACCATTACTCGAATGCGGCTACTTGTCTATAGAAACATTGTCTCTCTTTTTGTAGTGCTGTTCGGTGGAGGCATTAATTTTAACCATTATCTCTCTTTTCAGTTCTGTTCGATGGAGGCATCAATTGTAAACATTGTCCCATTTTCTTTCTCTCTTCCGCAGTGCTGCTCGATGGAAGTGACCGCCGAGAGCATGGCAGTCATGGCGGCGACCTTAGCCAACGGCGGCATCTGTCCGATCACGGGAGATCAGGTCATGAAGCCCAATGCCGTCAGGGACGTCCTCTCCCTCATGCACTCCTGCGGCATGTACGACTACTCCGGCCAGTTCGCCTTCAAGGTAAGGAGAACGACAAGAAGAAGAGTTCCGGGTTGTTTTCTCGTCCATTTTTCCCCTCCCGAATCAGTTTGGCAAAAGGACCGTTGTCTTTGCTTCCTTTATTATTTTATTATTTTTTCATCTTTATTATTTTATCGTCTTTATTATTTTATCATCTCAAAATGCTGATAACACGAAATTAATGGCCGATAACCTTCGAGGCTTCCCTCTTACCCAAAGAAAATATTATTTCCGACATAATATAATAATAATAATAATAATAATAATAATAATAATAATAATAATAATAATAATAATAATAACTGACGAACCTATTTGCATAACTTGGATGATTGAAAGTAATTATGGAATAACATATGTATATATATATATATATATATATATATATATATATATATATATATATATATATATATATATATATATATATATATATATATATATGTGTGTGTGTGTGTGTGTGTGTGTGTGTGTGTTATTCCATACTTACATTCAATTATCCCAAGTTATGCAAATAGGTTCGTCTGTTATTATTATTATTATTATTATTATTATTTATTATTATTATTATTAATTATTATTATTATTATTATTATTATCATTATTGTTATTCTTATTATTATTATTTATTATTATTATATTATTATTATTATTTATTATTATTATCTTATTGTTTATTATATATATAGTTATTGATTATTATTGAGTATTATTTAATTATTATCATTTTGTTATTATTATTATATACGTTATGTATATATATATAATATATAGATATATTTATATATATATATTATATATAATATAAATATATATATTACCGAATCCTGTAACAAACCTCCTTCAAAGATGTTCTCCTCCAACAGGTCGGTCTTCCTGCCAAGTCCGGGGTATGCGGGGCCATCATGCTGGTCATACCCAACGTCATGGGCATCTGTATCTGGTCTCCGCCTCTTGACCCCCTGGGGAACTCCGTTCGCGGTCTTAAGTTCTGTGAGGTAAGAGAGAGAGAGAGAGAGAGAGAGAGAGAGAGAGAGAGAGAGAGAGAGAGATTGGGGGGTGTGTAAGTTGGTAAGCATTGCCTAAGAAGGCAGAGAGCTCACGAAAGTCTAACTCTAACCACCTTCCGCAGGAACTGGTACAAGTCTTCAACTTCCACCGATACGACAACCTTCGCCACGCCGCGAATAAGAAGGACCCGCGAAAGCAGAAGTTCGAGTCCCGTGGCCAGAAGGTGGTGTCACTGCTCTTCTCGGCATGCTCCGGAGACGTCACTGCAATGAGGAGGTGACGCTATGATTATTATTATCATTATTATTATTTCATGCGAGAATACGTGCTGATAGAATAAGCCTAAAATACCAAGAACTTTGTAAGCTTTTCGTTGCCTATTCATTTAAAAGTCTCGCTCTTTTTTCTGTCTTTCTTAGTTTATATCCCTTACTACTCATCTTTCTCTTCAACAGCTATTTCTGTACCGTTCAGGTTGTCTTGGGAGTCAGTTCGAAGCGAACCCAGTATATCTTGGATTTCTATAGGCACATCAACTTATTTCATATTCCTTTGAGTCTTCAAACAATGTACAATTTCAAACTTTTTCTCGTTTTTCTGGGTATTTGCAACCATTTCTAGACCATAGAGTTCTGAAAATAGTCCCTGAACGGGAGATGACCAGTGTCACTGTGGTACAGAAACATCTTTCGGGAATACCAGCGGGCAGTTTGGTCTCTACCTGACCTCTTAGTGTTTGTGTGTGTATGTGTGTACGTGGACTAAAATAAGGACACTGTGTTGCCCATCCCACTGGCCTCTGATATAAAGGAAAATACACTTTTGTGGTCAAAGTCTGTACAGTCCATGAAGGTCCATAAGCCTCACCACAGACAACCCCAGACACTGTGAAAAATAACTAACCTCCCCACGTTTACTTTTGGTCAACAGATATGCCCTGGCCGGCCTCAACATGGCTGAGAGCGACTACGACGGGAGAACTGCCCTGCATCTGGCAGCGGCCGAGGGTCACATGGACACAGTCGTGTTCCTTCTGGAGAAGTGCAAAGTCCCCCCAGCGCCGAAGGACAGGTCTGTATCAAGGGCCAACCTGCCATTCTTTTCCCCTTTGTTAGGAAATAGGCAAAGAATAGATCAGCTATTAGAAAAAGGATAATTTGATGACCATAGCAACTGTGCTTTGTCTCACTAATCATTGTATCTTTCGTAGTAAGTACTGTATTTGGGTATTGACCCGGTATGTCTCCGAGGTGCTAGTACTAAACATGGCTAAAGCTCAATGGCACGTCGTGTTTAGTACTAGCTCGTCGGGGATCAAAGATATAGTTTATTAATATATAGAAATAGTTTATAGAAATGGTTGTATATAACACTTTGATACCCGAAGGGCTAGTATTCAACACGTCCCATTGAGCTTCCGCCATGTTTAGTACTATAGTAGATTCACATCTACCGTGCATCTGATGACTAGTACCGTCCCTTACGACGCTCCTGATTGGCCGATGATAAGCCAATCACAGGGTTAGAAACTCAGTCTCTCCCGAGAGAGTTCACATAGGCAGATGTATGTTCTACCTTTCCTGAGGGATACTTGAAAGACGTATCCCTCAGGAGAGGTGAAACATACATCCTCCCTATGTGAACTCTCGAGAAAGACTGAGAGTGTCCAGCCCTGTGATTGGCTATCAACAGCCAATCAGGAGCGCCGTAAGGGACTGGCCTAGACATCAGGTGCACAGGTGATGTGAATCTACTATAGCGCCTCGTAGGTGACCCATGTTTGATATTGTTGAGAACCCTATATAACCTGATGACTGCGCTTCTTTCCAGTAAGAAGTATAACAAAGCAAGATTGTATATCTTTTTTGTGGGAAAGATCGTCGCCTTAGAGCTAAATATTCACTCTTTAACCTCTCATTTCTGTTGCGCCCTCCAGATGGGGCCACACGCCAGTCTCCGACGCGGTGGAGTTCGGTCACCCGGAAGTGGCCGAATACATCAAGGAATACGAAGTGAAGCTGGAAGAGGAGAAACAGAAGTCCATCATCCGGGAGGACGAAGAGGAGACGCAGGCCGAACAGTAAAGACCGATACAAATATTTCCAGAGAAAATCAGGACAGGAAAATACGAGCTGTGCTTTCGTCGGGAACTCAGAGGAGATAAATTATCTTGGAGCGAGAACGTCCACTCTATTTCAGGGATGAAATTCCGCTACGTGTGTGATTATGTTTTCCACAGGGGCTTAAGTTAAGTGTACAGTAGCGTGAAGGTTTATTTATCCATTTTTTTTTTTCTATCCAAACAGGGTGAGTAAGCGTGTAGTACTACTAAGCATAAGAGATGATAGCAATCACACTTTATTGATTTCGTGCGTTTGATGGCACAGCTTCCGTAAAAAAAAAAATTGCTGTTGCCGTCGAAACAAAACTGAGTCGTATTCTTCGTCCCTTCTCATAACAAACCCGGTCCCTTAGGGACCTTGGAAACGAAAAGACAGTATTAAAAGAGGAGACGAACGAAGCGCAACGCTATCGAGGTGTCACGGTCTATAAAGGAAGACCTCGGTCTGCGTTATCCTCTCTACGGAACATTAGCATTCGTAGCATTTTGTTTTCTGCGTCGTTCAGAGGCGTCGCCCGCAGTTGTCAGTCGATGATTTGTGCCGTTAGTCCCTCCAAGGATTCTGTTAGGTTAAGGCTGGGTCTTTTTCCCCTCAGGGAAAGAGGCGCTCGGCGATTAGATTAAAGCAAAGGTTCTTTTCCTTACTCCAATACTCCCGTCGCCTACTCGTGCAATATTAGGCGAAGTCCGACGCATCGAGATGAGCAGTATTCTAGCGACAAAAAAAGAACGATTTGCGTTTGACTGTAAAAACCAAAAACAAAAAACGAAAAACGAAAAATAATAGAGGCATTCAGTAGACGAGCCCGGTAGTTTACAAGAGGTGATGAGAGAGGTAGATGGGTAGATAGTAGATAGGAAAATAAACAGGTTAAAAAGAAAAGACAGCTTCCCATCCCTTAGTGCATTTGAGTAAGCTTTTGAAGTTACTGAAAGAAAATAGAGAGCAAATTTTAATATTATTATTATTAATAGGAATACATCCAGTACTATGAGTAGTTATTTTAGATAAAACAAAGAGTTCATTTTTGCCTTGCAAATAAGAGCACTAGACATTATAGGCTACGTAACCCACTTCGTATATATAAGTTATTCAGTCACTGATTATGTGTATGAAGTTAATTCTCTATACTTTGTCTGCTTTATCACTTGTTGCTTCGCTCTCATCCTTTCGTTTGTGAACATGAATGACTGTGAATGCAGAATATGAAAGGAGAATATGAAGTATGAGTCATGTGTCTCCCATAGATATTTTCGTCTGTGATTCATTACTGCTGCATAGTTAAATATGGTTATATACAGACAAAATGAATGTGATGCAAAACTTGATTGATCTGCTGTGTCCGAAACGTACATCCGAGAGAGTAAACACAATAGAACATCAACAGGAAAATATATATATTTTTGATGCAGATCTATGATCAATTCACTTTTTTTTTTTCCTCCAGAGAATCAGTGAATTTCGAGTCAACATCTCTCGTCTTCAAATGCGTTGTGTGTTCGCTGTGATCAAAGTCACGCGGATTGATTCACGTCTATAAAATCAAGGAAGGTTTTTACTGAACTTGTTGTATTGTCGTTTATAATTATTGGGAATGTGAGTGACGCTTTTTTCCTTTAAAGAACACGGTGGTTTTAGCCCATTTCCAACGTTCCTCTTTTGTCAAATTCACCTAGGTTGATTCACGTCTATTAATTCGACGGTTTAATAACCTTGTTATATTGACCACGCACACCAACTCCTGTCCTTTGTTTGGGAATATTAGTCATTATTGTACATGTCAGTGACGCTTTTGTCCTTTAAGAACGCGGTGGTTTTAGCCCAATTTCCAACGCTTCCTCTCCATCCATTATTTAGACTGGCCAGATTGCGTCAACCTTCAGGGCAGAAAACAGAGCAATAATTATGGTTCCCCTCCATTTTTCTGGTGTATACTTCGCGCATTTGGTCTCCCTCCGGCCCTGTGCTTCAACGAATTCTTTTTCCCATCATGGACAGAATTCGTCTCGGCAGTAATTAGCGTCTCCCTTAAATACGAAAGATGATCTCCGGGCTTTACATTAATTAACGATAAATGAACTGAAGTATTTTTTTTCCCAATCATGTAAAGCAAAAGATTCAGCGTGAAGGAGGCTAAGTACACTTTATTTTGATGACAAATTCTCCTTAATGTTAACGTGGAGCCATATTACGGAACCTAAGAAAGAATATGTTAGAAATTTTACTGGAAAACATTTAAACGTTTTTTCGTGAATCTCTGTACAGTACTTGCCATTTAACCAAGAAAACTCAAAAAATAAAAAAAAAATAAGAAATAAAATCCCGGAAATCGATGTAAATGAAAATTAAGCAAAAACAAAAAACGCAGCCACTGCTCAGAATACTGTAAAAGAAAAAACTCGATATAAAGGTGTTAGGATATGGAGAAAAATTAGGTTTTCGTGTACGTCAAAATCAATAGGAAAAAAAAAAAGGGCAGATGACCAGGCTACTGGAGGTGAGACATTTCATCGTGTTTCCCCAGTTCAAAGCGTTACATCATAATCTTGAGTCTTTCGCTAACTTGGTTTACCTTTATCCCCAGACCTTGGGCAGTAGTACTACCCTTCCCGTTTGAACACAGAGTCGTTCACTACCTAAAAACGGAGTTACGGACTCGCTAGTCGCTCTACTGATCGTCTGTGAACACGGAAAACATAACAGTGGCATTTCCCTTCCTTGGGTGGTTACGCTGGTAAGATTTCGTGACGGTCAATTGTTCCAGTTTACCTGTTGTCCTTGTTACGCGTCCTAAAGGTATGAGAGGTGAATCCGTTCAGCTGCACTTGTTATCTTCATCGCACTCGAGTTATCTAGTTTAAGACTTTATCGGGAATATCGAGTTATCGGCGTATCCGCCGCGACTTCAGGGCACACGACGAGGAAGAGGTTGTTGCTCTGCTGGTTTATTATGCCAGTGACCCTCTTGGCGGAGCCTTCAGATACTGAGAGGGAGATAAGATACTTGAGGGAGTCTTAGTGGAATCTTTTGGCAGGTCTTCTGATGGGGACAGAAAATAAGAAGGAAAAGAGGCTTAAAGGAATCTTTCGACAGGTCTTCTGATAGGGACAGAAAATAGGAAAAAAAAATTTTTTTTGACAGGTCTTCAGATGGATAGGAACGTTAGGAAGTAAAACGAGGTTTAAGTGGATATTTTTGACAGGTCCTGGTCCTAAGATTGAGACAGAGAATAGGAAGTGAAAGGGATTGAAAGGTTCTCTTGCTGGAAAAGGAAAAATGGAATTAAAAAGAAAGCTTACTGATCATTTATGGTACGGAATTGAGAATAAGCGAAAGTATATGATATAAAAAAAAAAGTTATGGCATATGAAAAAAGTGTACACATGGATAGAAAACAAGGTAAATGGAAGGCTTCTTTAATTTTTTTATAGGACCTACCTACAGAGTAAGGGATAGAAGATGCGAAGTAAAAAAAATGCTACTGATTTTTTTTTACATGTTTTCAAATGGAGAGAAAAGGTATGTAGTTAAAGGAAGCCTGCTTGAGGTTTTAATAGGGAGTCCAGGTGGAGAGAAGCACTTTTATAAGAAAACCCTGTGACCTGCTTTGACCTGCTTACAGAAAAGGGCCTGGACCACATGAAGCAACTGATCTTTGTGGTGAGGTCCGTCTCATGCAAAAGGATATCATGTCAGGGTCTTCATGCAGAGAGCGAAGGTAAGACGCACGACGCCTTTTACACAGAGAGAAAAGAACTTTTTGACATCTTGAGACGAAGACGGGGATAAAGTTCAGAATACGAATAATATTTTTGTTGTGAAATAGATAAATTGTACGAGTCCACCGAAAAATATACCTGCCCATAATAAATGCCATTTGCCCTCACTGCAGACCTAACGCCGTACACATCATGAAGGTGGAAAGCTCGGTTCGAAACGCCAAGTAAATATTCACGATGGATTTTCCGAGAACTTCAAAGTACTCCTGTGGAAAACTGGCGAAATCGGATGAAAGCTGCTCTTTAACTGTGAGCGAATTACTTTCTCGTTTTCGTTTCACACTCCCTGGATTGGATGATTCCGTTGGTGTTGACCCTCATACCATTTGACGGTTCCTCACTTCATTGCTATGTGAGCTGCGCAGACTTGAGAATAGCTGCCCTTTCACATCTGCCAGAGAGTCAGCACCACCAGAGGTCTTGTAACATGTTACGTACGGGTAGTACAGCGTTCGATTTACAGGCTGGCTAGCGTTCAGCAACGTTCAGAAAAGTGCATCCAGTGGAATGTGAAGACTTGATGCCTTCCTTCTGCCCACGACGCGGCGCATTCGCTGAACTCTTGAGCTTCGTCGCGTGAATAACTTCAGACATAATTCGGGTCCATTTTGATCAGTTTGAAACGGTCGGTAATAATATTATTGTTGTTTTAGGAATCCCTCATTACTCCTACTGCGATAATGCCGCGGCATTAGCTCTCCAAACGTTCAAAGAAAGCTGTTTAAATATGAACTCTTAGGACACAGTTACGTCGCAAATGAATAAGTAAATGAATATATATATATTTAAAAGACTCTTTCGTGTCCGTGCAGCGTCGCCTTAAGAATGACTGAGATAGCTCTTAACTCAAATGTGATGCCAAATCTTCCAAACTGAAAATAGTGTGCCTTCATTAAGTAGCACCAGTGTTGAATCTATTAATGGTTAATCACGGTAACGCACATCAGCACTCGATTGTTTTTTTTTCTTTTTTTAGTATTTATTTCTTGTTTAATTTTTTTCCGTCGCGTCTCACGATTTTTGGGCTGTCCAGGGTAAGCGAATTAGCTGTCGCAATAGATCTCCTCTTCGTTTCTCCCCTTAAACGATTGTATAAGGAAAGTATTGTGAAGTATTGTCGTAGTCAGCTTATACGCTACACCGGTAAGACGGTTGCTTTAGTGTGCATGGATGTTGTATGTGAAAAAAAAAAAAGAATTTTTTATTTCCTGGGTAGTGGCCCCCAGCAAAATTCGGTGGTCTTTATCTAGGACTAATATTTCTTGATGAAACTCAGTTTTACGGTCATCCCAACGGCCTATTACTAAACATGCCTTTGCAAAGGTTGATGCATTAGAGGGTTAAGATTGAAAACCTCGGGGGGTCACGATCTAGGAAAGATCCAGAAAAACTGATTCGTTAGATGATAAATAGGCTTTCCCGAAGCCGAAAGCGTTTTCTCTTCACTGGTTTATCGTCATCGGCCTCGTGCGCGTGAGAGTTTAATACCCTTCACTATAGGTCTTTACATATCATAGGTTGACTTAAATTGCTGCTAAAGTTACACTGCAATTTTAGTCAGCGGTGTACATTTTCATTCATAGCTCGGTTTGAATGCCTGAAAGAATATTCTCTTTATTTTTTTATATTTATTTATTGATTTGTCTCCCTGCATTGGACAGCTCCCTTGAGTCAGTGATTTCAAACTGCACCTGCACAAGACAATGTATTTTTCTTGCTTTTGTTTTTTTTCCATTCTTTCCCTGCCATTTTTTTCTAAATATAAGTGTTCCTGCTTCTTTGCATAATATCTCGCGCTTCGTGAGAAATATTCATATTGTATCAAATGTTCGTGTCTGCGCGAGAAGGCAGCGATTGCTTCAGTGTTGCAACTTTCATTCGAGACGATGAGACGTTATAGAAGGGAAAAGAAACATATTAAAAGCAATCTAATAATCTAACCAAATGTATATAATGCTTAGGGTGAATTACGGTCAGATCTCAACGAAACCTCACCACTCTTCAAACAAGGCAATGACGCCAGATGAAATTGACCAAAGATTTTATTTTAATTTTTCTGAAAGGGTTAGAAAAAAAAGAGCATCGCTTCCTTCCGCAAAGATTCCTCAAAGTAGTTTTCTTTTCCAAACTCTAAGTGAACCGTCGTTACTTTCATAACTTATGACAGAGTAGTCGTAGTGTTTATTTATCTGATATTACAAGTTTCATGGTTCGACTTTTGTATTCAGCGCCGACGTGATATTTTCTTAGTTTTGTAACGAGGTGTTTTCGAAGCGTTTCTTTGTAATACTGTGTCTGCCTCGACGGCGAATATTCAGTGCACAAGAAAAGACATTTCCCTCCTATTCAGTTGTGTCTGTCTGTCGCTAGTTCAGTAGCTGCTTGCGGGAGCATCCTCACTCACCTGCGTCGTCTGAGTGTTTGTCAAGGGCAAAAACAACTGGCTGATGTATCCAGTTTAAGGACTGTAAGGTTAAATTACCTCATATTTATGTAGGTACCTGTTAGCTGGTCAGGTCATTCATCGAAATACAGCATTTAAAATTGCAAAAGCAATCCACAATATCTGCTTTGAGGGGATATTCGAACTAAAAACTCTTCTTCAATATAGGAGTTGTGGTTAAACTGAATCCTGTGAGGTCGTTTAATAGCATGCTGACAAGGAGTGTGTGTATATATATATATATATATATATATATATATATATATATATATATATATATATATATATATATATATATATAGATATGTATATATATCACAAGCTCTCGATTCTTACTGTGTTCATTTGCCGCTCGTATCAGACATCGTCGGGTGCAAATTCGTCAACTACCTCTTGTCAGGGGAAGAAGGGTCACGCTAGTGACCTCAAACCTCACTCTCTGACCTGGATTCGGAAGCGCCTTGGGTGTCCTTCAGGTATTTCATAGAAGAGTGATAAAAAAGATGGTCAAAATTCAGCCTCCTGTGTATAAAGATGGTAAAAATTCAGCCTCCTGTGTATAAACTCCCTGGGGGAGTGTCTCGTTATAGTTCAGAAGGCAAGATGGTGTCCTGAGGATGCTCCCACGTTATTTTAGGAAGGCTGCCCGCCAGCAGCCTGCACTGCCCCCGACCTTCATTGTTCCTCCTGTAGGTGTCCTTCACTGTGAATGCACAAGAGTTTCAAACGAACTCTTATCGATACAAATACAACTCGGAAACAATCGCTAAAAGCAATAATCTGTAGATAATCTAGGATATAACTTTTTATTCAGTGAGGCTAAATCTTAGAAATAATAACTATATTGATAAATGTTCCAATCTATAAGAGTAGACGAGGATCCCAGTCAATAAAAGTATATAACATATAATAATATATAATAATAAATGAGGGATTTAGGGTAGTAGAAGATAATGTATCATTTAAAGAGATTAAAAAAACATAATAAGTAAAACTGTAATCTCGACACGTACATTACCCCCAGAATATAATATAATAATAACAAAGAAAAAAAAAAGGAAAGGTGTTCCTACAGTATTCTCTTTGTCACGTGTGCGTCTCATGTGCTGTATATGTTGTCTTTATGTATATTAGAAACATAACATTTGCTGAAATAGTGAAATATATATAACTTGAAAGTGACGCCGTTGTTTCATTTCATTCCCCCAAAGCCGAAGGAGTTGTTATTTTAAATCTTCTGTTGAACAGTTGTAGTTAACTTAACAATAGATGGCGCTGTTTGCTGCTTCATTTTCTCTTTTGTGCAGCCTTGACTTCTACTTCCTTGAAGTCGAGAGTCGAGAAATACAAAAAGGAGTTCTACTACTTCTGTAAGTGTCATGCCTCACCGGAAATAAGGAAAAAGACTACAAATTTGGGTTTCACGTGAATGAACAGCAAAATAATAAGAAATAAGGGTCTGCTTATCGCATATTCAACCAATTACTGTAGAATTGACAATAAGGTAGATCTGCATATTTCTTGTAATCTCCGAATCCTAAACTATATTGAGTAGTATTCCCTTCAGCTTCCGATATTTAACGTGATTTTTCGGAGCTAACTATAAGGTCTTGGTGTAAAAAATATTGCCTTCAGTAACAGATAATTTACATACGATTATTCATAAACAAATAGGCCTAATTATAATTATTACCTTCGGTTTCTGATATTCACTTTTTTTTTCAGGGCGAATTTACGCCTAAGTGGCAAAGTAGGCTTATTACCTTCGGTTCCCGATAATTCACATACGATAATTCGGAGCCAACCAGGTTAAGTGTAATTTTAGGTACTTAGGTTCTCGATAATTCACGTACGATTATTCAGTGTCAACCAGGCCTAAGTACAATAACGCTTAACTTCTCGGTAATTCGCATATGATTCAGAGACAACTACGCTTAAGTGTTATAACTATCTCCAGTTCCCGATTGTTAACTTACGATTACGTATAATTAATATTACTTTGTTCCCGATATTTCACATGGAATTCACATTCAAAACCAACAATAGGCCTCAAGTGTAACATATTGCCTTCAGTTGCTGGCAATTCAAATATACGATCATTCGGAAGCAAGTAGGCCTCAGTATGATGAATTATTACCTTCAGTTCCGATAATTCAGAACCAACTATGCCTAAGTGTAGTAAATATTACTTTTTATTCCCGATAATTCGCATATTACTATTCAGAGCCAACTAGGCCTAAGTGCAGTACCTAAATATTACCTTCGTTTGGTTCAACTAAAGGCTAGGCCTAAGTGGTGTTTTAGCATCTTAATTTCCAGGGAGCTGTGTGAATAAACCACTTTTTTCAGACTTGCTCTGTGTACAAACACTTTTTCAGACTTGCTGTGTGTACAAACCACATTTTCAGGCTTACTGTGTGTACAAACCACTTTTCAGGCTTGCTGTGTGTACAAGCCACTTTTTCAGGCTTGCTGTGTGTACAAGCCATTATTTTCAGGCTTGCTGTGTGTACAAACCACTTTTCAGGCTTGCTGTGTGTACAAACAACTTTTTCAGGCTTACTGTGTGTTTCAGCTACTTTTTTCAGGCTTGCTGTGTGTACAAACCACTATTTCAGGCTTGCTGTCTATATAGGCACTTTTTCAGGCTTGCTGTGTATAGGTCCTATTTTTCAGGGAGCCGTGTGTGTTTATGAAATTTGTTCCGATATGTATACAAACCCTCGGTCCTTTAACAATAGGAAGGTACTTGGCAGCAGCTGAACCGGTCGTAAGCTTCGAACAAGGAGGTTCGGTAGTTAACTACTTGTCCAGCAGTTGGTGGTCAGTCCGACTGCGAGGAGAGGATTCACTTTGCTTTCGGCCACGCTGGTGAATGGACGTGTTGCTCGCCTCTCTGCCCGCTTCTGTCGTATGCTTGGTTTGTTTCACTGCGTGAAGACTTTTTTTGCTTTTCCATTTACTGTGTGCTAGTGCAAGGATATCAGTAAGTACGTGTGGGTTTTTTATATTCATACAGTGCTTCATTTGTGTAATGGAAATGGAACCACGAGAGCTGGAGATTGTGCCCTGGTGTGGAGGGTCGTAAGTGTGGGGCCTTTCGGTCCTCTTTTGAAGTTGACCTTCGTGAATTTTGTACTCAGTGTCGAGGGCAGGAATACTCTCGCACAGATACATGTGATATATGTGTGTCTTGGTCGGAGGAGCAGTGGAAGCGCTATGGGGGAAGGAAGAAGCCGCGTAAATCGGCCAAGGAGTCATCAGAAGGATCTCCAGTTATACTTCCTTGGTTACGGACACGTCGTCTTCTTTCCTTTCCCCATCTCAGCTCCCTCGTATGGCTCCTTCCCCTTCGGAGGAGGTATCTCGCTCCTTCTCCTCTCTCGATCAGTCGAGCGTGGAGGGGGAGGGGGGGCAGGCGGGGTACCCCGACATCCAGTTGTATTCGGGGTCTTCCGTTCGTTCAGGGTGGGAACTGTCACCCCCCCCCCCGGGGCGAGGGAAACCCCCCCCCCCCTCCCCCACTGACTCACCCGACTTTTCCTTCTTCAGGTTTGGCTGCCACGGGGGACGATCTCGGACGGCCCTGGTACTCGCTGGGGCTCCAAGGGACACCGACGATTCAGGGGCTGCTGAGTCACCTGGCGAGAGGGGCCATGCCGGTAACCCACGGTCCGACCACCACGACTACCACGATGGTGTCCACGCTGGGCTATGCTGCTCCGCCACACCTGGTCTATACGCAGCACATAGCCGCGGTGACCCCGACAGCTGCTGTGCAGGCACTGCTGCCGGAGGTGAGGATGTCCGCGGTGTCGCCGCCACCTTGGATCGCCGCTCTTGCTCCAGCCCCCGACTTACGGTGTCCCAAGAGCTCGCCTCTGGACCTGCCTCCTCTGCAGAGGATGGCACTGGTTCCTGCCCCGCCTCCTGTTCCTGACTGCAATGCCGCTCCAGCCCCAGTACCAGTTCCTGCCACCGTTGTTCCTGCCCGTGGTGTTGCTGCTCCCACCTCAGGTCCTTCCGGACAGGTGCATTCGGGCCCTGTTGCTTCGGCAACTGCCCCGGCTCCGTCTTGGATGGAAGACCTGACGGTGGTCCTGAAGAAGCTGACAAGGAAGAAGAAGAAGAGGAAGGTGTCGTCTTCCCCTTCAACTTCTAAGGCCCCACAGCCTAAGAAGGAGGTTGCCTCCTACCCCCGTGGGTGACCGTGCAGCCAAGACCCAGGCAACCGAGTCCGCTTGGCGCCAGGATCCAGGCACTGGGTGGAAGACTGGCAGGGGTCGCTCAGGTGACTCCCACCAGACCAGCAATCCGCTGGTACCCAGGGCTGATGCGACGGTCCCAGACCGGCTGTGGGCCGAGGCTAGGAAGCGGTCCCCTCGGTCGCCTGAACCAGCCTCGGCTGGTCCAAGTGGCGTGGCGCGCCGTGAGAACAGGCCTCGCTCCCACCGCAACAGCGGACTCTGCAGCTCTTCTGACGCTCGGGACTGTCGCCGCTGTTCTCGGTCCAGCCGCTCGACCAGGCCTGCAGCTCGATCGCCACTGCGGGTTGGCGATCGCCTGCAGCCCCCTCAGCACAGCGGTTCTGCCGGTGGGCACAGGGGGAGCGTCAGGTCTCCCTCTCCGATCCCTTCAATTTCCTTGGGCTACACTGGGAAGGGCGAGGCAATCAGGAGTGAGGGGCGTGCCCCTCGCGATCCCGCCACGACGCCCTACGAACCTGGCATGGTCCAGGCCCGACCAGATCGTATGCGCAGGTGGCAGGAGCGGTTCCTCCTGTGGAAGGAGGAGGATCTCAGGAGGCGTTCTCGCTGGAGGGGCCTGCAGGATGCAGTCACTCCCGAGATCCAGAGGTCGTTCGCTGAGGTTATTGCGCTGATTCGTCAGCACAACGACCTTGGGGAAGGATTGCCGCTCCCACCTTCCGAGCCTACATCAGGCTTGGAGGCGTTCTGGGGACCTAAAAAGGAACCCAGGACGACAGTGGGTCTGCGCGATCGGCCTTGGCTGACAGCGTACTGTGCCAGGTGGACGCTCTTGTCTCCGGACAGGAAGGTTTGCTTTGGTCCGCTAGGTCTTCAAAGCTCCTTCCCCCACCTCTACTGCGACAGAGGCGATTCTACGTGACTTCAGAAGACACTCTGCCGCCCAAACAGGTTAACTCGGAGCTAGCTAGGCTAACTCCGGGGGTGTCTCTACAGCAGCTCCTGTAGGTCGCAGCAAGAGGCACTCGCCTTGGAATCTACCACCATGGCAGCATTCCAAGCAGTTTCATGGATTGACCTGTGGTCCCTCACAGTGTCGAAGGCTGCGGCCTCCTTAGGGAACATTTCTCCTGAAGGGGACCCGGCTTTTGTGAGACTGTGCCAGTCTGGGGTTAGGGCCATCTCCTACCTGGCCCACCAGACGGCTAACCTGTGGGCCAACCTGGTTCTCCGGCATAGAGAAGCTGTCCTCACCCGAGTGACCAGGGCGGCTGGGCGAGAGGCGGCCCTGAGTCTTCGCAACGGACCGGTGCGGAGTTCCTCCTCTCTCTTCCCCAGAGAGATGGTGGACGCTGCGGTGGAACAACGGCGCACTGACGATAGTGACCGTCTGGTCCACCAGGCAGTCTCGAAGGTGGCTGGACAACCTCAGACGACTGCGGCTAAGCCCAAAAGTTTAACTAGCGCTTCCTCTGCGGCTAAGACGATTGCCTCATCGAAGCCGAGAGGAAAGACTGCCTTCGACTTCTTCGGTAAGGAGCGACCATAACCAGCCCTCCTCCCAGTCCTTCTCTCGAGGAGGATCTGGGAAGAAGAAGTCGAAGAGAGGCGGGAAACTTTTCCTGGTGGAGAAGTCCTCGAGGGGCTGGCGCCCGGTGATAGATCTCTCTCCCTTGAACCGGTTTGTTCGCCAGACTCGGTTCACGATGGAAACTGCACGAGGGAGAACGACTTCATGCTTTCTGTGGATCTGAAGGACGCGTATTTCCAGATACCCATCCATCAAGCCTCCAGGAAGTACCTCCGCTTCATCCTCACCGGGACGGTGTACCAATTCAGGGCACTTTGTTTCGGTCTCTCAACAGCCCCACAGGTGCTCACGCGAGTGTTCACGCTGGTGTCGGCTTGGGCCCACTCGGTAGGGATACGTCTGCTGAGGTATCTCGACGATTGGTTAGTCCTGGCGAGCTCCCGCTCGCAATTGCTGCAGGACAGGGATCGACTCCTCGAATTCTGCCACGATCTGGGGATCATAGTGAATTACGAGAAGTCAGATCTCGAACCCAAGCAGAGGATGAAGTACCTGGGCATGCTGATCAACACGGTAGCAGGGCGAGTCTTCCCCACAGATTCGCGGATCAGCAGGTTCAGGGAGGCAGCAGAACAGTTCCTGTCCCTTCAGAAGCAACTAGCTCAGCAGTGGCAAGTCGTGATCGGCACCTGTTGTCGCTCGAGAAGCTAGTCCCCCATGGGCGTCTTCACCTGTGGTCTTTTCAGTGGAGACTAAAGGAGTGTTGGTTACAGGCAAGGGACCCTCCCTTTTTCCCTGTGTCCCTCACGGAGGAGGTGAGGCAGGACATAACCTGGTGGCTGGACGGCGGGAACCTCATAGGAGGGGAGTGCCTCTTCGCACTCCCACCCCCCCGGAGATGCTGCTCTTCTCAGGCGCATCGACCAAGGGATGGGGTGCACACCTGGTGGAGTTGCTGGCTGCAGGTGTGTGGGATCATCACGACAAGCACCTTCACATCAACGTCCTGGAGCTCAAGGCAGCGTTCCTCGCTCTCCAAGAGTTCCAGGATCGTCTGGTGGGACACTCAGTGGTGTTGATGAGCGACAACACCACGGTAGTGGCGTACGTCAACAAGCAGGGGGGTCTAGTGTCCCTCCCGCTGCACCAGTTGACGTTGCAGGTGCATGAGTGGGCCGCGGCACACTCAGTAGAGCAGGTACTGAAGGCAGGGGTTTGGGCCAACCAGACCACCTTCACTTCACTTTACCTTTAGGATATTACCCACAGGTCCTTGGACACTTTTTCCTTGGGACCCGTGGTGGCTGCTCAACAAGGGACAGAACAGCATCGCTTCCTTGTGTGACTGCATGAATGGACGAGTGAAAGAGTGTGTGACTGGCTTCTCTTCCTCCTTCGTTCTTCTCCTCTACCTGTGGGCAGAGGGCCGCGGTCGTCATTACGCTGAACAGGAAGCCGATGCAGGTAAGCTACACAACCGAGCTCCATCCTATCCCTTTCAGTAGGGATAGGAGTATATATCCGCCACTCCCCATCAAGGGGGGGAGTGGAAGCCAACAAGAGACAACCCAGACTTCATTTTGGCTCTTGAAGTAGGAACTAGTTCTTGCCTTTTGCTATTTATAAGAGGTACGCTTGCCTCCCTCTCATAAATTTGGTCCAGACCAGGGAGCGATCCAAGGTAGGACGAACACCAGTCTGTTCATAAGACTCAGATTCCACCCACCAAGAAGTGAGTCTTCCTATTGTTAAAGGACCGAGGGTTTGTATACGTATTGGAACAAATAACAACTTGTTGAAAATTGTATTTTTCCTAACTATACAAATCTGAGGTCCTTTACACATAGTCCCACTTCATGCCACCCCTCACTCTGCGTTTCCTGAGCCTAAAGCAAAGTGAATCCTCTCCTCGCAGTCGGACTGACCACCAACTGCCGGACAAGTAGTTAACTACCGAACCCCCTTGTTCCAAGCTTACGACCGGTTCAGCTGCCGCTAAGTACCTTCCTATTGTTAAAGGACCTCAGGTTTGTATAGTTAGGAAAAATACAATTGTTCCGATACGTAATACAAACCCTCGGTCCTTTAACAACAGGAAGGTACTTAGCAGCAGCTGAACCGGTCGTAAGCTTCGAACAAAGGGGTTCGGTAGTTAACTACTTGTCCGGCAGTTAGCGGTAAGCTCGACTGCGAGGCGAGTGACGTATGCTTGGTTGCTTCACTGCGTGAAGACTTTTTTGCTTTTTCTTTTACTTGTGTGTATTTGCAAGTATAAAAGTATGTATCTTCTTTTTTCATTTTGTTATGGAAATGGAATAACAAGAGCTGGAGAAACCCCCTCAGCCCCCCATCAACCGCAGATTGTGCCCCGGTGTTGGGGGCCGTAAGTGTGGGGCCTTCCGCTCTTCTGTAGAGGTTAATCCTCATGATTTTTGTACTCGGTGTAGAGGGCGAGAATGCTCTCGCACTGAGACATGTGATACTTGTATTTTTTGGTCGGAGGAGCAGTGGGAGCGCTATGGGGGGAGGAAGAAGCCGCGAAAGCCGGCCAAGGAGTCGTTGGAGGATTCTCCGGCTACGCCCTTGATCACGGACATGTCTTCCTCTTTTCTCCCTCCATCTCAGCTCCCTCGTATGGCTCCTTCCCCTTTGGGGGAGGTTTCTCGCTCCCTCTCCTCTCTCAATCAGTCAAGCGTGGAGGAGGGGGCGAGATACCCCGACATCCAGTTGTACTCGGGGTCCTCCGTTTGCTCGGGCTGGGAACTGTCCCCCCTCCGGGCGAGGGGAGACCCCCCCCCCCCCCCCCTCTAATCTACCCAACTTTTCCTTCCTCAGACTTGCTGACCACGGGAGACGATCTTGGAAGGGCCTGGTACTCGCTGGGGCTGCAGGGGACACCGACGGTCCAGGGGCTGCTGAGTCACCTGGTGAGAGGGGCCATGTCGGTAACGCACGGGCCGGCTCTGCCACACCTGGTATACACTCAGCACGTAGCCACGGTGACCCCGACAGCTGCTGTGCAGGCTCCACTGCCGGAGGTTTCGTTGCCCGCTGCTACGCCGCCACCTGTGTTTGCCGCTCCTGCTGCAGCCCTGGGCTTCCGGTGTCCCAAGAGCTCTCCCCTAGACCTGCCTCCTGTGCAGAGGATGCTGCCAGTTCCTGCCCCGCCTCCTGTTCCTGAGTTGCTGCCGCTCCAGCCCTGGTACCAGTTCCTGCCGCCGTCGTTCCTGCCCGTGGTGTTGCTGCTCCCACCCCAGGTCCTTCCGAACAGGTGCAGTCGGGCCCTGTTGCTTCGGCAACTGCCCTGGCTCTGTCCTGGATGGAAGACCTGACGGTGGTGCTGAGGAAGCTGATGAAGAGGAAGAGGAGGAAAGTGTCGTCTTCGTCTTCTTCGTTGTCGTCGCCTGCAACCGCTTCCCCTTCAACTTCTAAAGCCCCAAAGCCGAAGAAGAAGGCTCGTGCCGAGACTTCTAAGGGTCCGTCCCACTCTGGTGGGACGATTGGGAATTCCATCGGTCCTCCTGTTCCTTCGTGAAGGGGCCCGTCTCTCCTTCCGCAAGGAAGAAGACAGGGACCGGAGGAGTGTCGGCTAACACCGGCACCTGCTCACCTGGCGCCAGGTACCGTCTCGGCCTCTCGTTCGCGAGAGTCACTGAGTGTATGGTCACTGCAGGTGACCGGACAGCCAAGACCCAGGCATCCAAGTCCTCTCAGCGCCAGGATCAGGCACGGGGCGGAACACTGGCGGGGGTTGCTCGGGTGACCCTCACCAGACCAGCAATTGCTCTCGCGGCAACGCGCTGGTACCCAGGGTTGACACGATGGTCCCAGACCGCTTGCGGGCCGAGGCGAGGAAGCGGTGCCCTCGGTCGCCTGAACCAGCCTCTGCTGGTCCAAGCGGCGTGACACGCTGCGAGGACAGGCCTCGCTCCCACCGCGACAGCGGACTCTGCAGGCCCCCTGACCGCCGTTCCTATCGGGACCAGGCGGAGAGGGGGATCAGCAGCAGCTTTCTTACGCTCGGGACCGTCACCGCTGTTCTCGGTCTAGCCGCTCGACCAGGCCTGCAGCCCAATCGAAACTTTCAGTTGGCAATTGCCTGCAGCCCCCTCAGCACACTGGCTCTGCCGGTGGGCGCGGGTGTGGGGGGAGCGTCAGGTCTGCCTCTCCGATCTCTTCAACTTTCTCGGGCTTTACCGGGAAGAGCGAGGCCATCAGGAGCGATCACGTGGGGCGCGCCCCTCCCGATTCCACAACGACGCCCTACGAACCTGGCACAGTCCTCGGACCAACCAGATCGTATGCGCAAGTGGTAGGAGGAGACCAGGAGGGGTCTGTCGTGGTTCCTCCTGTGGAAGGAGGAGGGTCTCGGGAGGCATTCTCGTTGGAAGGGCTTGACGGTCCGTCTCTACAGGATGCAGTCACTCCCGAGATCCAGAGGTCGTTCGCGGAGGTAATTGCGCTGATTCGTCAGCACAACGACCTCGGAGAAGGATCGCCGCTCCCACCTACCAACCCACATCGGGCTTGGATGCGTTCTGGGGACCTAAGAAGGAACCCAGGACAGCGGTGGGTCTGCCACAATTAGCCTTGGCTGACAGCATACTAGGCCAAGTGGACGCTCTTGTCTCCAGACAGGAGGGTTCACTTCGGTCCAGTAGGTCTGCTAAGCTCTTTCCTCCAAATCTATCGCGACAGAGGCGCTTCTACGTGCCTTCAGAGGACCCTCTGCTGCCCAAAGAGGTTAACCCAGAGCTAGCCAGGCTAACTCCGGGGGTGTCTCTGCCCCAGCTCCTGTCGGAGAACCTTTGGTTCACGCAGCAGGAGGCACTTGCCTTGGAATCTACCGCAATGGCAGCATTCCAAGCAGTCTCTTGGCTCGACCTGTGGTCCCTCACAGTGTCAAAAACTGCGGCCTCCTTAGGGAACATCACTCCTGAAGGGGACCCAGCTTTCGTGAGACTGTGCCAGTCTGGGGGTAGGGCCATCGCCTACCTGGCCCACCAGACGGCTAACCTGTGGGCCAAACTGGTTCTCCGGCGTAGAGACGCTGTTCTCACCCGAGTGACCAGGGCAGCCTTGAGCTACTGCGGCCAAGCCCAAGAGTTTGGTTAGCGCTTCCTCTGTGGCCAAGACAATTGCCTCGTCGAAGCCCAGAGGAAAGACGCTGCCTTCAACTTCTTCAAGAAGCGACCGTCACCAGCTCTCCTTCTCACGAGGGGGAGCTGGGAAGAAGAAGTCGAAGAGAGGTGGGAAACGCTAGGGACGGTGTTCCCCCTCACCTGCTGCCGGAAGTTGGGGGACGCCTGGCGAGCCATTGGGTAACATGGCAGCGCTACTGTGCGGAAACAGTCAAAGTCAAAGTCAAATTCTTCATTCCATTAAAAATGGCTATTACATAATTTTACTCTTTCTTGAGTAACACAGGTCTATTCATAGTTTTATATAGAGTTTTTACATAATAAACCGTACTCATTATCACAGGACTTGCAACTAGTATACAGGTGGCATATTGCCATACAATACCTCTGAATTCAATAAAAATGGAAATGCAATAAAAATTTTCGACTCTATGCAACAGAAATGCAGTAAGGTAAACAACATATAATGATATAGGCATAAAATGAATACGATCCTTAAAAACAATCAAGTGAAAACTTTCAAATCAGTAAAATAATAAATTAGCTAATTCTCATAAAAGATAAAGTAAACAGAGTTTACAACCAAAGATAAAATTTCACAACCTTTATTTGGTATAGAAGAGAATACTTCTAAAGCTCCTAAAACTTATGACAGTGATGAGAACCTAAGGTAAAAAATAAAAAGTTTCTCATTTTTGGAGTAAGTGTGCAATCAAATGAGATTTAAAAGAAGATATGGTTTCGCGCTGCTTGATATCAGCAGGCAGACGGTTCCAGAACATGGGACCACACACACCAAGACGCCTCGCTCCCGTATCGGTGAAAGTTCTCGGAACATATAAGTGATCCTGGTGCCTCGTGTTAATGTACTCAGTACGATTCTGGCCTACCGTCCTTTCGGGAGGGATATCTACTACCCTTTGAGTCTCATCCACCCCTCACCTCCAACCCGGTCCATCTGCAAACCTACGTTCCTGGCTCGACCAAGGACATGATGCTTTGGCAGGAAGTAGAAGCCATGCTGAGCAAACGTGCTGTGGAGATCGTACAGGATCAGTCGCCGGGCTTCTACAGCTGCCTCTTACTAGTGGAGAAGTCCTCGGGGGGCTGGCGCCTGGTGATAGATCTCTCTCCCTTGAACCGATTTGTTCGCCAGACTCGGTTCACGATGGAAACAGCACGTTCAGTGCTCGATTCCATCAGGGAGGACGACTTCATCCTTTCTGTGGATCTGAAGGACGCGTATTTCCAGATACATCCATCAATCCTCCAGGAAGTACCTCCACTTCATCCTTGACGGGACAGTGTACCAATTCAGGGCATTTTGTTTTGGTCTCTCAACCGCCCCACAGATGTTCACGCTGGTGTTGGCTTGGGCCCACTCGGTAGGGATACGTCTCTTGAGGTACCTCGACGATTGGTTTGTCCTGGCGAGCTCCCGCTCGTAGTTGCTGCAGGACAGAGATCAACTCCTCGAATTCTGCCGCGATCTGGGAATCGTAGTGAATTATGAGAAGTCGGAGCTCGAACCCAAGCAGAGGATTAAGTACCTGGGCATGCTTATCGACACGGCAGCAGGGCGAGTCTTCCCCGCAGATCGCGGATCAGCAGGTTCAGGGAGGCAGTAAGACAGTTCCTGTCTGTACAGGAGCAACCAGCTCAGCAGTGGCAAGTCGTGATCAGCCACCTGCCGTCGCTCGAGAAGCTAGTCCCTCACGGGCATCTTCACCTGTGGTCTCTTCAGTGGAGACTAAAGGAGTGTTGGTCACAGGCAAGGGACCCTCCCTTCTTCCCTGTGTCCCTCACGGAGGAGGTGAGGCAGGACCTAGCCTGGTGGCTGGACGACGGGAACCTTGCAAGAGGAGTGCCTCTTTGCACTCTCCCCCCTGGAGATGCTGCTCTTCTCGGACGCATCGACCGAGAGATGGGGCGCACACCTGGAGGAGTTGCTGACTGCAGGTGTGTGAGACCATCGCGACAAGCACCTTCACATCGTCCTGGAGCTCAAGGCAGCATTCCTCGCTCTCCAAGAGTTCCGGGACCGTCTGGTGGGACACTTGGTGGTGTTGATGTGCGACAACACCACAGTAGTGGAGTACGTCAACAAGCAGGGGGGTCTAGTGTCCCTCCCGCTGCACCAGTTGACGTTGCAGGTGCATGAGTGGGCCACGGCACACTCAGTAGAGCTGTCGGCCCGATACATTCCAGGCAAGAGGAATGTGGTAACCGACAAGCTCAGCCGTCAGGATCAGGTGATAGGAACCGAATGGTCCCTTCATCCAGACGTGGCGGAAAGGCTCTTCAACCTGTGGGGGGTGCCCAGTCGTGGATCTGTTCGCCACCCAGCACAACAGAAAACTCCAGGTTTTCTACTCGATTTTGCTGGACCCATGGGCAGCCGCAGAGGACGCATCCATGGGATAACCTCTTCGTCTACGCCTTTTCCCTGTTCTGTCTGATTCGCAAAGTGATCAGCAGGGCGCTGATCACTGCGAACCTTCGGATGATCCTGGTGGTGCCCAAACAACCTCAGGCCGTTTGGTATCCGGACCTGCTAGCTCTGCCTGCCAAAGCGCCGAGAGAAATTCCCCCCTGGCACAACCTCCTTTGCCAGCCACACGTAGAACGGTACCACCGGTCCGTCGAGTCCCTGTGTCTTCACAGCTGGTTGCTATCCACCATCTCTTGCGAGCAAGAGGCTTTTCTCGCAGCGCAGCAACAGAGATGGCTGGATACCTCAGGCAGTCCTCTGCAGCTGTTTACCAGGGGAAGTGGTCCGTCTTCTGTGGTTGGTGTTGTGGACGGGGTCTCTCTCCTCTCAGAGCCACTCTTCAGCAGGTAGTGGATTTCCTAGTCTTCCTTCGCCGAGAGAAGCTCCTCTCCGCCTCTGCAGTTAAGGGCTACAGAGCCGCCCTGGCCTTAGTCCTTAAACTGCGAGGTGTGGATATCTCCTCTTCTTTCGAGATCTCCCTCCTGATGAAGAGCTTCGAGAGGTCTTGCCAACCCAGGGAACTCAGGCCCCCGGGGTGGGATGTGACTCTCGTCCTTAGGAGTTTAACTCGCAGACCCTTCGAGCCACTCCGAGAGTCGTCAGACAGGAATCTGACCCTCAAGACCCTCTTCTTGCTGGCCCTGGCATCGGCGAAGAGAGTAGGGGAACTTCACGGTCTTTCCTTCAATGTCAAGCATTCCCGAGGATGGGGATCCGTGACGCTTGATTTCGTCCCAAACTTCGTAGCGGAGACTCAGAATCCTTCGGTCCCTGATGACCGGTTCGAGTCCTTCACGATCCCCTCCCTGAAGGATTTCACCGATAATGATGCGGATGAGATGCTACTTTGTCCTGTGAGGGCGCTACAGCGCTATCTGAAGATAACTCGGCACCTCAGGCATGAGTGTCGACGCCTCTTCGTTAGCACCAGGGTTACCATGAAAGAAGTTTCCGAGAACACTTTCTTTCTGGCTGCGTGAGGTGATCAGGAGGGCGTACGAGACAGCTGGCAGTGACGACACCCGTACCCTTTGTCCGGGAGCCCATGAAGTCAAGAGATATTGGCCCAACACTTGTGTTCCACAAGAAATTCTCCCTGGCGCAGGTTCTGAAGGCAGGGTTTTGGGCCAACCAGACCACCTTCACTTCATTCTACCTTCGGGATACCACCCACAGGTCCTTGGACACTTCTTCCTTGGGACCCGTGGTGGCTGCTCAACAAGTTGTGTAGTCTACCCAGCACCCGAGCAGACAGAACAGCATCGCATCCTTGTGTTGACTGCATGAATGGATGAGTGAGTGTGACTGGCTTCTCTTCCCCCTTCGTTCTTCTCCTCTACCTGTGGGCAGAGGGCCGCGGTCGTCACTACGCTGAACAGGAGGCCGATGCAGGTAAGCTACACAACGAGCCCCATTCTATCCCTTTCAGTAGGGATAGGAGTGTTTTATCCACCACTCCCCAACAAGGGGGGAAGTGGAGGCCAACAAGAGACAAACCCATAACTTTACCTTGGCTCTTGAAGTAGGAACTAGTTCTTGCTTTTTGCTATTTATAAGAGGTACGCTTGCCTCCCTCTTATAAATTTGGTCCAGCAGTCTGACCACTGATCCTGCGGTGCACACCCCGATCAGCTGGGCAGAGGCTAGGATCCCTCCCTCTGCTCTTACGACCAGGGAGGGAATCCAAGGTAGGACAAACACCAGTCTGTTCATAAGACTCAGATTCCACCCACCAATAAGTGAGTCCTCCTATTGTTAAAGGACCTAGGGTTTGTATTACGTATCAGAACAAATAACAATTTGTCGAAAACTATTTTTCCTAACTTTACAAACCTAAGGTCCTTTACATATAGTCCCACCTCATGCCACCCCTCACTGCATTTCCTGGGCCTCAAGCAAAGTGACTCCTCGCCTCGCAGTCGAGCTTACCGCTAACCCCTTGTTCGAAGCTTACGACCGGTTCAGCTGCTGCTAAGTACCTTCCTATTGTTAAAGGACCTCAGGTTTGTAGTTAGGAAAAATATAATTTTCAACAAATTGTTATTTTTCGACATAGTTATTTTTCAGGGAGCTGTATGTGTATAGACTTTTTTATCAAGAAGCTTTGTGTATAGGCCATTTTTGTCAGAGCTGCGAGTGTATAAGCCCTTTTAACAGAGAGCTGTGTGTGTATAGGCCCTTTTTTCAGGGGCTGTGTGTGTATAGGCCTTTTTATCAAGAAGCTGTGTATAGGCCCTTTTTTCAGAGCTGCGAGTGTATAAGCCCTTTTTCTGAGAGCTGCAAGTGTATAGGCACTTTTTCTGAGAGCTGCGAGTTATACGTATAGGCCCTTTTTCTGAGAGCTGTGAGTGTATAAACCCTTTTTTTCAGAGAACTGTATGTATAGGCCCTTTTTTACAGAGAGCTGGGCATGTATAGGCCCTTTTTTCCATGGAGTTGTGTGTATAGGACCTTTTTTCCAGGAGCTGTGTGTGTACAAGCCACTTTGTCAGAGCTGTGTGTACAAGACACTTTTTCAGGGTTGCTGTGTGTTTAAGCCCTTTCTCAGGGAGCTGTGTGTGTATAGGCCACTTTTTCAGGGAGCTGTGTGTATCTACAGGCCACTTTTCAGGAAACTGTGTACAACCACTTTTTCAGGGAGCTGTTTGTGTGTACAGACCACTTGTTCATGGAGCAGTATGATTAGTCTTTCGGTAGCTTGTTTGGTGATTAGGGTATTAAATTTTGTGAGAGCTCGTCAAGTTCTTGATTAGAACTGTGAAATCTTGCCAACAGAGGTCATCCTAACGGGAAGCAAGGTCCAAAGCTGTTAAGTTTGTCTTAGAATGCAACACAATTCAGGTGCAACTCTAATATTTTGGTGGCCTTTCGTCTAGTAGAAAAATTTTTGTTCAGATTGCGCTTTATGTCTAAAAGCAACTGCTTATCATTGTTATTTGTGCTCATACATTTTTCGTTTAATCATTTTTATTGTTGCTGTATTGACATTGCTTTCCAAGCTTATAAATATCACTTTCTGCACATCATACTACCAGTTTGTTACTTGGTTTTTCTTTTTAATTCTCATGATGGAATTTGCAGGATTAGGAGATAGAGATTGCATGGATAATAATAGACTTTTAGATGAAAGAGGAAGAACAGTTTGAGAGATGGTAGAGCTACAGAGAGAAGACAGAAAGATCAGAAAAACAGTTCTCAAATTTAAAAGGGAAAATGAATAGCACGGTGAATAGAAAGGGTGTTGGCAGTAGGGGTTGAGTGCCTCAGGTCAGGCTTCTGTTCCTCTACCTAAGCCACCTCCTTTTCATGAATCGACACTGTATTGATTTTTATTTGCAGAGGCTCGTGTCTAATGGAAGTAGGGATCCTTCATATGTTATTAATCTCAATTCTCTAACTCAAGGTAAAGGTTGAGAAGTTCATTCTTGTCTAGCAGTTTCAGAGCCTTTGGATTATGATTGTTTGAAGGTGGTCTTACTGAAGCATTTCCATCTCAATGAGGAAGGTTTTCATTCAAAATTTCTAACTGTAAGCCAGAATAAGGTAAGAGTTTCTCGTAATTTCTTGCTAGACTAAATAATTATGCAGAGGCACAGTTCAGTTTGTCTCGAGGTCTGCAAAGTTATGAAGGCCTAAAGGATTTCTTTATTTTAATAGAACAGTTGTCATAAATCTCTTCCTCAAAGAAAAAGATCCCAGGAATGTTGATAAAATATCTATTCTGGCTGATCAGCTTATATTAGCTCATGGGTACTCTTCTTTTGCTAATGCTCAAACTTTTCAGAAACCCTTTGCAAGTGGAAACTTCTCCATAGGCATCAGCAACGAAGGGCAATTGAACAGACATTATAACAGCTCGCAACAGTGAAGTGACAGTATGGTACAGTTGTGATGTAGACACAGCTAGAGACTTGGGTTTTTTTTTTCCAAGCTGACAGGTCAACATCCAGCAGGTCTAAGGAATGTTTAGACACTGGGCAGAATTTTTAGTCCGTCCAGTTGGTGTAAGTCAATCCCTTTCAATACTAATGGTGGTGGTTGTCATTTGGAGACGAGAACCAAAATAACCCTTGCCCAGTATACATTCATGCTGGAGAAATCTCAGATTAGACCAATGTATGAATATTGAAGGAAAAACTGGGACTGGACTGTTGTGCTAGTGATGTGAGCCTTAAGCAAAATTTGACACAATGCCTGTTTTAGTTGGGGACAATTTTGTTAGTGTTTAGACAGTGCAACATCAGTGTAGTTGTGAAATGTCAATTAGTGAGACAATCGGCTGGCAAGTTACTTTCGGAATTGTGTACCGATAGACAGCAGTGTACGATAGAAGAGGCCTCGGCTGAAATGGATAAAACATTATGGGGAAAGTGAATGCTCTGTGTATGCTCTATGACAGGAAATGTATAGTCTGCCAGAAATAAGTCACATCCTGTGATATGTGCCAGAAAGGAATTCCAAAGGGCAAGGTGTGGAAGATTCGACTTGTAATTGGAGCATGAGACTCCAATCTACAATCATCTCCGAGTTTGCATACACACACACACAAACATATATTGTTTGTGTACGTGTGTACTAAGAATGGATCACTTCCAAGGGCACGTCGGATCAGATGGCACTGACTGATACACCTTTTGACTGAGTGACTGATAGTGTTCATAAATCTATATTAAGTTTGGTAGAATGCAGTAACATATATCATGAAGCAGTTCCATTGAAAATTCGTGAGACCGAAAGAATGGCAGAGGCATTGGTACAAATCTTCGACAGAGTTGAAATCCCAAAGAAAGCACTATCGGACATGGGTATGCAATTTGTCACACATCACTTAAGAGGTGGGTAGATTCATTTTTGTTAAACAGTTGGCAACAACAGCTTATCCAGTATGTAATGGTCTAGTTTGAGAAATGTAATGATGCTGGAAAGACAACGTTAGTTTAGTTCTGAAAAACCAAAAAAGACTGGGACAGATATCAACATTTCCATTTGCTTAAACTTATCTAAATTCCACTAGAAAGTACATTACCTACCAATTCATATTTACAACTTGACTATGGCAGAACTGTTTGAGGACCCAGTGAATGCTGAGAGTTATGGGCAAAGGAGGAGACAAAGCCAGAAGTGTTTTCTTACCAGTATGCAACAGACCGAAGGAAAGGCTGTCAAGAACTTGTGAACTAGTACAGAAGAAACACAAAAAATCCAGTTAAAAATACAAGAAATAATTCAACAGAAATAGATCATTCAAGGTGGGTGATTGTTCTAATTCTTTCAACTGATCAGAAACTATCAATACGATGAAAGGGACATTTCACTCATGATTACGAAAGAACTAGATTAATTTCATTTAGATATTTAACAGCAAATTATGCATGTTCCATGCCCAATTCCAAGAAACAGTCACCCAATACATGTATGAGTTTAATCTCAAAGTGGAAATGCTTGTTTCAACATAGTTTTTTGTACTATCAGCTTCAGAAATGGATGAAAGACTACTAATGAAAGCAAGGGGTACTTACGCCAATATCAAGGTAAAGTATTGGTGATCAGTTTGAATCTCAGAACACTTATTACAGGAATCTAATTAAAGATGTTTTGACAGATGTGCACAGTAGAACTGATCTTATTCATTGTGAAGCCCATTGGATTACTGAGCAATCCATCAAATACCCTACACATAAAGCAGTGCATTTGGAGTAGATATGCACAGCATGATCTATCTTCAAAGCATCTGAATCTCCACATGCCAATTCCACTGTAGTGGCAAAGAAATCTGATAAATTTGTTTGTTTGTGTGACGTCTTTATGTTGCGTGGAACCAGCAGTTATTCAGCAATGGAACCAACGGCTTTACATGACTTCCGAACCACGTCGAGAGTGAACTTGTCACCAAAAATACACATCACTCACACCTCATTGGAATGCTCGAGAATCGAACTCACGGCCACCGAGGTAGCAGATGGGAGCAACAGAATCTGCCTTGACTACAAAATATTAAAAAAGGTAAGTTTGATCGTGAACCTAAAGCCAGATCCACATGAGGCGGCATAAATTAATTGAATAAACTTTTAGTGAAAGCTATTGTTGGGTTCCAATGAGATCAGTTGGTGGTTATTTGTAGTCATTTTTAACTCCTGATGGATGACACATGAAAGTTATGCCATTTGATATGTTATGTCCACCTACATTTAGATCGATATAAAATATTCAAAAGGTTTAGGGCGTCTTGGTGGCGAGGTCAGTATGGTGTTGGCACGCCACCTCAATTCTTGGGCATTCCATTGAGGAGTGAGAGACTAGTATTTCTGGCGACAGAAGTTCACTCGACATGGTTAGGAAGTCATGTAAGCCCTTGGTCCCGTTGCTGAAAAACCACTGGTTCTACGCAACGTAAAAACACCATACCAACTCAACAAACAAAGAAAAGGTTTAGGGCATGCTGATAAATTTCTTGGATGACATAATCATACAGTGCATCTTTTACAGAGAATATCTGATAATTAAGGAGTGTTGGAGGCTAAAGTGGGGCAACTGGCAGCAAAGCCATCAGTGTGAAGTTGCTCAAATAATGGTTGGTGTACTTCGTTCACAAGGTTGTTGGTGGTATGACAACACCTACTAAGAAGACATGGTTTTCATGAGGCACGAAGACCAGAAACAACCAGTCAAAGCTCATAATGGGTCTACTTGGCTATTACAGGAAAGTTGTTTAACTCCACATCTATATTTCCTTCATTAACTGCCTATAACTAAGAAAAGTGATTTTTAAGTATGGAAACCAGAACATGACAGACATTTAAAACTTCTAAATGTTATTTCTTTACACTTCCAGATTTACCCAAACCATAATTAAGAGGGCAGATGCATCCAAAGAAGTCAGCAGTTTCGATACAGGCTCGTGACCAGCAAAAATCTCCTATTGCCTAAGCATGTCATAGGCAATGGACTGAGAACAAAAGTATGCAGTAGAAGAGAAAGTGATTCATCCAAACCATGATTATGAGGGCGGATGCAACCAATGAGAGCTACGAAATTTCGATACAGGTTCGTGACCAGCGCAGATATCCTGTTGCCTAGGCAATGGTTATGAAGACAGATGAATCCAAAGATGGATGGATTATGAAATTTAGGATATTTGTGACCAGAACAAATATCCTGTTGCATAAGCAAGTTGTAAACTGATGGACAGATAAAAAATATGCAGTATGTATTAGAGAATAAATCTTGCTTTGGTTTGAGCACTACAAAAGTAGACTGAACTTGGGAAAATTTCATTATTACCTGTGTAGCTGTTACCAGAGTGGCATTTGATTTTTATACTAATGTAGGGGTCTCTCATTTTTTGGGGGCTCTCAAAGATTTACAGCTCTGGTGGATGTCCTGCGACAAATTCCGTATTCAACTATTCTACCAGGTTAATTGAATACTTGGTGTGAATACAGTTATAACAGGATTATAGCCATTTTGTCTTATCATTTCTTTTAACATGTTAGTATATCTCTTGCTAATAAACATCACCTTCTTGAGAAGCATTTTAATTGGTTGGATAACCCAACAGAACTCAGGTGTACTAACAATTTGAATTTTTTTTTTTTACTTGTTAGTGTGTGCATATGGCACCATTCTGAACAAAAGATAAAAACGTGTGTATTTAATAAAATAGCCAACAAACAAATATCCAAGTATAATTGACTGGTACATAATCACTTAACATTTGGTTCATTACAATTTTAAGTACAGTACTAAGACTGAACTATTTACTGTAACATTTGGCTAATGGGGAATGTAATGAAGAGAAGGAAGAGAGGGAAGAAAGTACAATTCCTATACTGAAGTAAGTCTTTAATTAATATAAATAAACCCTTAAAATCCTTAAATTAGGAAAGATTTTCTCCATCAGCCAAATGACGCAAGCTTTAAATATTCAATGAGGGCATTTCGTATACAATGTACAGCATGATGATTTGCAAAAATTGAAAGGAAAAAAAGGGAGTTAAAATGTGGAGCTGCTTCCTATATCAATGAGATCTCAAAAGAAAAAGTACAATGAAAAAGACAGCCAAATGTCAATGTTTTGTGCCTGTGTGTTCCAGCAACGAACAGGCTATGTGAAAAATTAAAAACTGATCATGGAAAAAATAAGTTTCTAAAACCACCCTGCCAAAAAACCAACTTGGAGAGAGTTAATATGTAACAAGGTGGCAAAAGTCTAGGCTATCTCAAATGGGTTGATAGAAACCTTAAAATCTGCTTCTAGCATCCTAAACCCTTTACCTATGGTGTGAACTGCTAATTCTGATACTAAACTACAAACCCTGATTTTATTGTAATCCATGATCTATTGTAAATCTATCTCACTAAATAATAAAAAAAAAAATCCTTGGAGGGTTACATGTAAGCAGAAGCATACAAAATATGATGAAGACCCAACTGTGAGGGAAATGTGATATATATATGGTATGAGGCATGATTGACCTAACTACAATATCATAGTGGAAAACTTTACTTGCATTTTAAATATAAACCAATTCATCTTATACTGTGCTTAGGAACAAAATATATATATCAGGATAGACTGAGATTACCTGTAAAATGCTTTTTTGAGAGAGAGAGAGAGAGAGAGAGAGAGAGAGAGAAAAAAACTAGCTCCTAGACAATGCAAGTAAAAAGCTCGACTACAAAGGGAACTGACATGGAAGAACATCAAATTACTCTGCCTTTGTCAACAGGAGGATCAATTGACATGACATGTACAGTACCCGAGTTAATACACCATTATTCTTGCACAAGCAACAAGACACAACCCTGAAGCTACATTGTTTATGTTTTTAATAAGCATATAAATTGCTCAGAGAAGAATTTATTTCATATCGATACCGATCTCAAATCCAATATGTGGCACGTTTTGTGTCTTGAGCTGTCAGAAAGTGTGTATGATACAGAAATGAGTGAAGTGTTCAAAATATACACCTTATAAAACTAAATATCTGATTATGTTGGTAGAGAGGGCCTCCTATTGGCAACTGCTCCATGAAACCACTTGTACTATCTACACTGTGCCTTTCAGACACTAATCAATATGTGCCAAATTCTGAAGTCTTTACATGCAACTGAGATAATCAATGAACTATAAAACAATTTCACTTTGATACATATATACTAAACTTGAAACAAAATCCTCAAAAGACTGGAATTAACTCATGAGACATCAATCTGCATATTCTCAGGTCCACCCAACACTAGAGAATTGTGGCCACAATAAAACCATCAGGTCAAACGAGATCACGTTGTACAATACTTTGGAAAATGCCCTGTAAATTTATGAAGAAGAAGAGTACCTGCTCAACGCATCCTGCATCTCGATCTCAACTACGTATGCACAGTACTACTATGGGTCTACCCGACAAAGACGATTTATCCATTAAAAGTCGACTGTGTTCGCCTACGGTGAAATATTACCTTGAATAAGAAATAACCACTAAAAAGCTATTGATTTACCCTTACAAATGCTATGAGGCTCTTACTGCTGAGGTCACCTTGCAAACATTAAAATTGACATGTTACATACACATCCTTCCACAACATAACTATCAATTGAACAGGTTTCAATATCATACACTGAACAAATGATACATACAACATCATTTACTTTTGAGAAACTAGCTCCCGTAAATATGAAATGATATATAAATGAACAACATGCAGCATGAAAACATTATTCATAAGAGGTTTCTTTACTTCGTCTCTTAAACACTAGTGATTAGTTCCTCAGGATACACTACTCTTCCATGGTGCAACACTGAACTGCAGGGCTAAATCAATCTACAAGGTAAAATAGAACCATAAACCAAGATTCCACAAAATCTTGAAAAGGAAAAAAGGGGGAAAAGAGAATGTAGATATTTGTGCACTCAAGTCACCAGAGAAATGAAAAAATATTCCGTGCCATAATCTAATAAAAACTAGTCTCTTCTATAAATCGCACATCACAACAGGTACACTAAGAAGCATACAGACTCACACCATGTCTCAAAATATATATATATATGTATTATATAAAAAAAAAAAAAGCAATCTCTAGTGAGACACTTCCACTTTCAGTAAAATGAGACAAAACCATTATCTTAATCAAACTAAACTGTACAGTACACCTCATATGATTTTGTGAACCTTATTCAAATTAAGTTTTCAGCTTGCTTTCTAACACAAGTATAAATAAATATTGATAAAACCAAAGTCTAACTTTCATAAAAGGCCAACAAAACATAAAAAAAAAAAAAACTTGATCTGCATTTCATCAACTTCCAATATGAAGTGTAGCTGGGACGAATAAAATAAGAGTTCCAGGAGACCCTTGCATCTGCATTACCAATGAAGTAAACACGATACCCTAAATACTCTGAGAATAAGACAGAATAACTTGAACACCTCTTCCTTGGAAAAGTATTTTTCCATGCTGTTCTGTTCAGCACGAACATAATGCTGTATGTTAAGCAGCACTGGGGAACCAATAAAAAATTAAAATCCTTTTAATTACAAACCTTCCTACGCAAACATTTACAGCTACTATAAAGATCCAATGGCAAACACAAAATCTTGTTCACAAATCAATGATGATCCTTGCTTCACTTCCTGTTCTTATGCAGTCAGAAGTACTTTCTGATTTTATAGTTTCAGTGATCCACTTCTTTTCTCTCTTTAGCAGTAACTACAGACTTTTTCGTACTAATCAGTTTCACTTTCATGCTTCACAACATAACTTCAAAATCATTTAGAAAATGGATATAATAAAAAGTTACATTTCCTGATAAGAAGTCCTGTATTGCCACATACTAATGAGTGGCTTGACTCGCTCACACTTCTCTCTATTCTTTAACGTCAGTGCCAGTACTATCTTTACTATCATCATCCGTGAAGGTTTCCTCATACGATTCTGTGCTCTCTTCTTCCAAGACGGCAGACAATCTTCCAATAAGGTTATTTGGAATGAGGGTTCCTGAAGCGAATTAACACCACCATTAATAAAAAACCAATTTTGTTCCACTGAATACAATTATTTACAGCCTACCTACAGGTTTCCCCAAAGAAAGTACATACAGCTACTTTGTAAGCAAATAAAAATTATTTTCAGTATAATACAAGATGATGTTCCTAAATCTCCAGTATGTCAAAAATCCCTTTTCACAGAGTACACTGATTTCTAGCAAAACGAACGTTAAAAACTATTAAAATATTGAATCCGTAGAACTTCCTACCGAGAACAAGGGAGCAGATCTGTCCTTTCAACAACTTACCTACAAGTTTTATGCCATCACTGGTTTTGAGTCGAACAACTTGCATCTTTGTAGAAGAATGAGGTGAAGAAGCAAGAACATCCTCGACTTTTGCCCATACATTCAGCACCAAGCCACACAACACGTGGTAAGTACGGCGACGCAACCCGATTTCACATTCAAGTCCACTGTTCACTCGTCGACAATTACCTTGCCTGAAGAGGAATTATACAAAATTCAGTCAAAATAGTAGCTTAGTGCATAAACCTCAAATACAGCATATGTTCCAGTCCAGTTAAGTTAACAATACCTTTTCTACTCGTTAATGCTAGTTGTTACACTATCATTGCTTAAAGAGGATTCAGAGAATGGATGAAATGAAATGGAAATAGATTCCATTTGATATTGCAATACTGAAAAAGCAATGTCCTAATTGAACATTCAATGAAATAGTGGTAGGTTTTCCTATAAGCAAAATACAAGATCACTATACACCATATACTATTTACTCAAGATTCTAGGTGACTGTAAACAAAATAAACACTAGGCCCTTCCTTAGATAAGTCCACATAAACCTAAGGCAATAAGAATAATTACTTAAAACTGTTAAAAATAATGACTTAAGAGTTTACCAATGGCCAAAACTTTAAAGAGCATAATACGTGAAATATCTTATTACATTTTTAAACATTAAGGCTACCTCTACCTCAGTAATATCGCATTCAGACTGAACCAGGTCCTCAACATACCAATAAGCATGAGAACAAGTGTGACTAGAAGCTTTATACTGCTCTTCCCAATGCTCTTGAGCTTCATCAGGTGTTACTTTCTTGTACTTTTTCTTTAAATCTGAATACGATTCCTGCTTCATCTGCATTCCTGTACTTGGCCGGTAGAGAATGAACATTCTAGCATTTTTCTCTTTTTTCTTATTAGCTGCTGAAGGTTCCAAGACAGCAAGGACTGCAGTTTTCTTATTATTTCGTACCTGGAAAAGAAATCTGGTCATCATCTTATTCTGGGTCACTCAAACACCGAAATTAGCATTTGGTAAGTTCTATAATATATGGAATATATAGTGAAGTTTCAAGCAGTCAATGTATGCATTACCTGATGTGATATATAAAATCCTTCTAAATCTCCAGTAAGTTCAGCCCACTTCTCTTGAATCTCTGCCCAAGAGAGACCTCTCTCAACGAGGACTGTGTGAATTTCTGTCTTGGCTGTTCCAGTTGCGTGCTTTCCGACCCACGTTTTAGTTTTTGTCTTCTTGCAGCCTTCTCCACCAATGCCTAAATCTGGAAAACAACCACTTTTCTTCTTAGGTATGTCACTATAAGCATTATGAACTGACTGATCATGGACACTATTTCAGAATGCCCGACTCACCTGAAGGACTCAATTTTAAAAAGATAGGCAAGAATATGAGCGAAGCAAAGTTAGAAGCTGGGGAGCTAAGTGAGAAGAGTCCAAAAGAAACATGGTTGTAAGTAAAAGAAAAAAGTATTACATCGAGGGAGTCATAAAGCAGATGGGAAAAAGCTTTGTATCTTCTGGTGTGCCTGCAAAGGGCATTGGTTATATGTGTGTGTGTGTGTGTGTTTTGGGGCGGGGGAATAAGCACTGATTTATAGCCATCATCAAAATTAAAATTTAGTTTCTTTCTTACAATATTCACAGAAATTAAGAAAACTTACCTAAAATTCCCATATCATATTTCCCAGTTCTCTTTGCTTGGCTTATTATAGCTGCTAATGTATCAGTAAAATACTGGAACAATCTATTTTGGAGTTCAACAGGCATACCTAATATTCTGAAAAGAAAAAGATTTTTGCTAAAATATCAAACAATTTAGTTCAATTATTGTCAGGTACAGGTGATTTCTTCCTGGCTTCTTCAATAGGTTAAGCTAAAGATGAGAACTAATAGAAACTATGTATGATTTACAGATGAAACCAAGGACATTACATACAGTACCATTCACAAGAAAATGTAAGGTTACACAAAATTATTTTTTCCTACCAACTCATCAATCATATGGTGGTAACTGAACAGGTGGCCTGTGATAACTGAGTGAGGAAAAGCAACATAACATACGTATTAAGAAAAACAAGAGCACCTACCTATTGAGGAATTTACTCATATTATTGTAGTCCTTATCTAACTGATAAATGTTATCTTCTTTGGTAATGATTCCAACACCAACTAAGGCATTCTGGATGTCTGAGAAGAAATCTCCTTTGTAATCTTCCGGTGGAGGTACTATAGGATGTTCATAGCCCATCATGGTCTTCATGGTTGATTCCAGGGCCATGCGACCATATTTGTTATCTATGTTAAACGAAGAAAGATCACGAGATTCTGTTGCTCTTCTGTCACCATGGGTCAGTGCACCCTGAGAGGAGGAAAAAAAATTTAAAAGGGTAAATGTATATAAATTTGCTTACAAAAATTACAATGCCAGCATCTTGAATCTTTCTCCATTCTTTTTAAAGACAACTGCCTCATTTCTTACAAAATAACTAGACAATTTGTCTTGTCAATTCAAAGTACTAATTGATATTCAAATCCTGTTAAATACTAGTATATCCAATTCAATAGCCACCCTCAATCTCTTGGTCTTCCAACAACTTAACAAGAAACTTTTCGCAGCATATCACAAGGCTGAGGACAAACAGGAGGGGCTGTAATGATTAAAACAAGTAGCTTCCTTACTGCACTTCAAAAATAATCACCCAATTACCCCTTAAAATACTGGAAGACACTTCAAATAAAGCAAAAATGGGCAATACTTAATAAAAATGAATAACAGACAAAATGGTGTATAATCCACTCACCAAGCTTTCTAATCTTTTTGCAACGATAGAAGCAAACCGCCTCTCTCCAGCCAATTCCGAAATTAGGAATACATACTCAGGTGCATTAACCTGATTACTTCTGTGAGTTCGACCTGAAAGCAACAACATTTCTGTCATTATTCTACTTTCATATTATCAATAACTGCATATTAGTAAATTATTATAAACAAAAGGGTAAAAAAATGAGTTACTATGAAGAACCTGCCTTTATGAAAACTGAAAACCAAAGCATAAAATTGTTCCTCTTGCATATTCAATAGAAAAATGCTTTCAAGGCATTTCTTCCTCTTGCATATTTAACAGAAACATGCTTTCGAGAAAAGTAACCAAGTCCTACAACAACTAAGCAGCAAAATCTGGAATTACATTCCCATTAAAAGTGCCACATCACAAAAGTGATGACAAACCACAGAATTCTAATTCCTCATTAACAATAAAGTAAATATTGCATTGAAAAAAAAAAGGAACATTTATACTAACCAAACTGCTGGATAGCCCTATCTGCAGACCATGGTAACTCAAGGGTGATATGTACTCTTCTCCTCTGGTTTTTAACTCTGCGATCACTTTGCAGTGAAATACCTGAACTGGCAGCTTCAGATATAATGGCTATGTCTTTTTCTGAATTCATAAATCTTTCCTTTTCTGGAAATACGAGAAGCAGGAATCTTAGAGTTGCTGAACAGCAAAATCTGCCAATACATATTCCAATGTATGTGAAACTACAAATATTAAAAAAAATTCCAGCCACACTGACCACCTACCTTTAATATTTAAAATTTCTAGGGAAACGTCTACTTCTGAACGCGATTCATACTGAACTTGACCGTCATCACCTTGTACCACTCTTCCTTTTCTTCCTGTCATTTCAGCAACATTTTCAGGACCCCCAAGCTCATCTATCAACTGATCTAAGGTGTTAGGTGGCAGCTTACGTCCCAAGTTGTCGATTGATTTCAAGAGCTCAGTTTTATACTTATTTGCTTTCTCAACATGATCCTTGGGTGGGGGAGGGGGTTTTTCGCCATTCTCTTGACGACGCTTTCCGTTCTTCTGCTTGTGGTTTTTGGCTTTGCCACGTTTTTTTGGACGGCCCCAAGTATCTGAGAACGTACGGGAAAGTTGAACGCTGTACTCACGTCTTCAAGAATTACACATTGCGATCTAAATCTTGCCAGGGAACAAATCTCAACTGTTTAAGCACAGCAGAATATTTAGACAACAATTTACATTAAAAAGGCATAAGTATTGAGGAAGGCAAAGGTAGGAAGTTAGAGAAGGAAGGAAAGGTGAGATATGGAGAGAGAAGACTGAGACTTCTTCTTACCTTCATCATCAAAATCACTAATTCCTGAGAAATCTGAAGAAGCTTCTGATGAATATGCATCTTCATCATCATCTTCCTGACCACTTTCACCTTGAACAGCAAAATTTAAACCGCAGTTTTAGAGTGCGAAATGAATAGTAGATATGAAAATTCTACATCATCAAATGCTACTTACTACTAAACATGGTTTTCAGTATGTATACCATACAAAAGTATGAATATTAAAATGTGTAAATTTTGAGAAACTGAAAATTTAGACATGAGTATGATGCACACACGGGATATAAGGAAGTACCATAAATCAAGAAAATATTAAACCATGAAAACATTTTAATTTTCTTCCTTGCTCAACTCCTCTACTCATCCTGTTATGAAGTTGTTGTCCCTCAAAATCTATTCATGAGGGAAAACCAAATTATCCTATCCAAATCAATTTGACACAGAAAACTACAAACTTTCTTGAGCTTGAAAATGTGTTATACTTCATACAAAGCACTTTTTTTTTTTATCTATAACAATACCACATATACCATCCAATACAGTACTGTATAGAAATCTTTACTGTTGTATCATGTCATTAGAAGAAGAAGAAAATGAAGAAAAAAACCCATCTTACTAAATAACACACTCCTTGGAATCGTAAACATACTTGCTCAATAACTCAAACATACTTGTTCAATAACTATTCTGTATTAGAGGCTCAACAATAAACCAAACGATCCTGACTACTGAACTCTAAATCAGCTCAATCTTCTAAAAAATTAATCACAGAGGCAAGTGAGAGTGAAATGCAGTAAGAAAGCAAAGGATATCTAACACATTTTCATTTAACAAAGCTAATCCTTAACAAATAAATAAGTACAGCTTATTAAAATATATTTCAATGCTGGAGAAAAAAAATTATGAATGCAAAATTTTGCTTTTAGAAAACCTTGTAAATTTCTAACATGCAAAAATTCCTCCTAAATTTTAACCTGACTAACATATAACAGCCACACCAAACTATAACAAAAGCTTCATTAAACTAATAGAACCACTTTTGGAAGAAATCCACATATCATGCCACATCAATATGATGTCTAATACCATAACTTTAAACATGATCACCTACAGATCTAGAGTACCCCATGAAAATTACCTGCAACACTAAACTAGTCCTTCTACCTATAACAAATTAATTGGAAAATGCAGGATACGACAAAAACAATTACAAAATGTTTGATCATGCAAGCCAAATAACATTTAATATCTACAATGGGCTCACTATCATGTCTCCTTAATGCCCAACACTCATACAATACTGTACTGTTAGACATTTTACCAAAGAAGTTTCATATGCTGCTACATGAAAAAGTCATTTGCATTTCCTCAAGACATCATGCTTCAACACCATTCTCAGCTAAAAGGCCAGAAACTAAGCATTCTAACTTTCCTTCCATCTTCTAGGATACTATACAATTTCTCATCAATAATGACACACCAGAAACAATAGCTACAATGCCAAGCTGTCAAAAAAGGCACTACCATTTTTTTTTTTTTATCAGCAAAGCAAAATACATTCCATAACAATATCAAATAATCCAAGAAAAAATTACCTAATGCCTGGGCTGCTTGGTGGAGAATTATATATATATATAAAAAAAAAAAAAAAAGTAAAGGAAAGAGTGATGAAGTAGCAGATGATGCCAAGGTTCTATCTGTACTAGTAATACCTACTGGACACTTAGTGTGGTAAGTTTAAAGTTACTATAAACTGCAAAACTGCTTTGTGAATTAAGTAATATTTTCTCCAATTTCTAATAAACTCAGCTGAATACTTTGTCCCATCTTAACCTCTGCAAAATAAATGCCTCGTATTCCTCATATATACTGAAATATCCAACCACTCATCTGTAGTTTTTTAAAAATATGAAATAAAAACTTACCTGACACTTCAAAATCCGAATTGTCCTCATTATCTGAATACATTTCCTTGTATCTTCTCTTTGCAGCTCTCTGAGCGGCTTGTCGAACTGAAACAATATTTACATTTGACTTATTCCATTTCCACCTGATTTCAAAATGAGTCATAGAAAGTTGAGACAAACTACACTATTAGAACTAGGACACTTTACTTTCCACCAACAGCTGTCTTTACTGCATTATTTACAAAATCTATAACAAAACTATTGATTATCTGCTTGAGTGGATTAAGATCAAGATTACCCTATTTGGATCTTTTATCAATCATTTACCATGGCTTTCTTGCACATCATGTTTCAGCAAAGCCTGTCAGCACTACTTCTCAAGTAGTGGCTTCATGAGTTGTATAAAATTTACAAGAAATTAAAGTGATTTTAAACCAACAACACATATCTTACCTGGCTTTCGTTTAGACGTCTTTCCCGTGACTTCATCGATGATATCTTTGAATTCTTTACTGGTCTCAGATATTCCTAAAATTTTGTTAATCCTATTTCGATCTGGGGCTGGGAAGTGTTTCTCAACTAGGGACTCAAACACACCTATCCAAATATAAAACAAAAGTCATTACAATAAGTTGTAAAACTCATGGCAAACCATTATACAATAATAGTTTACAAAAATTTATAAGTATCATTTCAGTAATCCCAACTGATGCAAATTTAAAATTCTATCTTCCAAAATTTACAGATCCTTTGATTCAAAATTCTATCTTCCAAACCTTATAGATCCTTTGAAGCACAACTCAGTGACCAAGAGTTTATCTTCTAGTATTAATAAGAAAACAAATCACAATATTTCTAATATTTCTAATTTTTAAAGATAAACAAACTGGAATCTGTTATATGGAATACCTTTAGCAATCTGGTCTGGTATTGATGTTTAGTAACAAGGCGGTTAATTAGCAATTAGTGAGAGGAGGTTGGGGACTCCCCTCTTACATGGTAAGCAATGTCATTTAGACTTCAACAACAGGGCAAGATGAGTTAAGTTTACCTTAGTTTAACCAGACCACTGAGCTGATTAAAAGCTCTCCTAGGGCTGGCCCAAAGGATTAGACATTTTCACGCTGCTAGGAACCAATCGGTTACCTAGCAATGGGACCTACAGCTTATTGTGGGATCCGAACCACATTTTATCAAGATATTAATTAATTTCTAATCACCAGAAACAAATTCCTCTGATTCCCCATTGGCAGTGCCGGGAATTGAACTCGGGACTCCCGAATCAGTAGGCGAGCACGTAAACCACTTGTCCAAAGAGGAACTAACAACAGGGCAACCTCAGAAGGAAAATGCATATATTCAGAGAGAATTACACTTTTCATGTACTACCTTTTGCTGTGGAGACGAAGTCTGACAATTCACCATCATCTTTCTCTAGCTGTTCCAGTGTACGAGCTTCACCTGTCGACTGAAGACCTATCACAACACATCTGTTTGTTTTTACAGCCTCACGTGCCAAACGTACAGCATGATCAACCTAAATGGTAATCGAAATAGTAACATTACTCTCAAAGCTCAATCAATGAATATCAAAGGAAAGTCAGAAAAGAAAAACTATAACTGGTTAGGCTAGATTTACACACTGATGCTTGAAAAGTTTTTAAAATAGATAGACTATCTTAGGACCAAGATTTTACTTGGACAGCAACATCAACCTTAACAAATTTTAAGTTACACATTAGGGCAACCAGTTATGAACTGTAATCAGAACAAGTCCCTACAACAGAAGAAATTTAATTCAGGTTTTGCCCCTTTGGTATTTTCTCATCCATTAATTAAAATAAAAAAAAAAAATAAAAGTAATTCATCTTACCTTTGATGCTATACATAAATATTTGAAAAACCGCTGATGTGAAGACCAAAACTGTCCCCACATTGATTTCTTCATGCCTTTCTCAGCATTGATAAGTTCTGATGCCTCCTGAAACCTCTGTCTTGCTGTCACCCACTGATAAAAAAAAGAAAAAAAAAAATGTATTATGTATTTAACATGTCAACCTCATAAAGATATGGTAAAATAAGAGGAAAAAGTATTTTACCACAACTTCTGAATTCTATCAGCCTGTTCACATCTTCAAAATTCATCCAAAGCATTTTAACACATGATCATGACAATCACTAATTTCTAATATTTCAACCAGACCATCAGTCATGTAAGCATTATCATCCCCCTCTGGAAGCAAAGAACACTAAGTCACACACCAATCATTTCAGTTTACACCACAAGCTATCTCCTTACAAAATAAAGTATTAATGGAAAAAGTTAAATTTAAGTAATATGTCTAACTTTAACAAGACCACTGAGCTGAATAGCAGTTCTCCTGGGGCTGGCCCGAAACATTAGATACTTTCCTACAGCTTATTGTGGGATTCTAATCACATTATATCAAGAAATTAATTTCTAATCACCAGAAATAAATTCCTCTGACTCCAAGCTAATAGAGCAGGGAACTGAACTTGGAAAACACTTACCAATTTCACTGACTCATCATACATGTGTTTAACGTCTTCATCCAGAGGAACTTCTTCTATTCTGAAGCCTACGCCATGGAAACTCAACTGTCGCGCTATGTACATTCCTCGAAGCTTCATATCCATAGCCACAATCTCCATAGCACCAACACCCCTGTAAGCATTATTATTTAGTACATCATATCACTTTCCCTCTGATGTAAAGTTGATGATTAAATAGCAAAACACCAAACCTTCATATTTAAAATTGGAGTCATCTAACATAACTTTTAGTCTGGCTATATAAATTAACAAAAGGTGCATGCCTATGCCATAGTGCCCATTATAACATATCTGTATAAGTTCTCAGACTTTATGGTCAAAGGGATCTGCTTCAAACTAACCTGTAGTTATTCAACAACGCATAAGTCTTTCCCTTAGGAAAGCAAAAAAAAATCCTACATCTCTACAGCTAGTTGTCGACTTATGACCTATGCGAGTTACGACTGATCGACTTTATGACCACCCACAACTAAAACGACTGGGAAGCGATGTGAGCAAGAAAGAATGGTGTCCAGCTGAACATACGACAGTTTTTCCCCAGTTCCTGCCTCTCCACACACGCAGCTCACTTTTTGTGCTGCTAATGACTATCATCATGCATTGGCAACATGGATATAACTCCAGTAAACTTATGCCATCAAACACTACCGTAGATAAAACAGAGAGAATAATCTTAATCAAAACTTCAGGTCTTGAAATACATATTACTGTTGTTTTCACGCCGATAAAAGATAAGTAACGTAACTAACAGTAAAGCTCGTACTATGAAAAAATCAAGTGAAAATACTGAACGGAATCACATAATATTTTTACACAATAAACATGGCCATAACGCAATCTACTAACGAAAAAAATAATTTAGTTCATGAGACGTATTAAATTCATATTTTGACTTAAAAACACAACGCATAATGGCAAATTACCTTGTCTCATATAAGTAAAGTATCTAGATATTTTATACTAACTAGAAGCAAGGCAATTCGCTCAGAATTGAGTTAAATACGGACAAATAAAACGTAAACATGACAAACTAAACTCGTATTCGCCATCAGCTGATTTCCAACCAAAACATTGACCGCTTTGTTGGTATTTTATGATACAATATGAGAATACATACAATATTGGATACAATAATATACAACTTTTTAAAAGATTCACAGAAAAGTTGCAAATTCATTGTATTTTTTATTCATAAATATACATGGCCGCCAGCAGCCTGACATCGGAATACAGAATACATCCCTACAAAATGAAGCCTTTCGGTAATTCCACATACAAATAGCCTAGTTTCCGACTTAGCCTACTACTAGCTACATTCTGACACTGTTTTTTATCATTTTATTACTCATATGTTTTAACTTCATCCTTTTATAACATTATACTGTATCAATTTCTTTAAAATAGTGTACTTTAACACATTTAGCCTACATTCTCGAGTTAGCTTACCCAATCTAAAGTCTAAATACAGTACTAAACTCCTCAGAATCTGCACTTTATTATAAGTGACTTTCACATCTGAAATTTCGTAGCTTCGTACTTATCACTATTAGTTTCTTAGTTGATTTTTATTGTAGAGGATAAAGAGATGAACAAAATAATGAATGAATTTCGGCGATAACTGCATTTGAATGTTGCCGTCGCCGTCAAACAATAAACAAAGCACACCAGCGCCATCTATTGAGGAAAATGAACGGTAAACTATTCGCTAATGAAGTAAGATTTAGCATGGATAAAGATTTATACTTGCACTTCTTCCCTCTAGCATCATATAATCTAATGGGTGGCATGTCGAACAGGTAAATACACAGTTTCATATAAGAAATTATCAAAACGGTCTCTCAAGCACATACAGAGTAAGGCATTTGTGCTTGACAAATGTCTCATTGTTTTGATTAAAAGTTGAAAGGTTTGGCTTGGTTGAGCCTTCTCAAGTGGAATATTTAAAAATATATATTTATTCTTCCTAGGTTAATATAAAAAACGCATTTGACTTTGCACATTTACTAACAACTATTTTCATACAATGGATAAATGGCATGATTTTTGCTGCTTTGAAATTGTAAACAATAAGTGGTGCGTCCCAGGTGGCGGCGGAACAATCTAATGGCTACTGATTTAAAATCAAGCCGAACCACGGGAGTTTCCGGACCATAGAATGCCAGTTTTAAGAGGTTCAACTGTATTACTAAATTTCTAAATTATATTGTATACGTAGTATACAGTATACTGTAGGCTAGGTTACTATATTCATATATATAAGATATATGTACCATGAAATCATCATCGTATACGCGAGGTTAACTTGTTAAATGTTATCTAATTTCTCTTTGTACTGAATTATCATAGGCCAATGTGCATGAACCTAGAGAATTAGCTGAAATTAATAATTACTATGCCATATATGTATGAAGTAATGCTGTGTAGTGTAGGCTAGGCTACCCTATATGTAAAGATGGTACTGATTACCCTAGTGTAATATTCTTACAGTAAATTAACATGGGCCGACTTACTTCCAAATTGATTTACGACTGGTTGGTCGGAACCAACTGCAGTCATAAATCGACAACTATCTGTACTTGAAATTTGGAAATACAGAAAAAGTAACAACCCAATACTATATTTTTCCTGACAATCCACTTCAACAGTAATATTACAAATCATCAAAGCTGGTACTGATGGCAATGTACTCACCTACCCACCAAATTTTTGGATAAAATTTAGAAACCTGAAACATAACACTGTTTCCATTCCTCAATCCTTACCCAGACTAACAGATCCGCAACTTTTAGAAGTTGAAAAACAGGCAACAAAGTTTTTCCAACAGCAAAAAACATCTGACAAACTAAAAATACAAAGGCAGCCATAATATAAAAGTACTCACCTTTTTTCGACTGCACTGATGAAGTCTGTGAATTCTGGGAAAGGGGTGCCTTTCCCCCAAATTCCTAAACGGACCATATATGCCATATTCTTTGGCTCAGATGCTCCAGTGGCAGAGGCATACACAACTCTGGCCTTTGGTAACTTGTTCTGTAACTCTAAAACTGTTGTACCAGTTTTTGTTGGTTTTCCAGACCCAACAGGACAGAGATTTTTGGCACGGTGACACTCATCAAACACAATCTGTACACCAAGAAAATCATCCAATTAAAAAAAATTCTAGAATTCAAAAACAGAAATGAGAAGAGAAAAAATCTTAACATTACCAAGGTCTTCCCTAAAACTAAATAAACCCCCATCTTACTGGTTAAGACTAGGATGAAATAAGGGCAAAATATTAAGAGGTGCAAAACATACAAAGATGACGAGTAAGAGCAGGGAAAAGTGAACCACTGGTGTGGCAACCTTGGGATAATTCAACCAATTTGCTTTATAATTGAGTTCATCCCTACCTCCAAAACTATGTGACACTAAGGATCTCTGATAATTGCCGATCGTGTCTCTCCCGTGCTTTCACATCCACAAAACCCAACTCATCACCAACCTCCTAATAGTTCTTGTCCAATTACGTTACTGTCTATATTCCTAACGATTAATATATTAAATACATTGTTTTCTTTTTCATTAAGATTGTCACATGCTATTTTCATCTACCTATTGGAATTTTATAAATGGTGATCAGTTCACAGAGACAAAATAAGCACAAACCAAAGAAGGATTTGCTAACTGAAGCTTAAAATTTTGCCGTTTAAAAAGTTATGAATCTGATGACAAAAACCCAACCTGATCTCAGTATTCAGGCAATAACATAAAATTTGAAATTACTTCTGATAGTCAACTGATTAACAGATACAGGCAGTCCCCAGTTATTGACGATCCGGTTTTATGGAGCCACCAACCAGTTATCGGAGCTAAAATCGGGTTACCAGTGCCGAAAATCGCAGATTTTTGCCAATCATCAAGCCATCGGAACAGAATCCCTGCCAGTAACCGAGAACTGTCTGTAGTAACTTTACATAGCTACATACTATTCTTTCAAATTCAAATTAAAATCACATCATCTTTCAAAGTTGAGGTAGAATCACAGAATCTAATTTAAAGTGGGCCCCCAATTTCTGGGGATGTGTGCCACCTCCTCCCCGTCCCATAGCTAAAATCTACAAATGCTTAAAACACCTCTAAAAACACTTAGAACTGCCTCCTATCTTATACCTAATTATTGTCTTAGTGCATTTAGTCACGAAAATGATATGAAAATAAGAGTAACTTGTGAAAATTTCTCAGTGAAAAATACTGTGAAGAGGGGGTAGACTGTATACACACAGTCCCCGCTTATCAGCTGTATGGCGCTTGTTTAGTGGCGAAAATTGTGTGGACAAAATGGAGGAAATGCGTAAACGTCCACATTGTTCCAAGGGTGTTGTAGCGCATCTTCTGGTAATGCCTCTGCGTCTGGGACTACCGAACAATACACTTCCAACTTCTTGTTGTACCTGGTTGCAAATAGGTCTATGATTGGCCTTTCCCACAACATGAGCATCCTGTCCACTGCATGTTGGTGCAGGGACCACTCCATTCCCAGGATCTGATCCCTGCGGCTCAACTTGTCAGCCACTGTGTTTCTTTTTCCCGGAATATATCTGGCTCTGATGTCTACTAGGTTCTCTACAGCCCACCGATGAAGTTGACTGTCATCACATGTAACTGTCGAGACACTAGACCTCCTTGTTTGTTTATGTAAGCTACTACTGAGGTGTTGTCTGACATCAATACCACTGATTGCCCATTCACCCTCTCCCTGAATTCCTGTAGTGCTAGAAATGCTGCTTTTAACTCCAGCACCTTCATATGGAGTTCTCTGTCCTCGCCACTCCACTTTGCTGAAACCATCAGCTCCTCCATATGAGCTCCCCAACCTTTTAGTGACGCATCTGAGAACAGCAAAGAGATCTTACCTCACTTCTGACGACAAGGGAATCTGCTCGTACAGGTGATCTACTATTGGTGACCAAAACTCCATCCTCCATTGTAGAGATCGAAGGTTTAGCCTCCCTTGTGGTACTAGCTTCTCTAAGGAAGTTAGAACTCCCAGTACTACCTGCCACTGTTTTGCTGGCTGTGTTTGTTTTTCCAGAAAGGCATTCACTACTTGTTTGCATTTCTCTACTCTCTGGTCTGTCAGGAATACTTTGGCTTTTATTGTCTATAATCAGTCCCAGATATACCAGCCATTGACTTGGATCCAACTGCAACTTCTGATTTATCACAACACCTAAGCTGTGTCAAAACTGTAGAAGGGTCGCCCTGTCCCTGAGTAATTTCTCTCTGGACTTTGCTATCACCAGCCGATCATCTACATATCTTATTAGCCTGATCCACTGAGCATGCGCCCATGTCGACATGAGAGTGAACACTCTTGTAAAAACTTGAGGAGACGTTGTCAATCCGAAGCATAGAACTTTGAACTCGAAAACTTTCTCTGCAAGACTGAAGCGGAGAAATTTCCTGGAAGACTGATGGACTGGGATCTGAAAGTATGCATCCTTCAAGTCGATTGTCTGCATCAAGTCCTTGATCCTGACTGCTTGTAAAACTGTCTTTGGAGTTTCCATTTTGAATCTGGTTTTTCTTATAAACAGATTCAATGTTGACAGGTCTATTACTGTCCTCCAGTCCCAATTGGCTTTGGGTACAAAGAAATTCCTGCTGTAAAACCCCTTTGACAGAGTGGATACTTGTTACACAGCCCCTTTTTCCATCATCTTCTTCACTTCCTCTTGCAGAATAAAAGCCTTCTGAGGTTCTTGAGCATAAGCGAGGTGAGGTAATGGCTGTTATGTCAGGGGTGGGGATACTTTGAACGGAATCAAATACCCGACCCTGAGAACATCCACCACCCACTGCTCATCTCCCAGTTCCTGCCACACCTTCCAGTGATTTGCCAGGCAAACCCCCACTGGTGTGGCTGAGTGATGAGAGGCGCCCATCCTATCGCCTTGAGCCTCTCCCTCTTCCCCTAATCCCCCTTCCTGTTACTATTGTGAAAGGGCCGATGAGCTAACTTCTTTGGGGGAAGAGGATCTTGTTGCTCTTTAGGGATGTTATGCCTCACTGGCTTCTTTCGAGGTATTTGCTGCTGCCTTACCTCCATAGGGTTAGCTTGACTGTTAGATGTTTTTCTAACTGCCTGCTGTACCAATCTATCATTAGTGCCTATCCTTCTTCTATCTATAGCCTCTTCTAGTATGGCTTCTGGCAACAGCAATTGCAACTCTTAAGATATTCCCATTCCTCATTGCTAGCAGGGAATCCAAATGAACAGTGCGGTTTAGCCTAGCCAAAGCTGCATCCCTCCTCATTAACTGGGTATTTGCCCAAACATTGTCACTTAAATTTGTCAAGTATGCAATTGCTTTGGCACCTGATTGTAGTAATCTAATGATTGATTCATCCACTACTTTTCTCGCCACTTCTGAGGATGCAATCTTCGCCACTGCTGTTGACCAAAGATCCAGCCAAGAAGCAGTCTGAAAGACAGAAGAAGCTGTTGCTTCTAACGTAGCAGCCTCTTGGCAAGTCATCGATGGGCATTCCATTTTCACTTGATCTAAGGTTAATCCAGGTCTTAACCTTACTACATTTGGGTTAATTTGTCTAGATAGCAAAGGAACCATCGGTGCTGTATAATATTTCCTATGTTTCATCATTGGAGGAGGGATAAACTTAAACGATCTATTTGATCTTAAGGAATTATCCCTTCCCGCAATCCGTACGTTTATGTGTTGTAAAACGGACTCCGCATGACACGAACAAGGCAATTCATACGACACCTTGGTATCCTTTTTCATCCCAAATGCCTGGAGGAAGCATACTGGCAGGTGTTTCCATGCTCCCCGAAAGGTTATTGAATTGACATATCAAATCAATCACCTCATACAAAGCCAGAAACTCTTGGTTTTCTCCTTCCTCCGGTTCTAGCGTACTGTGCTCAGCCACAGATGTTATCTCACTCCTATCCCCTGACAAACGTATGGGTGCTTCGTGGCCGTCTGCCCCTACGGCCGCGGTCTCTTTGATCTCTGATGACCACCGACGGCTCAATCCCGAACAGTCAGCAGGGGAAAGGGACCGCCTCACTCCTTCTCTGCTCATGGATCTAGAGCAAGAATCTCGCCTATACCCCCAAGATGAAGGCTCTCTCAAAACCAAGCTCACTTCTTCTCCATGATGATTGATATAGTTTCCAACGACCGTCGGAGAATTCGGCCTTAATCCTTCATCTAGGCGGACAATGCCTTCCACCAACGTAACAGACGAGGTTGCCAACTCGCTATTCTTCGTTCTTTTAATAGGAGCCTTTTCATCTTTTCTCCGTATTTTAAAAAGTCTTACAGGCGAAACCGGTATCTGTGCTCTATCCTTTGCTGCACTTTTTGCCCCCAACGTTGATTTCGCCAACGACATTGTAGTCTTTCTTAGACTCTTTGTCATCTATACTGGCAACTCCGCATCGGCCGCTAGCCTAGCGACCGTTGACTCACTCGCTCGTTTGGACTCTTGTAAACGGCTTCGTCCGCTAGCTTTGAGCTTACCAGCCACTGACTTCTGGCCTTTCTTGCTGACTGGGATGTGATAGTCCTGGCCCAAAGATGAAGAAGAATTCACTCTTCTCCTCTTGGCCCGAGGATCAGTCACGAAATCCTGTATCCTCCAACGCTTGACTGGTGCACGCCGTGACATCACCGAACTTAGCAACGACGCTGAGCTAGAGGAAGACGAAGAATTACGCCTTTTCTTTTTGTCTTTCTTATTAATTTTCTTCTCTAGATCATGTAATTTCTTCATTACAGAGTGTACTACCGAGTCAGAAAGCGTATTTGGGTCCGGAGGCAGCGAAGTAGACCGAGAAGCAGTAGGCTGTGACGTCATGGCGTCTGCCATGTCAGTGTGTGACGTCACCAATCTTGTAGGGAGAGACTGGGAGGCTGCTGCTGGCATCCCTGCGTTTGCTGCAAAACTACCTTCAACGTTCTGCATCGCCGTAAACATTGAAGTTGTTGGCGTAGTCGCGGCATCATTTCCTATAAAGTGCAATCTAGGAGGATGAGGAATCGTGACGCCATATAATGCGACAGCAAACCTTCCAAGGTTGGTACAACTGGTAGGCCTAGCGCCGCCCACGTACCTTCCATCCTGTTCGCGTCAGCAGCCGGCACATGGAACAAAGATAGCGATGCTGTGAATATTATGCATAAAATTACCCAAAACCACTCCTGGAGTTTCCGATAACGAACCGCTAGGAGAAACCGAAGGGGTAGGGGACAATCAAAGGCAGGTGGCGAAACATATGGAGCAGTCTGGTGTATTGCCAATACAAAAGAAGCCGGCAACGCTTGGTCATCCAAAGATGGCGTCGACTCCTTTCTTTTGTACTGGCCTTCACTGTTCCACCAACCAACCGTGACAAACAGAACAAGGATTAGTAATTGTACATATATTTTCTCTGCACCTACAAGTTGGATGAGGATCCGTCGACACCGAAGTTAGGAATCTTGAACATGGAAAGCCACTGACTCCAGGGCATTTCCTTTGTCTTGTTTTCGAAACGGAAGAAGATCCCGATGGTGACGCAAAAATCTCCATCTCACCACTTACACACTCTTACAGCTCACACCCACACTGAGCACATTCAGAGAAAGAGAATTAATAAGAAAAATGAAAGTGAAATGGATAAAAACCGGAAAACTAAAATCGGCTTTAAACAGATAGATAGTAAACACCTCCTATCTTGAAGGTGGTAGAAAGATAATTGGTGGGTCACAGGACGCCGAGGGTATTCTGGGTAATACATGCCCCGTGACCTGGTGGTAGATGCCAATAGTCCCTGGATCCCACAAGTTTAATTTTAATTCTACCAGTTTCATAAGCATTCATAAAGGCACAACACTGCCATACGTCCGCTACCAGTTTCATAAGCATTCATAAAGGCACAACACTGCCATATGTCCGCTAATTTTTAAACAAAAAAGAAAGAGAGAGAGAGAGAGAGAGAGAGAGAGAGAGAGAGAGAGAGAGAGAGAGAGACGAGAGAGAGAGAGAGAGAGAGAGAGAGAGAGAGAGAGAGAGACCTTACAGACCTTACATCTTGTTCGGGTTGCCCCAGGTCCCTCAGTGTGAGGCACCTCTAATGTCTACCAGAGAGTTGCTAGTACATCTTCCGGTATATTTTGCATCTTCCAATCTTGGATGGTCTGGGATGCAGTTTAGATATTTGTCGAGCTTATTCTTAAACACATCTACGCTCACTCCTGATATATTCCTCAGATGAGCTGGCAACGCATTGAATAGACGCTGCATTATCGATGCTGGTGCGTAGTGGATTAATGTCCTGTGTGCTTTCCTTATTTTTCCTGGTATAGTTTTGGGCACTATTAATCTACCTCTGCTTGCTCTTTCTGATATTTTTAGTTCCATGATATTTTCTGCTATTCCTTCTATCTGTTTCCATGCCTGAATTATCATGTAGCGTTCTCTTCTCCTTTCTAGACTATATAATTTTAAGAATTGTAGTCTTTCCCAGTAGTCTAGGTCCTTAACTTCTTCTATTCTAGCTGTAAAGGACCTTTGTACACTCTCTATTTGTGCAATATCCTTTTGATAGTGTGGGTACCATATCATATTGCAATATTCAAGTGGACTACGAACATATGTTTTATAAAGCATAATCATGTGTTCAGCTTTTCTTGTTTTGAAGTGCCGTAACAACATTCCCATTTTTGCTTTACATTTTGCCAACAGAGTTGCTATTTGATCATTGCATAACATGTTCCTATTCATCATCACACCAAGGTCTTTAACTGCTTCCTTATTTGTGATGGTCTCATTATTAGGTCCCTTATATGCATATAGCTTTCTTTCTCTGTCTCCATAATTTATTGATTCAAATTTATCAGAGTTAAATACCATCCTATTTACCTCTGCCCAATCATATACTTTGTTAAGGTCTCTTTGTAGAGCGTTCCTATCTTCATCACAAGTAATTTCTCTACTTATTCTTGTGTCATCTGCGAAACTACTCACTACCGAATCCTTCACATTATTGTCTATGTCTTCAATCATAATAACAAACAGTATTGCAGCTAACACCGTACCTTGCGGCACACCGGATATTACCTTGACTTCATCCGATTTCTCGTCGTTTGCAATAACTATCCTGTTTTCTGTTTGTGTAAAAATTCTTTTAACCATCTTCCTACTTTATCCACGATATTGTGTTTTCTAATTTTCTTCGCTAATATATTATGGTCTACTTTCTCAAAAGCTTTTGCAAAGTCTAAATAAACCACATCTGTTTCATTTCCGCTTTTCATATTTTTGAATATGTTCTCACGGTGGACTAACAGTTGGGTTTGTGTACTTTTTCCGGGTACGAAACCATGTTGTCCTTTATTAAACAAATTATTTTTTATTAAATGTTTCATAATATTTTTCTTCATTACCCTTTCATACACTTTCATAATATGTGATGTTAGACTCACAGGCCTATAATTACTTGCCTCTAGTCTTGATCCACTTTTGAAAGTAGGGGTAATATATGCTAATTTGTGCTCATCATAAATCTTGCCTGTATCTACACTTTGTCTTAATAATATTGCAAGTGGCTTTGCGATAGAATGAATTCTTTAACAAAATAGCAGGAATTCCATCAGGCCCTGCAGCAGCTCCATTTTTAATTTCATTAATAGCCTGCACAATATCAGAGAGAGAGAGAGAGAGAGAGAGAGAGAGAGAGAGAGAGAGAGAGAGAGAGAGAGAGAGAGAGAGAGAGAGAGAGAGAGAGAGAGAGAGCACTTGGACTAAAATCAAGATATCTCCAATGTATACTCACACAACCATCGAAGTCATCACCACACCAGTTCAAGATCTGCTTTAACCGTGTCTTGTATTTGCCTTGCCCACTGGACGACTCTCCAATCAGAGCTGAATACGTCGAAAACAGAACGCCTTTCTTCACATTTCCATTTAGATCGGAATTTATCTTACCATATTTCATTTTACTAAGAAAATTCACATGTATGTGTCCAGAACCAATGTCTTTCAAATCTCGTTCAGCGTCGTATTTCAGATCATTAGACACTGACACCCATATGGATTTCTTCCTACCCTTGAGATAGTTTTCATAAATTATGCCAGCTATTGTTCGGCCTTTACCTACACCAGCACCATCACCTGAAAGAAGAAAAGTTTGGCAATTTCACATAAAAATACTTTGTATGACACCGATTCATTTATTTCACCCAAATTGACTTCGTCAGCCTAACAAAATCTTGCTAGTTTCTCAATGGTGACACCAGTAAGTAACAACAAAATGTAATTTAACTCATCTTTCACATATTGGATAAGGTTTAAATACACCACTAAATTTAACCTACAGCTGAAGAAACGAATAACGTGCAGGCTGAACATTTTTCCTAAATAGGAAAAAGCAATGTCCAACACTGGCAAAATCACACTTTTACTTCATTTAAACTTACTGCATTTATAAATAAGGGTAAGCTGCATTTTTTAACCCAGCTATGTTATTTACAAAAAAGTTTGTTTCCAAACACCCTTCATTTAGCACCTTATGGCAGTGCGAATATTAGCATTACGTACTCAGTCAATAAACTAAAACAGCTGATGATAACGAAAATATAAAGATTACCAGTAAGCTAATGGCACATGACAGCAAAGTTGTATTTTTTAATACAATATGATAACACATGCAATATAAATCTATGCAGTACTGTAATATAGGTTTCATTAAATTTATTACAACACTTATTGGAGGTTTTTGAATTTTGGACAGGTTTGTAAACCTGTATACAAGACTAATTAAATACAGAAGTTGTCTATGGCACTGAAGCATGGCATCCTGTCATACCAAAAATAAAATTCTGACCAATGAGCAAGAATTTATACTGTTAATACAGCACATACCAATAAGAAACCCAGCTCTTGACCCATCGGGAAGAAAATGTTCGTGCTGTTGTGAAGCGTAGGTTATGCTTTCTAACTGGAGAGCAGACAATTTTCCCGAGTTGATTGAGTCATCAGGAATGTTCATTTCGTACCAAACATCAGGTGGTTCTACTGATGACATGGAGGCAGTTTCTACTACCTGGTCAGGATGCTTGATACCAATTTTCACTGCAATAAAAAAGAAATTTTATATTATAAGCACTCCTCATGGAACATTTAATCATTCAGAAAAATGATATTGTTATGTTACAATAAAGTTTCATACATACTTACCTGGCAGATATATACATAGCTGGGCCGACGGAGTCTTAGCTATGTATATATCTGACAGGTAAGTTGATTGTATGAAAATTATATTGTTATGTTACAATAAAGTTTTGTACATACTTACCTGGCAGATATATACTTAGCTCAACTGACAAGCAGAAGTCGTCTATTCTCTTGGAGAGGAACGTGGCGAATAGGTCAGATCGACCTATTCGCCATGTTCCTCTCCAAGAGAATAGACAACTTCTGCTCGTCAGTAGAGCTAAGTATATATCTGACAGGGAAGTTGAATGTACAAAAATTAGTAGACTTTATACTTTTTATAATAAAAATACAAGTAGAAAAAAATCCCTATTCAATTGGTTTCAAAATCTACTGTTCTCACTTAAGCTAAGAAAGTCAGAAGCATGTGATGCAGAACTTTCCAAGGAATTATCAGGATGCACCTCTACCTACAATGTTGACAACTGCAAACATACAAAATGACTTCCTGTATATTGCCATCATGATGCCAAGCTACCCTGACTTTTAATGACCTGAACAAAAGGACTGAAAACTCAAAATAATCTGTGATTCTAAACTAACCATCCCATGCATCTTTCCATTCTATTAATATAAACACTTCTTCCTGACTTAAGACCCTAGTTGAGGGTTACTGTTTTTACTGTCTTTTCCCATGTTTCTACTTCAGAGTCCTTCATCTACTCCTCTCTCTCTCTCTCGTGTCTTCTTGAATGCAGTCACACCATTTTCAATTCTCTTGTGGGCCTGTCTCTTCTCTGAGTCCTCAGCACTTCAATTCCCTTGTTGCTGATCATCTCCTCCTCCTCAGCTTTCCCAACCAACTCAATCTTGACACTTCAATGACTTTTGCCAATCCCCTGACATTTTCATTTCTCATCCTATCACATCTAGTTACTCCCCTCATCCAACTGGTCTGCTAAAGACATTGTTTCAAGTGCAAGGCAAAAAGGTGATAGAGAGAATGCAAGATTAATTGGAGATGTGTTAAAATTTAGAAGGATGAAGACAATTTGAACAAAGATCAACTAGGTATCAGATGGGATGGTGGAGAGAGTATTAGTGTCTCGGCTTCATAATGGATGCAGTGGGTGACATGGATAAAAGGTTAACTGTCAGAACCAAGCCAGGTGGAATGATATGAGAGTTATCAGGCATATCTTGTCAGGAGTCCCTATTAGGTTTGAAGGGCAAGGTGTATTAGGTGGCTGTAAGACCTGTTATGTTTTATGGACTAGGAGTGGCACTGCTAAAGGAATAAGAACCAAATAAATTAGACTTACATGTTGAGACAAGGATGAGAACATACGCCCAAGGGCTCCTCTCATACACCCTCGGCCATTACATCTTAAATAGGTCCTGAACAAGACTTGATTCTGCACTGATGCCTTGTGCAGTCCTACCTTGACCTGGAAGCTGACCGTCAGACCTACAGTTCTCCTCACAGTGACTGCTACATTTCCCAAGCTACTCTTGCTTTGAAACTAAGTGACTGCTACATTTCCCAAGCTACTCTTGCTTTGAAACTCAACAGTCTATGATCTGCGACACCAAGTGCTTCGGGGTTATTCTATTTATTGAATGGTAACTAAATATACTGCAACAACTTACATCCATGGCTAACATACATAATGTAATATACAAACCAGTTCCTGGTTAAATGTCAATAGCAGTGCCAAGTATCTGCTGAAAGGCAAATCATTCTAAAAATCCCTAAATAACTGTCAGTAACAACTAACAACCATTAACCTTACTGTATGAAACCAATAAAAACTAATACTGTGCATAGCCACTTACAAACACCATTGGACTGATACTATCTTTCACGTTAATTCCAATTCAATTTTTGTCGCTTCCAACAAATAAATTATAGCAAAACTTACACTTTGAGGGCATGTAGTCTGCATAGGTTTCAGCAATTCCCATATCTTCATCTTCTTCCATATCTTCTTCTTGTGCAGGATGAGCCATCATGAGAGGATTTACTTGCATCCCCATCTGAAATTACATTTAACACCATGAGGAAAAGTTGTCCACTAATTGCTACTTTCTAAACCTCTAGATCAACCAGAAAGCATGACATTTCAATACTGTCATTAATCTTAATAGTCAAGAGCATTTAACCCTTAAACGCCGATGCAGTATTTTAAAATTCGTCTCCCGTATGCTGACGGCGTTCGCGAGGCAGTGCCGAAACGGAAAAATATATTTTTTTTTAAATCACAGCACGCTTAGTTTTCAAGATTAACCCTTTAACGCCGACTGGATGTATTTTACGTCGACATACAAAAGTTTTTTTAAAAATTCGCGGAAAAATACTTACAGGCCTACCAGCCAAACTTTTGAATAACGCGCCTTGGGGGGATGCTGGGAGTTCACGGATCAAGGTGTTGTTTTGTTTACAATCGTTACGCAGGCGCACAAGCGCAAATTTCTTTCTTACCGCACTAAAAAGTATCGGTGACACATCTCGGAAATTATTTCGTCACTTTGACTTATTTTTTGTGCCATTTTAAATTAGCTGTTACATGGAGTATTATATATGAAAATGTGCGCATTTTATGTAGAATACAACAAAAATACTCATGATTGTAGCTTTTATCAGTTTTGAGATATTTTCATATAAATAACGATAAGTGCCAAAATTTCAACCTTCCGGTGGCAACTTTTGACTCTACCGAAATTGGTCGAAAAAAAACGCCAATTGTAAGATAACACTCTTATACTTTAGTAATATTCAATCATTTAACTTCATTTTGCAACAAATTGGAAGTCTCTATCACAATATTTCAATTTATGGTGAATTTATGAAAAAACTTTTTCCTTACGTCCGCGCGGTAACCCTTCCGAAAAAAATCATATGTGCGATTGCGGTAATGTTTGCACCATTTTAAATTAGCCGTTACATAAAGTTTTGTATATGGAAATGTGCGCAATTTCATGCACAATATAACTAAAAACAACTCATGGTTGTAGCTTTTATCAGTTTTGAAATATTTTCATATAAAAAATGATAAGTGACACATTTTCAACCTTCGGTCAACTTTGACTCTACAGAAATGGTCGAAAAACGCAATTGTAAACTAAAACTCTTATATTCTAGTAATATTCAATCATTTACCTTAATTTTGCAACAAATTGAAAGTCTCTAGCACAATATTTCGATTTATGGTGAATTTATGAAAAAAATAACACTTTCTTTACGTCCGCGCGGTAACTCTTCTGAAAAAAATCATACGTGCAATTGTGGTAATGTTTGCACCATTTTAAATTAGCCGTTACATAAAGTTTTATATAAGAAAATGTGCGCAATTTCATTTAGAATACAACCAAAATTAATTGAAGGTTGTAGCTTTTCTCATTTTCGAAATATTTGCATATAAATCACGATAAATAGAAAAAAACCACGTTCGGTCAACTTTGACTCTACCGAAATGGTCGAAAAATGCAATTGTAAGCTAAAACTCTTACAGTCTAATAATATTCAGTCATTTACGTATCTTCATCTTGAAACAAATTCGAAGTCTCTAGCACAATATTTAGAATTAAGGTGAATTTAAAAAAAAAAAAACTTTCCTTCCCTCCGTGCGCAGATTCTCCCCCGCAAATCTCAGAAATGCGTACGTCATGTTCTCGGAATATTTGCTTCATTTCATATTAGGCATTTCATAGAGTTTTACATATGAAAATTTGTGCAATTTCATGTAGAATAAAACTAAAAATATTTGAATGTTGTAGCTTTTCTAATTTCCAAAATAATTGCATATAAAAAAATATATAAAAAATTCGACATTCGGTCAACTTTAACTCGTCAGATATGGTCAAAAACTGCAATTGTAAGCTAATACTCTTACAGTATAGTAATATTCAATCATTTGTCTTTATTTTGAAACAAATTGGAAGTCTCTAGGACAATATTTAGATTTATGGTGAATTTTTGAAAAAAATATTTGTTTATGTCAGCCCGTTACGAATTCATGCATCATTTTGTGATAATATTTTCTCTATGTTGCTTTTATCGTTTTACAATGTTATATACCAAAATGATCGCAATTTAGTGTACATTACAACGAAATAAAATTAACCGTTTTGCGCATAGCACGATTTGAATACAATTACATATGAAATTTTGTTTTCACACTATCATATACTGTATTGCATTATTTATATATGATAATGATAATTTTTTTCATTTCTGATGGTTGCATACTAAACTTCAAGCAATGACAAAACAAAAGGAGCCAAAAATGAACTCTTAAACTTGAAAACTAAGCACGCTGTGAATTTTTGAAAAAAATATTTTTTCCGCTTTCGCGCTCAATCCGAGACTCCCTCGGCACACGGAAGACGATTTTTAATATATACCCCTTCGGCATTTAAGGGTTTAGAGTTCATTTTTGGCTCCCTTTTTTGTCATTGCCTGAAGTTTAGTATGCAACCATCAGAAATTAAAAAAAAAATCATCATACATATATAAATATTGGGATATATATAACAGCACAAAAAAAATTTCATATACGTATAATTGTATACAAATCGCGCTGTGAGCACAATGGTTAAGAAAAGTTAAATTTTTTTCCCGTTGTATTGTACACTAAATTGCAATCATTTTGGTATATAACACATTGTAAAACAATCAAGGAAACAGAGAAAATATTATCACAAAATGATGCATGAATTCGTAACGTGCGGACGTGTATTAAAAAAAAAAAAAAAAAAAAAAAAAAAAAAAAAAAAAAAAAAGTCTTCAAAAATTCACCATAAAGCGAAATATTGTGCTAGACTTCCCATTTGTTGCAAAATGAAGGTAATTGATTGAATATTACTAACCTGTAAGTGTTGTAGCTTACAATTGCAGTTTTTGACCATTTCGGTTGAGTTAAAGTTGACCGAAGGACGAATTTTTTCTATTTATCGTTATTTATATGATATTTCAAAACTGATAAAAGCTACAACCATGGTTTGTTTTTGGTTGTATTCTACATGAAATTGCGCACATTTTCATATATAAAACTTTATACTTTATGTATCAGCTTATCTAAAATGGTGCAAACATTACGACAATCGGCCGAAAAAATTTCTTATATTTTCGGAAGAGCTACTGCGCGGATATATGGAAAAAGTTTATTTCATAAATTCACCATAAATCGAAATATTGTGCTAGAGACTTCCAATTTGTTGCAAAATAAAGGTAAATGATTGAATATATATTAATAGAATGTAATAGTTTTAGCTTACAATTGCGTTTTTTTACCATTTTGGTAGAGTCAAATTTGACAGAAGGTTGAAATTTTGGCACTTACCGTTATCTATATGAAAATATTTCAAAACTGATAAAAGCTACAACCATGGGTTGTTTTTAGTTGTATTCTACATGAACATGTGCACATTACCATATATAAAACTTTATGTAACGGCTAATTTAAAATGGTGGAAACATTACGACAATCGGGCGAAAAAATTTCTGATTTTTTCGGAAGAGCTACCGCGCGGACGTAAGGAAATTTTTTTTTTTTTATTTTTTTTTTTTTTTTTTTCATAAATTCACCATAAATCGAAATATTGTGCTAGAGACTTCCATCTTGTTGCAAAATAAATGTAAATGATTGAATATTACTAGAATATAAGAGTTTTAGCTTACAATTGCGTTTTTTTACCATTTCGGTCAAGTCAAAGTTGACCGAAGGTTGAAATTTTGGCACTTATCGTTATTTATATGAAAATATTTCAAAACTGATATAAGCTAAAACCATGAGTTGTTTTCTGTTGTATTCTACATGAAATTGCCCACATTTTTGTATATAATACTCCATGTAACGGCTAATTTAAAATGGTGCAAAAATTATGCCAGTGACAAAATGATCTCGGAGATGTGTCACTGATGCTTTTTAGTGTGAGAAGAAAGAAATTCGCGCTTGCGCGCCTGGGTACAAACAATTATAAACAAAACAACAACCTTGATACCGTGAGGCTCCCCCCAGCATCCCCCAAAGGCGCCAATGATTTAAAAAGTTTTTTGCCTAGTAGGGCCTATAACTATTTTTCCATGAATTAAAAAAAAAAAATTTTTTTGTCGACGTACCATACATCCAATCGGCGTTAAAAGGTTATAATATATAATATAATATAATATATATATATATATATATCTATATACATAAAAGAGCTCTAGATAAACAAATTACTTTTAGTATTAAACATTTTTTTTTTTAAATAAGCACTATAAGGTGTAAATATACTACATATGCCAGTGACAAAATATGCAGAGTAAATTACCAAATTTGCAATATTTCAAGTATTCAGACAAAAATAAAAGATAAATCTACATGGTGCAAGCTGAAAACACTGACAATTTTTTAGCATTCAATAACCCCACCTGAATAAGGCATTAAAAAATACTCATACCTGTACACCTGTCTTATTTGGTTGACTACTGCCATCATTATTACACATCCAAAATATCAAATCACCAACTCCCATATTAAATGGGGCTATAACTAAATCCTGCATCTTCAATACAGAATCTTGACAACTTTGTAGCATTGCAAGTTGAGTATCATAATCGGAAAAGGCTAATAATATATTCTTGGGCCAGCCACACGATTGACACAGCATTTTCTGGTTTTCCTCTCCAAATTCCTTGTGCATTGGACATCTCAAATTCAGAACAAAATTAGATGATGACAAAAAAGACAGCGCACCCTTCAAATACACTAGGAAAGTTCTATAGCGTTCCATCTGCAGATTATTCTGGTAGTTAATGGGATCAAAGCTTCTTTTCCGTTTGGCTTGGGCAGATGTAGTGCGCGGAGTGCTGTCTGACTTCACTTTTCTTCCTCTTTTATTCATCTTGGTATCACCTTGCCTTACTTCAGGGTCTTTTGTCACACTGCCACCTTGAGTTTCTCTTGGGATTTCTTTCACATTGTCACCTTGAGATTTACTTGGGATATCCTTCATATTGCCACGTTGAATTTCTCTTGATATTCCTTTCACACTGGCACTTCGGGTTTCTCTTTGGATTCCTTTCACACTGGCACTTCGGGTTTCTCTTTGGATTTCTTTCACATTGGCACTTCGGGTTTCTCTTTGCATTTCTTTCACATTGGTGCCTTGAGTTTCCCCTGGAATTTTTTTCACATTATCACACTCCTTCATCTTGAGAAAGTAATCTGTAATTTTTCTCTGATTACTACTGTCTTTACCACTAACACTTGCTATATCAAACTTCTGACCTACTCCACTGCTATTACTGTCCTCAGGAGATGCATTTTTCACTTCCCTTTTACAGTCAAATTCCTCCAACACAACTACATCATCACTGCAACGACCATCTGAGGCAGAAGCGGTCACGGAGACGGAAGGTGAAACTTGCTTCACCTCCTCTGAACAACTTTCTTCAAAAATATCTGATTTTACAGCAATTTTTGGCATGGGTCTGGAGACGGTAGAAGAGCACTCATTTGAAGCAGTTGTCTTTTTTTCGTGGTAAGGAGCTGCTTCAGCAGTGTCAGGCAATTCCATATTCCCATTTATGTCGTACTCACTTATCTCTGTCCTTTCAACACTATTATGATACTTCATTAACTCAGGATACTTTCTTTTCAAATCAAAATCACTTATAGAAGATAGGGTAATTCAACACGAAGATCCTTCACCATTACCATAAGCTGACATTAAGTAACTTCCAATACTTTTTATCAAGATTTTTCAGAGAACTAAATTGCAGTAAATACCCACTAAATTAATCTGTAATTTCAACTGGAAAAAAAAAAAATAAAAACCAATAAATTCACTTTAAATAGTAAATTATGCTGACACACCTCTTAATATGTATATGAATTCATTTCGGAACAACAGTGTTTAATTTTCCAACATACTGGCACTTCAGACTTTCATTGTGACATAGGTAATGATTGACCTAACATTGTGACTAAAGGTCGGATTTGAGTAGCTTTCAAAATATTATGTGCCCTATGGAATTTCAATACATCATCTACACATACTATACATGTTCATACATTATTGTATCCTTTTGTTTATACATTAGTATTTTGTTAAAACTCAGTAAATATTTATTTGTTTAGATTTTAAAACATTCCGATTCTATATACGACTTTCCATTGGGTAATAAACAAATAACTAAGCCACAAAAAAGTATTTGGTTTTGCTCTACAAAACTCCATTAGGACATGCCCAGGATAGCAATCACAGCCACATGGCCACACTCCAGCCTCGGTATAATGTTTAAATAAATCCTATTGTAGTCCTTATTCTGAATAAAGTTGTTTAGCAATTTAATTGATAATCCTCAGCTGCTATTACATTAAGGAAATGTCCTGTGTGGCAGCTTAAAACACAATGAAATTGGGCTTGGTAATAAAATTTTGGTAGATCTAGGGTACTTATCCGCAGCAGCCTAGACTATGGCAGTTGCGGTTTTTCTATGCAGTTTTACCTACTGAACAAGAATTTTAAGCAATTTTTATTCGGACGACTGTAATTAACCCCCAGGGGCCAGTACTAAACATGGCGAAACATATTGGACGCCCCAATCCCTAGTGGATGTCATATCTGCGGTTATGTTCCTTGCAGTCTGTGCTGAATGCTTCAGTAGAAATACCAAAATTTCCTAAAGAGAAGGGATATTCAATTTGGCTTTGCCACAGCCAACAGTAACTTAAGATAATTTCCAACTTGCCCCCCCCCCCCCCCCCCCCCCCCCCCCCCCTTCTCTATCCTCAACTCACAATAATTAATTTACCCAGCAGGTTAAATTCCGAGCCAGTCCAACACTTTCTGACTGTATTCACTACTAATGCTCAAGGGCATTGCTGACAATGATGATAATCTATTTCACCTGGGCAGATACATATTGTAAGGGGATGCATTAATTGAAAAATAAATAAGTAAGGTAAAGCACTGCTGTGCAGCCTCTGGTCTGAAGAAAGGCCACTTTTTTTCACCAATACTTAATTGGTTAAACGAATATTCAATTCAATATTTAATCGTACCATGCAAAAGATTGAAAATTCTTCACCAAAATGAATATGAAACTACCATACGAAGTAAAATAACCATGTGAAGGCAGCACAGCAGTGCTTTACCATATGTATTACGTAGCACTGCATTAAAGCTCGCATCAAAGATGGCGGATGACTGCAAACGGTGATAGGCTAGCTTAATTGGTCATGTTTTGACATCAACTGAGCTGTAGGGGGAACATCAGTTCAGGCCAACCCTCATCACGGTGGACGGGTCTTATTCACTCGATATTTAATTGGTGAAACATGAATACAATTGCAACTCTAAGCATACCATTTAAAAGACTGAAGTTTCGTCAACATATTGTGATATATGAAAGCCCCATACGAACTAAAATAAGCATGTGAGCTCTTCGTAAAATATGTTTTCAAGGCAGTTTTGAAATCCAATATGGCGGCTACGTTTCATGGACGGTTCTCATCAGTGACGGACACCATCTTTCCCCAGCCTTCCCAGCACTCATTTGAACAATGTTAGCGTATGTATGTAACGTTTATTGATCTTACTCAAGATTGCAGTTGTAATCAGCACAATAAAACAACATTTTGTTGCCTATATTAGTGAAAGTATGAAACTTGTTATTCCCGGGGTTATGGTTGGAACTGAATTCATTCTTACCTTGTAATCGGCGGTTTTTATCCTTACTGCCATCACAACTGAAACTCCACAGTGCTTATTTGATTGTTATTATACACATTTTGGTCTCAGTTCACTCCACATTGCACTTTAAACCCGTTGCTGTTCCTGGTTTCTAAGCGCGCGCGCCATAAAACACAATTACAAACAGCAGACGACGACAGACGACGAAACTGCAAAGTTTTATTCCTAAACTGTTTACTTTACTCGTTATTTAGTTTAAATTTACATTGTTATTTAAAAATTTTGATTTAATTCATGTATATTATCCTTTTTAGCAACCAAATTACCCCGAAAAATTACAGATATTTCTAACGTAGATAAAATCAAATGTTTCTAACGTTTTCGTACATCTGGCTGCCGAAAACCATAGAGGAACGAATACGGAAAAGTGCATAGAGGAACGACTACGTTTTTTTTTTTTTTTTTGCTTTTTTTTTTTTGCTAGCACTTTTCATTGTTTTCAGTCTTTATTAGTATTTTGAATTTCTTAAATAATCGTATGCCAGAAATAAATGTAACCTTTAATGTTTTGCATGCTTTAATGTTTGCATGCTAAGAATGCAAAATCATCGTTGCCACATTAGTGGAGGCTTCACACATACGCCGTTCCATTATTATAAACTGTTTCCATGAATTCTAGTTGTGCATAGTAATGCAATAATGATAAAATTGCTTTAATATTTATGTATATATACTTCCAATACATAGCCTAATTTCACCAATTTCAACGTTTTGTGTGTAGTCTTATACCCAGTTTGGAGGGTCAACACATACCGAATGGCAACAGAGAGAGAGAGAAAGGAAGGCGGAGGAACGAAGAAGAAAAGGGATGGGGCGGTGGGGGGGGGGGGTGGGGGGGGAGAGGGTAGGTGGAGCTTTATACGCGTGTTCGTATCCATGTTCTGCATAATGGAGTTTTTGTCTCTTGGTACAAGGACAAGTGTCGTTATCTTTACGATTAGTGGATTCACGATACCTTATAAATTACGGCACTGGGTGTAATGCACTATAGCAAAATCTCGTTCTGTTACGAGTGTTTCGTTACAGAAATAGGTATTGCCCAAAAACGTGCTTGCACTGTCTCTGAAACCCATAGTAGACATGCTGCTTAGTTGTCAATCAAGTTTTTATAACCAAGTATTTTTTACAAGCTAGCTATTGAATAAATTTGTATTTTTCTCAGTCAAAACATATGCCCTCATGCTAACTTTCCTCTTTTAACGACTTTCTGGTCATTGCAAATTCGGCCCCATAATTTCTTATGGCGAAAACAGAACAGAGGCCCATGGACCGAAAACGATTGCGTCACACTACGGCGATAATCCAGCAGTAAAATCATTCATATATCCAAAAAGTAAATAATAAAGATATATATGCGCATTACGATTATAACAATTACATGTATAGCTGATAACAATCTGCACGAATAACTGGTAAACTGTTCTGCAATGACAGTTGAGTATAGCAATTATTTACAATAGGTACGAAAGTCAAGATGTCGTGACGTCATAATACAGAACTTGAAAGAACGTTCTAATTCAGAAAAATAATTACTTAAATTTGAGTCAGAGGCGAGTTACTTTTTCAATAACGAATATTTTCAAATTAATCATCATAAATATGTAAAATATTGATGTTTTACTACTTATTTAAAAATTAGCCAAGAGAACGCTTCTCGTCATCTTCTACCCCAACAGCTGTTTACGCCTGGCTTGTTGTTGATGAGAAATCGTGTTTCGATTGTTGTGATAAAAGTGCTCCAGCGTCTGTGGGTACAAGTGGTGTGCGGATTTATCACAGGAAATGGTTAGTTTATTGACACAAGCTAACTCGTAAACATCGAGATGGCGTCAATCTTCGAAAACATTTTTTAGTTGTAAGTAAAAATTTCTAAAGCGTTTTGGTGAGATTTCCACTGCCGTGGGCCGCCATTTTCAGTACCCTCTGTTTAAATCTGTTTAAATCTTAAAAAATTTGGCCTTAATTTCTAACTTTGGGGAAAATACTTACTTCGAAAGGAGGATAGAGGTCTTCAGCTCCGTTTCTCACCACAACAAGTCGCGACTGATGCCCATCTCGGGTGTCAGGACGCGTTATAATGTACTTTTTTCGGGAGGGTGGCTTGCACTGATGGTAGCTGGCCTGCGTGGCCTGCTTTGATGTTTTACCCTAGATTATTACAATCTTAAGGAAATAACTAAATTGCAAGGGCTTTGCCAAACATCCCCAAAACTAGCCTATTCCCTGTCTATCATATCTTAGGCTAGAGAAGTGAAGGTCTATTTAGCCTACCTCAGCTAACAGCTAACCTGAATGAATGGACTACCCTACTCTAACCTCCAAAATTTTCCTTTGTTCATAAAGCTACAACAAATAAAGATTTCGCCATGTTTCTGAGCTCTCTCTCTAGGCTAGCCAAAGATTCATACTTCGGAGCCTGTATCGAAGCTAATCTAGATCTGGTAAACTAGCACATCGATCTAGGTTAGCCTATCACGTGGCCGATGGCACAACAACACACGATCCGTACTCGGACGCACAACAAGAAGCACGCCCTTATCGTCAAGAGGAAACACGTTTCTTTAAAGCTGGTCCACGAGCTGTATACGATGTCTGACACACACTAGTACGTTAAAATTCTCTGAAGACAACACTATTCTTTATATTCAGGCGATGAAGAAGTCCAATTTTCTAAAACACCGTGCAAGTTATCTCGTATAGTCGTCATTTTCACAGAATTTGTCGAAATATATCAAAACGGAACCCACTCAACTGTTCCCTGCCACTATCAACACCGGTGTGACAATGTTTACAAATTTTGGCGCGTCGCCGGGTTATTGTTCTGACAAAGCGCTAACTGGCAACTATCTTCTTTTAATCCAGTTATTAACAATTAACTTCAAATTAACACACATTGCATGATTAATGTCTTTCCAAATGTTATCATATATCTAATCACACGACAATTATATCGAAATTACGCCTATCACGGCAAAGGAAAGATGATATTGAAAGCAGTCGTTGGCAACTCATTAACTTGCGTTCGATCGTGCGGTTTCTTGACTTCATCTGCTTTTATCACAAGCTCGTAGTATGATTTCGTAAAGAACTACTAAACTTAAACACTTCAATTCACCTGAGAGGTCAATACTTATATCCTTTATAAACATCTGGCGCCGCAAACCCCACCAGCCTTCGTTTAATTACAACTGCGTTCCGGTCACTGTACGGCCTAGCGAAATTTCCGTAATCGCGTTCTTCATGTTACGTGGGCTTTAAGAAGTTCACACAAGAATATTGAGGTAAATTACGCCCCA
>NC_087215.1:73728745-73775630 GCF_015104395.2 Macrobrachium nipponense | reverse complement strand
CAATACACTTCCAACTTTTTGTTGTACCTGGTTGCGAATAGGTCTATGATCGGTCCTTCCCACAACATGAGCATCCTGTCCACTACCTGTTGGTGTAGGGTACCACTCCGTTCCCAGAATCTGATCCCTGCGGCTCAACTTGTCGGCCACTATGTTTCTTTTTCCCGGAATATACCTGGCCTTGATGTCTACCAGGTTCTCTATAGCCCACTGGATAAGTTGAACTGTCATCACATGTACCTGCGAGAAACTAGGCCTCCTTGGCCTTGTGTTTATATAAGCTACTACTGTGGTGTTGTCTGACATCAATACCACCGAGTGTCCCTTTCTCTCTCCCTGAATTCTTGTAGAGCCAGGAAAGCTGCTTTCAACTCCAGCACGTTTATATGGAGTTCTCTGTCCTTGCAACTCCATTTTGCTGACACCATCAACTCCTCCATATGGGCTCCCCAGCCTTCTAGTGATGCATCCGAGAACAGCAAGAGGTCTGGGGAGGATTGTTGAAGGGGGACACCCACTGTCAGACTTGTCGTCGTCCACCCACCACCAAGCAAGTCTTTCCTCACTTCTGCGACAAGGGAATTTGCTCGTACGGGTGATCTACTGTTGGGTGACCAAAACTCCTTCATCCTCCATTGTAGACGAAGGTGTAACCTTCTTGTGGTACTAGCTTCTCCAGGGAGGTTAGGATTCCAGCACCACCTGCCACTGTCTTGCTGGCTGTGTCTGCTTTCCCAGAAAGGCATTCAACCACTTGTTTGCATTTCTGTACTCTTTGGTCTGTCGGGGAATACTTATTGCTGTCGTGTCTATCACCATTCCCAGATATTCCAAAACGTTGACTTGGATCCAGCTGCGACTTCTGCTGATTCAAACCCACAATACCTAGCTTGTGACAAAGCTGAGGAGGGGGCCGCCCTGTCCCTGAGTAATTTCCTCCCTGGACTTGCTATCACCAGCCAATCGTCCAGATATCTTATCAGCCTGATCCCTGAGCGTGCGCCCATGCCGACACGAGGGTGAACACTCTTGTAAAAACTTGAGGAGACGTTGTCAATCCGAAGCACAGGACCTTGAACTCGAAAGCTTCCCTGCAAGACTGAAGCGGAGAAATTTCCTTGAAGACTGATGGACTGGTATCTGAAAGTATGCGTCCTTTAGATCGACTGTCAGCATAAAGTCTCCGATTCTGACTGCTTGTAGAACCGTTTTCGGAGTTTCCATCTTGAAACTGGTTTTCCTTATAAACAGATTCAGCGTTGACAGGTCTATTACTGTCCTCCACTCCCCGTTGGCTTTGGGTACCAGGAAAATCCTGCTGTAGAAGCCTTTGTCGGACTGCATACTTGTTGCACAGCTCCTTTTTCCATCATCTTCTTCACTTCGTCCTGCAGAATAGTGGCCTTGTGAGATTTGTTGGGCATAAGTGACGTGGGGTAATGGTTGATCTGTCAGGGGCGGGTTACCTCGAACGGAATCAAATACCCGATCCTGAGAACATCCACCACCCACGCTCTGCCCCTAGTTCCTGCCACACCTTCCAGTGATTTGCCAGGCAACCCCCCACTGGTGTGGCCGAGTGATGGGAGGCGCCCATCCTATCTTCTTGAGCCTCTCCCCCTTCCCTATTGCCCCTTCCTCTGTTGTTTCTATTGTGAAAGGGCCGATGAGTTATCCTCTTTGGGGAAGAGGGTCTTGTGACTCTATTAGGGATGCTATGTCTCAATGGTTTCTTTCGACGACATCTGCTGTTGTCTTCCCTCCAAAGGAATAGTTTGACTGTTAGAGGTTTTCCTAACTGCCTGTTGCACCAACCTATCGTTAGTGTCCATCCTTCTTTATCTATCGCTTCTTCCAGTATGACTGGCAACAGTAGTTGCGATTCCAAGATATCCCCATTCCTCATTGCTAACAGGGAATCCAAATCCACATTGCGGCTTAGTCTAGCCAATGCTGCATCTCTCCTCATTAGCAGGATATTTGCCCAAACATTGGCACTTACGTTTGTCAGGTACGCGATCGCCTTGGACCTGACTGTAGTAGTAATCTAATGAACAATGGTTCATCCACTACTTTCCTTGTTGCTTCCGAGGATGCAATTTTCGCCACTGCTGTTGACCAAAGGTCTAACCAGGACGCAGCCTGAAAAGACAGAAGAAGCTGTTGCTTCTAACGTGGCAGCCTCTTGGTACGTCATCGAGGGCACTCCATTTTAACCTGATCCAAGGTTAATCCAGGCCTTAACCTTACAACATTAGGGTTCATTTGTCTAGACAGCAAAGGGACCTTCGTGTCGTATAATATTTCCTTTGCTTTATCATTGGAGGGGGGAATAAAATTTAAATGATCTATTAGATCTTAAGGAATTATCCCTCCCTGCAATCTTTGCGTTTACGTGTTGCAAGACCGATTCCGCATGACTCGAACAAGGCAATTCATACGACACCTTGGTATCCCTCTTTAGTCCAAACGCCATGTCAATTCCAGGAGGAAGCATACTGGCCGGTGTTTCTGTCTTCTCCTCCGAAAGGCTATTGAATTGACGAATCAAATCAATAACCTCTGCATACGAGGCCAGAAACTCTTGGTTTTCTCCTTCCTCCGGCTCTAGTGTACCACTCTCCGTCACAGAGATGTTGTCCGTCCTCTATCTTCTGACAGACGGCCCGGAATTCCACGGCCGCGGCCTCTTGATCTTTGCTGGCCGCTGTTGGCTCGATCCCAGATAGTCAGCAGGGGAACGAGAACGTCAATCACTCTTTCTCTGCTCACGGATCTAGAGCGAGAATCTCGTCTAGATCTCCAAGATGAAGGCTCCCTTAAGACAGAGGTAAGTTCGTCTTTATTAGCATTGGCATCGTTTTCGAGCGTCGGCGAGCCCGGCCTCGGCCTTCTATCCAGACGGACACTGCCTTCCACAAACGTATCCGCCGAGGTTGCCAACTCTCTATTTTTTGTACTTTTAATAGGACCTCATCGTCCTTCGTACGTATTTTTGAACGGCCTTACGGGCGAAACTGGGAATCTGCATTCCTATCCCTCGCTGCACCTTTCGCCGCCAACGTCGATTTACCAGAGGTATCGCAGTTTTTGCGATCCGAACTGGCAACTCCGCCTCGGCCGCTAGCTCGCCGGCCGTCACCTCTCTCGCTTGTTCGGACTCTTGCGAACGGCTTCGTCTGGCAACCTTGTGCTTAATAGCCACTGATTTTCCGACCTTCTTGCTGACTTGGAAATGACAGTCTTCGTCCGAAGGAGAGGAAGAATTGATTCTTCTCCTCTTGGCCCGAGGATCCGCTAGGAACTCCCGAATCCTCCTCCAACGCTTGACTGGCGCTACGCCGTGACGTTATCGGACTTAGCGATGACGCCGAACTAGAGGAAGAAGACGAAGAAGGCGAATCACACTTTTTCTTTTTGTCTCTCTTATTCATTCTCTCCTCTATATCCTGTAACTTCTGCATTACAGTTTGCATTGACGGATCAGAAGGCGTATTAGCGTCTGGGTGCAGCGAAAAAGGCCGAGAATCGGTCTGTGACGTCATCACGCCTGCCATCTCAGAGTGTGACGTATGTTGTGACGTCATCGCTCTCGTAGGGAGAGACTGAGAGGTTTCTGCTGGTAACCGCACGTTTGCTGCCAAATTACCTCCCACGTTCTGCATCGCTGTAAATACTGAGTGGGATGGAGAAGCAGCGGCATTAAATTCCCATAAATTGCAAGCCCGGGGGATGAGGAACATTCAGCGCTGCCGGACCCTGCTGGAACCGTGACGTCATATAATGCGCAAGCAGACCATCCAAGGTTGGTACGCCTGGTAGGCCTAGCGCTGACCACGTACCATCTAACCTATGCGCTTGCTAGCAGGAGCCTGGAACAAAGATGGCAGATCTCCCCCTCTACTTGCTGGGAACAAAGGAGAGTGCAAATTATTCATAAAATTACCCAAGGCCCCTCCTGACGTTTCCGATACAGAACCGCTAGGAGAAACCGAAGGGGTATGAGACAATTCAAAAGCAGGTGGAGAAACATATGGAGCAGCCTGGTTTATTGCCGATACAAAAGAAGCCGGTAAGTCATCCAAAGATGGCGTCACCCCCTTTCTTTTGTATTGGCTTTTCCCATAGAACTTCTTCCACTGTTCCACCGACCAACCGCGACAAACAGAACACGGATTAGTAACCGTACATACGTTTTCCTGCACCTACTACACGTTGGATGAGGATCCGTCGACACCGAGGTTAGGAACCTAGAACAAGGGAAGCCACTGACTCCTGGGCATTTCCTTTGTCTCCTCTTCGAAGCGGTAGACGATCCCGATGTTGAGGCAAAATTCTCCATCATACCACGTATACACTCTTACCACACACTGATCACACTTGGAGAAAGAAAAGGAATGAAAAATAAAAAATGAAATGGATAAAGAACGGGCAAACTGAAAAACCGGCTTTAAATGAGATAGACAGTAACACGTCTTATCTTAAAGGCGGTAGGAAAATAACTGATGGGTCACAGGTAGCCGTGGGCATTCTGGGTATACATGCCCCGTGACCTGGTATAGATGCCATTAGTCCCTGGATCTCACAAGTGTAATTTTAATTCTAACCGGTTCCAGCTTGGCGCTAGTAAATCCTAATGTTAAGACCGAAGGTTTGTTTCGTGTATGAACAATAGTAGCTTAGTGCATAAACCTCAAATACAGCATATGTTCCAGTCCAGTTAAGTTAATAATACCTTTTCTACTCGTTAATGCTAGTTGTTACACTATCATTGCTTAAAGAGGATTCAGAGAATGGATGAAATGAAATGGAAATAGATTCCATTTGATATCGCAATACTGAAAAAGCAATGTCCTAATTGAACATTCAATGAAATAGTGGTAGGTTTTCCTATAAGCAAAATACAAGATCACTATACACCATATACTATTTACTCAAGATTCTAGGTGACTGTAAACAAAATAAACACTAGGCCCTTCCTTAGATAGCAAAATACAAGATCACTATACACCATATACTATTTACTCAAGATTCTAGGTGACTGTAAACAAAATAAACACTAGGCCCTTCCTTAGATAAGTCCACATAAACCTAAGGCAATAAGAATAATTACTTAAAACTGTTAAAAATAATGACTTAGAGTTTACCAATGGACCAATGGCCAAAACTTTAAAGAGCATAATACTGTGAAATATCTTATTACATTTTAAAACATTAAGGCTACTCTACCTCAGTAATATCGCATTCAGACTGAACCAGGTCCTCAACATACCAATAAGCATGAGAACAAGTGTGACTAGAAGCTTTATACTGCTCTTCCCAATGCTCTTGAGCTTCATCAGGTGTTACTTTCTTGTACTTTTTCTTTAAATCTGAATACGATTCCTGCTTCATCTGCATTCCTGTACTTGGCCGGTAGAGAATGAACATTCTAGCATTTTTCTCTTTTTTTCTTATTAGCTGCTGAAGGTTCCAAGACAGCAAGGACTGCAGTTTTGTTTATATTATTTCGTATCCTTGGAAACAAAAGAAATCTGGTCATCATCTTGTTCTGGGTCACTCAAACACCGAAATTAGCATTTGGTAAGTTCTATAATATATGGAATATATAGTGAAGTTTCAAGCAGTCAATGTATGCATTACCTGATGTGATATATAAATCCTTCTAAATCTCCAGTAAGTTCAGCCCACTTCTCTTGAATCTCTGCCCAAGAGAGACCTCTCTCAACGAGGACTGTGTGAATTTCTGTCTTGGCTGTTCCAGTTGCGTGCTTTCCGACCCACGTTTTAGTTTTGTTTTTGTCTTCTTGCAGCCTTCTCCACCAATGCCTAAATCTGGAAAACAACCACTTTTCTTCTTAGGTATGTCACTATAAGCATTATGAACTGACTGATCATGGACACTATTTCAGAATGCCCGACTCACCTGAAGGACTCATTTTTAAAAAGATAGGCAAGAATATGAGCGAAGCAAAGTTAGAAGCTGGGGAGCTAAGTGAGAAGAGTCCAAAAGAAACATGGTTGTAAGTAAAAGAAAAAGTATTACATCGAGGGAGTCATAAAGCAGATGGGCAAAAAGCTTTGTATCTTCTGGTGTGCCTGCAAAGGGTATTGGTTGTGTGGTGTGTGTGTGTGTGTGTGTGTGTGTGTGTGTGTGTGTGTGTGTGTGTGTGTGTGTGTGTGTGTGTGTGTGTGTGTGTGTGTGTGTTTTTTGGGGCGGGGGAATAAGCACTGATTTATAGGCCATCATCAAAATTAAAATTTAGTTCTTTCTTACAATATTCACAGAAATTAAGAAAACTTACCTAAAATTCCCATATCATATTTCCAGTTCTCTTTGCTTGGCTTATTATAGCTGCTAATGTATCAGTAAAATACTGGAACAATCTATTTGGAGTTCAACAGGCATACCTAATATTCTGAAAAGAAAAAGATTTTTGCTAAAAATATCAAACAATTTAGTTCAATTATTGTCAGGTACAGGTGATTTCTTCCTGGCTTCTTCAATAGGTTAAGCTAAAGATGAGAACTAATAGAAACTATGTATGATTTACAGATGAAACCAAGGACATTACATACAGTACCATTCACAAGAAAATGTAAGGTTACACAAATTATTTTTTCCTACCAACTCATCAATCATATGGTGGTAACTGAACAGGTGGCCTGTGATAACTGAGTGAGGAAAAGCAACATAACATACGTATTAAGAAAACAAGAGCACCTACCTATTGAGGAATTTACTCATATTATTGTAGTCCTTATCTAACTGATAAATGTTATCTTCTTTGGTAATGATTCCAACACCAACTAAGGCATTCTGGATGTCTGAGAAGAAATCTCCTTTGTAATCTTCCGGTGGAGGTACTATAGGATGTTCATAGCCCATCATGGTCTTCATGGTTGATTCCATGGGCCATGCGACCATATTTGTTATCTATGTTAAACGAAGAAAGATCACGAGATTCTGTTGCTCTTCTGTCACCATGGGTCAGTGCACCCTGAGAGGGAAAAAAAATTAAAAAGGGTAAATGTATATAAATTTGCTTACAAAAATTACAATGCCAGCATCTTGAATCTTTCTCCATTCTTTTTAAAGACAACTGCCTCATTTCTTACAAAATAACTAGACAATTTGGTCTTGTCAATTCAAAGTACTAATTGAAATTCAAATCCTGTTAAATACTAGTATATCCAATTCAATAGCCACCCTCAATCTCTTGTCTTCCAACAACTTAACAAGAAACTTTTCGCAGCATATCACAAGGCTGAGGACAAACAGGAGGGCTGTAATGATTAAACAAGTAGCTTCCTTACTGCACTTCAAAAATAATCACCCAATTACCCCTTAAAATACTGGAAGACACTTCAAATAAAGCAAAAATGGGCAATACTTAATAAAAATTAATAACAGACAAAATGGTGTATAATCCACTCACCAAGCTTTCTAATCTTTTTGCAACGATAGAAGCAAACCGCCTCTCTCCAGCCAATTCCGAAATTAGGAATACATACTCAGGTGCATTAACCTGATTACTTCTGTGAGTTCGACCTGAAAGCAACAACATTTCTGTCATTATTCTACTTTCATATTATCAATAACTGCATATTAGTAAATTATTATAAACAAAAGGGTAAAAAAATGAGTTACTATGAAGAACCTGCCTTTATTGAAAACTGAAAACCAAAGCATAAAATTGTTCCTCTTGCATATTCAATAGAAAAATGCTTTCAAGGCATTTCTTCCTCTTGCATATTTAACAGAAACATGCTTTCGAGAAAAGTAACCAAGTCCTACAACAACTAAGCAGCAAAATCTGGAATTACATTCCCATTAAGAGTGCCACATCACAAAAGTGATGACAAACCACAGAATTCTAATTCCTCAAGTTTTTTCAACTTTAACATTAACAATAAAGTAAATATTGCATTGAAAAAAAAAGGAACATTTATACTAACCAAACTGCTGGATAGCCCTATCTGCAGACCATGGTAACTCAAGGGTGATATGTACTCTTCTCCTCTGGTTTTTAACTCTGCGATCACTTTGCAGTGAAATACCTGAACTGGCAGCTTCAGATATAATGGCTATGTCTTTTTCTGAATTCATAAATCTTTCCTTTTCTGGAAATACGAGAAGCAGGAATCTTAGAGTTGCTGAACAGCAAAATCTACCAATACATATTCCAATGTATGTGAAACTACAAATATTAAAAAAAATTCCAGCCACACTGACCACCTACCTTTAATATTTAAAATTTCTAGGGAAACGTCTACTTCTGAACGCGATTCATACTGAACTTGACCGTCATCACCTTGTACCACCCTTCCTTTTCTTCCTGTCATTTCAGCAACATTTTCAGGACCCCCAAGCTCATCTATCAACTGATCTAAGGTGTTAGGTGGCAGCTTACGTCCCAAGTTGTCGATTGATTTCAAGAGCTCAGTTTTATACTTATTTGCTTTCTCAACATGATCCTTGGGTGGGGGAGGGGTTTTTCGCCATTCTCTTGTCGACGCTTTCCTGTTCTTCTGCTTGTGGTTTTTGGCTTTGCCACGTTTTTTTGGACGGCCCCAAGTATCTGAGAACGTACGGGAAAGTTGAACACTGTACTCAAGTCTTCAAGAATTACACATTGCGATCTAAATCTTGCCAGGGAACAAATCTCAACTGTTTAAGCACAGCAGAATATTTAGACAACAATTTACATTAAAAAGGCAAATGTATTGAGGAAGGCAAAGGTAGGAAGTTAGAGAAGGAAGGAAAGGTGAGATATGGAGAGAGAAGACTGAGACTTCTTCTTACCTTCATCATCAAAATCACTAATTCCTGAGAAATCTGAAGAAGCTTCTGATGAATATGCATCTTCATCATCATCTTCCTGACCACTTTCACCTTGAACAGCAAAATTTAAACCGCAGTTTTAGAGTGCGAAATGAATAGTAATATGAAAATTCTACATCATCAAATGCTACTTACTACTAAACATGGTTTTCAGTATGTATACCATACAAAAGTATGAATATTAAAATGTGTAAATTTTGAGAAACTGAAAATTTAGACACGAGTATGATGCACACACGGGATATAAGGAAGTACCATAAATCAAGAAATATTAACACCATGAAAACATTTTAATTTTCTTCCTTGCTCAACTCCTCTACTCATCCTGTTATGAAGTTGTTGTCCCTCAAAATCTATTCATGAGGGAAAACCAAATTATCCTATCCAAATCAATTTGACACAGAAAACTACAAACTTTCTTGAGCTTGAAAATGTGTTATACTTCATACAAAGCACTTTTTTTTTTTTTTATCTATAACAATACCACATATACCATCCAATACAGTACTGTATAGAAATCTTTACTGTTGTATCATGTCATTAGAAGAAGAAAATGAAGAAAAAAAACCCATCTTACTAAATAACACACTCCTTGGAATTGTAAACATACTTGCTCAATAATTCAAACATACTTGTTCAATAACTATTCTGTATTAGAGGCTCAACAATAAACCAAACGATCCTGACTACTGAACTCTAAATCAGCTCAATCTTCTAAAAAATTAATCACAGAGGCAAGTGAGAGTGAAATGCAGTAAGAAAGCAAAGGATATATATCTAACACATTTTCATTTAACAAAGCTAATCCTTAACAAATAAATAAGTACAGCTTATTAAAATATATTTCAATGCTGGAGAAAAAAAATTATGAATGCAAAATTTTGCTTTTAGAAAACCTTGTAAATTTCAAACATGCAAAAATTCCTCCTAAATTTTAACCTGACTAACATACATATAACAGCCACACCAAACTATAACAAAAGCTTCATTAAACTAATAGAACCACTTTGGAAGAAATCCACATATCATGCCACATCAATATGATGTCTAATACCATAACTTTAAACATGATCACCTACAGATCTAGAGTACCAATGAAAATCACCTGCAACACTAAACTAGTCCTTCTACCCATAACAAATTAATTGGAAAATGCAGGATACGACAGAAACAATTACAAAATGTTTGATCATGCAAGCCAAATAACATTTAATATCTACAATGGGCTCACTATCATGTCTCCTTAATGCCCAACACTCATACAATACTGTACTGTTAGACATTTTACCAAAGAAGTTTCATATGCTGCTACATGAAAAAGTCATTTGCATTTCCTCAAGACATCATGCTTCAACACCATTCTCAGCTAAAAGGCCAGAAACTAAGCATTCTAACTTTTCTTCCATCTTCTAGGATACTATACAATTTCTCATCAATAATGACACACCAGAAACAATAGCTACAATGCCAAGCTGTCAAAAAAGGCACTACCATTTTTTTTTTTATCAACAAAGCAAAATACATTCCATAACAATATCAAATAATCCAAGAAAAAATTACCTAATGCCTGGGCTGCTTGGTGGAGAATTATATATATATATATAAAAAAAAAAAAAAAAAGTAAAGGAAAGAAGTGATGAAGTAGCAGATGATGCCAAGGTTCTATCTGTACTAGTAATACCTACTGGACACTTAGTGTGGTAAGTTTAAAGTTACTATAAACTGCAAAACTGCTTTGTGAATTAAGTAATATTTTCTCCAATTTCTAATAAAACTCAGCTGAATACTTTGTCCACATCTTAACCTCCTGCAAAATAAAAGCCTCGTATTCCTCATATATACTTAAATATCCAACCACTCATCTGTAGTTTTTAAAAATATGAAATAAAAACTTACCTGACACTTCAAAATCCGAATTGTCCTCATTATCTGAATACATTTCCTTGTATCTTCTCTTTGCAGCTCTCTGAGCGGCTTGTCGAACTGAAACAATATTTACATTTGACTATTCCATTTCCACCTGATTTAAAAATGAGTCATAGAAAGTTGAGACAAACTACACTATTAGAACTAGGATACTTTACTTTCCACCAACAGCTGTCTTTACTGCATTATTTACAAAATCTATAACAAAACTATTGATTATCTGCTTGAGTGGATTAACCCCTTCGCCACCGGCCTGCAAATGCTTGCATACCGCATGAGACCCCCTGTCGACCGCAAGTATCAATAATTTCTTGCTCCCAGTAAATTTTATGTTATTCATATTTTTCCTTTATATTCTTATGTGAAAACATTGTGTGTACAGATATCAATGAATATTTTTTACCCAATTGTCAAAAAATTACAAAAAATATAGTAAGAATATCGGAAAAAATAGGAATATTTAGTGGAAAAAGTAATTGCAGAAGTAGGAACTGTTATAAAGTAGTAGAAATAGTAGTAAAGTAATAGAAATAAAGTAGCAGAAAAAGTAGTATAGTAGTAGTAAACAGTAGTAGTGGTAATAGCAGTACTAGTTTTCTTACTGAAACAGTTATTCCTAGGTTTCATACAAAAACAGCGTATACATCAATGAATGTTTACGGCACTGGTAATAATAATAATAAAACAGTAATAATAGTAATAATAATAATAATAATAATGATAATAAAAGCAACAGCATCTCGTGACCAATACGTATATACATATGGGGCAGTTTATTTACCCCCATTATCATCAGCAAGCTATAAAAAACACATCTCATCACAAGTAACAGGCCTCCATAGAAGTCCTTTCACCTTACGCTTTCCTCTTGAATGAAAGTACTACTCTGCCCGAGCATTCACCCATTCACACAATTTGTCCATTACATCACCACAAAAAAGAAAAAAAAAAATGCACCACGTAAGCAGGTGAAATCTGGTGTGTAAGCAGGAATCCCATTGCCACCCTCCGTGAATCAGGGGGGGCTGGGTCTGGGCGCAAGTCACAAGATGGATCAGTTATGAACTGCCAGCCTTCATCGACAAGAGGTTCAATGTCTTCCAAACACTCGTTGTCACTGTCAACCTCTAAGAAATTATCACTATACGTAATCATCATCTGATAGATTTGGTAGGTACTCAGACCCTGACTCTGAAACACTATCAACATAAAATAACTGCAATCAAAAGGGAAAAAGGTTAAGAATTCAAATCTACATGGTTTACGGACAAAATCGTAATCATCCTTCTCAGATAATAGCCTGAGGCGCACTGGCATATGTTGGCCAGTACCCCTCCTAATATCCCATATGAAAATGACGTCAAACGTCCATCGGATGCTCATTGGTTAGAATGAATGGTGGGTGGAGCTTCAGCACCTCTCTCGTACACAAATACTGTGTCTGGAAACCATCCAAGCTGAAGAAAACGCTTTGCTTTTTGAGGAGGGATGAAGACTACACGCGTACGTCCTGGTCTTTTATTACTGTACCGTAAAAGACATACATGCGTACGTCCCAGTGCTGAAGGGGTTAAGATCAAGATTACCCTATTTGGATCTTTTATCAATCATTTACCATGGCATTATTGCACAACATGTTTCAGCAAAGCCTGTCAGCACTACTTCTCAAGTAGTGGCTTCATGAGTTGCATAAAATTGACAAGCAATAAAACTGATTTTAAAGCAACAACACATATCTTACCTGGCTTTCGTTTAGACGTCTTTCCCGTGACTTCATCGATGATATCTTTGAATTCTTTACTGGTCTCAGATATACCTAAAATTTTGTTAATCCTATTTCGATCTGGGGCTGGGAAGTGTTTCTCAACTAGGGACTCAAACACACCTATCCAAATATAAAACAAAAGTCATTACAATAAGTTGTAAAACTCATGGCAAACCATTATACAATAATAGTTTACAAAAATTTATAAGTATCATTTCAGTAATCCCAACTGATGCAAATTTAAAATTCTATCTTCCAAAATTTACAGATCCTTTGATTCAAAATTCTATCTTCCAAACCTTATAGATCCTTTGAAGCACAACTCGGTGACTAGGAGTTTATCTTATAGCATTAATAAGAAAACAAATCACAAAATTCCTAATATAATTTATAATTTTTAAAGATAAACAAACTGGAATCTGTTATATGGAATACCTTTAGCAATCTGGTCTGGTATTGATATTTAGTAACAAGGCAGTTAATTAGCAATTAGTGAGAGGAGGTTGGGGACTCCCCTCTTACACGGTAAGCAATGTCATTTAGACTTCAACAACAGGGCAAGAAGAGTCAAGTTTAACTTAAGTTTAACCAGACCACTGAGCTGATTAAAAGCTCTCCTAGGTCTGGCCCAAAGGATTAGACATTTTCACGCTGCTAGGAACCAATCGGTTACCTAGCAATGGGACCTACAGCTCGTGGGATCCGAACCACATTTTATCAAGATATTAATTAATTTCTAATCACCAGAAACAAATTCCTCTGATTCCACACTGGCAGTGCCGGGAATCAAACTCGGGACTACCGAATCGGTAGGCGAGCACGTAAACCACTTGTCCAAAGAGGAACTAACAGGTCAACCTCAGAAGGAAAATGCATATATTCTGAGAGAGAATTACACTTTTCATGTACTACCTTTTGCTGTGGAGACGAAGTCTGACAATTCACCATCATCTTTCTCTAGCTGTTCCAGTGTACGAGCTTCACCTGTCGACTGAAGACCTATCACAACACATCTGTTTGTTTTTACAGCCTCACGTGCCAATCGTACAGCATGATCAACCTACATGGTAATCGAAATAGTAACATTACTCTTCAAACTCAATCAATGAATATCAAAAGAAAGTCAGAAAAGAAAAACTATAACTGGTTAGGCTAGATTTACACACTGATGCTTGAAAAAGTTTTTAAAATAGAAAGACTATCTTAGGACCAAGATTTTACTTGGACAGCAACATCAAGCTTAACAAATTTTAGGTTACACATTAGGGCAACCAGTTATGAACTGTAATCAGAACAAGTCCCTACGACAGAAGAAATTTAATTCAGGTTTTGCCCCTTTGGTATTTCCTCATCCATTAATTACAATAAAAAAAAATAATAGTAATTCATCTTACCTTTGATGCTATACATAAATATTTGAAAAACCGCTGATGTGAAGACCAAAACTGTCCCCACATTGATTTCTTCATGCCTTTCTCAGCATTGATAAGTTCTGATGCCTCCTGAAACCTCTGTCTTGCTGTCACCCACTGAAAAAAAAAAAAAAAAAGAAATGTATTATGGTATTTAACATGTCAACCTCATCAGGATACGGTAAAATAAGAGGAACAAGTATTTTACCACAACTTCTGAAATCTATCAGCCTATTCACATCTTCAAAACCTACAAGGAATCGCCTAAAATTCATCCAAAGCATTTTAACACATGATCATGACAGAATCACTAATTTCTAATATTTCAACCAGACCATCAGTCATGTAAGCATTATCATCCCCCTCTGGAAGCAAAGAACACTAAGTCACACACCAATCATTTCAGTTTACACATCAAGCTATCTCCTTACGAAATAAAGTATTAATGGAAAAAGTTAAATTTAAGTACTATGTCTAACTTTAACCAGACCACTGAGCTGAATAGCAGCTCTCCTGGGGCTGGCCCTTAAGATTAGATACTTTTACAAGGCTAGGAACAAATTGGTTACCTAGCAATGGTACCTACAGCTTATTGTTGGATTCTAATCACATTATATCAAGAAATTAATTCCTAATGACCAGAAATAAATTCCTCTGACTCCACGCTAGTAGAGCAGGGAATTGAACTTGGAAAACACTTACCAATTTCACTGACTCATCATACATGTGTTTAACGTCTTCATCCAGAGGAACTTCTTCTATTCTGAAGCCTACGCCATGGAAACTCAACTGTCGCGCTATGTACATTCCTCGAAGCTTCATATCCATAGCCACAATCTCCATAGCACCAACACCCCTGTAAGCATTATTATAAAGTAATAAAGTACATCATATCACTTTTCCTCTGATGTAAAGTTAATGATTAAATAGCAAAACACCAAACCTTCATATTTAAAATGGGAGTCATCATATTTAAAATGGGAGTCATCTAACATAACTTTTAGTCTGGCTATATAAATAAACATAAGGTGCATGCCTATGCCATAGTGCCCATTATAACATATCTGTACAGGTTCTCAGACTTTATGGTCAAAGGGATCTGCTTCAAACTAACCTGTCGTTATTCAACCAACGCATAAAAGTCTTTCCCTTAGGAAAGCAAAAAAAAAAAATCCTACATCTCTACAGCTAGTTGTCGACTTATGACCTATGCAAGTTACGACCGATCGACTTTATGACCACCCACAACTAAAACGACTGGGAAGCGATGTGAGCAAGAAAGAATGGTGTCCAGCTGAACATACGACAGTTTCTCCCCAGTTCCTGCCTCTCCACACACGCAGCTCACTTTTCATGCTGCTAATGACTATTATCATGCATTGGCAACAAGGATATAACTCCAGTAAACTTATGCCATCAAACACAACCATAGATAAAACAGAAAGAATAATTTTAATCAAAACTTCAGGTCTTGAAATACATATTACTGTTGTTTTTACACCGATAAAAGATAAGTAACGTAACTAACAGTAAAGCTCGTACTATGAAGAAATCAAGTGAAAATACTGAACGGAATCACATAATATTATTACACAATAAACATGGCCATAACGCAATCTGCTAACAAAAAAATAAATTAGTTCACGAGACGTATTAAATTCATATTTTGACTTAAAAACACACCGCATAATGGCAAATTACCTTGTCTCGTATAAGTAAAGTATCTAGATATTTTATACTAACTAGAAGCAAGGCAATTTGCTCAGATTTGAGTTAAATAAGGACAAATAAAACGTAAACATGACAAACTAAACTCGTATTCGCCATCAGTTGATTTCCAACCAAAACATTGACTGCTTTGTTAGTATTTTATGATACAATATGAGAATACATGCAATATTGGATACAATAATATACAACTTATTAAAAGATTCACAGAAAAGTTGCATATTCATTGTGTTTTTATTCATAAATATACATAGCCGCCAGCACCCTGACATCGGAATATAGAATACATCCCTAACCAATGAAGCCTTTCGGTAATTCCACATACAAATAGCCTAGTTTCCAACTTAGCCTACTACTAGCTACGTTCTGACACCGTTTTTTATCATTTCATTACTCATATATTTTAACTTCATCATTTTATAACATTATACTGTATAAATTTCTTTAAAAGTTAGCTTACCCAATCTTAAGTCTAAATACAGTACTAAACTCCTCAGAATCTGCACTTTATTATAAGTGACTTTCATATCTGAAATTTCGTAGCTTCGTACTTATCACTATTAGTTTCTTAGTTGATTTTTATTGTAGAGGATAAAGAGATGAACAAAATAATGAATGAATTTCGGCGATAACTGCATTTGAATGTTGCCGTCGCCATCAAACAATAAACAAAGCACACCAGCGCCATCTATTGAGGAAAATGAACAGTAAACTATTCGCTAATGAAGATAGCATGGATAAAGATTTATACCTGCACTTCTTCCCTCTAGCATCATATAATCTAATGGGTGGCATGTCGAACAGGTAAATACACTGTTTCATATAAGAAATTATCAAAACGGTCTCTCAAGCACATACAGAGTAAGGCATTTGTGCTTGACAAATGTCTCATTGTTTTGATTAAAAGTTGAAAGGTTTGGCTTGGTTGAGCATTCTCAAGTGGAATATTTAAAAATATATATTTATTCTTCCTAGGTTAATATAAAAAATGCATTTGACTTTGCATATTTACTAACAACTATTTTCATACAATGGATAAATGGCATGATTTTTGCTGCCTTGAAGTTGTAAACAATACGTGGTGCGTCCCAGGTGGCGGCGGAACAATCTAATGGCTACAGATTTAAAATCAAGCTGAACCACGGGAGCTTCCGGACCATAGAATGCCAGTTTTAAGAAGTTCAACTGTATTACTAAATTTCTAAATTATATTGTATATGTAGCATACAATATACTGTAGGCTAGGTTACTATATTCATATATACAAGATATATGTACCATGAAATCATCGTATACGCGAGGCTAACTTGTTAAATGTTATCTAATTTCTCTTTGTACTGAAATATCATAAGCCAATGTGCATGAACCTAGAGAATTAGCAGAAATTAATAATTACTATGCCATATATGTATGAAGTAATGCTGTGTAGTGTAGGCTAGGCTAGTGTAATATTCTTACAGTAAATTAACATGGGCCAACTTACTTCCAAATCGATTTATGACTGGTTGGTCGGAACCAACTGCAGTCATAAATCGACAACTACCTGTACTTGAAATTTGGAAATATAGAAAAAGTAACAAACCAATACTATATTTTTCCTGACAATCCACTTCAACAGAGAAATATTACAAATCATCAAAGCTGGTACTGATGGCAATGTACTCACCTACCCACCAAAATTTTGGATAAAATTTAGAAACATGAAACATAACACTGTTTCCATTCCTCAATCCTTACCCAGACTAACAGATCCGCAACTTTTTGAAGTTGAAAAACAGGCAACAAAGTTTTTCCACCAGCAAAAAACATCTGACAAACTAAAAATACAAAGGCAGCCATAATATAAAAGTACTCACCTTTTTTCGACTGCACTGATGAAGTCTGTGAATTCTGGGAAAGGGGTGCCTTTCCCCCAAATTCCTAAACGGACCATATATGCCATATTCTTTGGCTCAGATGCTCCAGTGGCAGAGGCATACACAACTCTGGCCTTTGGTAACTTGTTCTGTAACTCTAAAACTGTTGTACCAGTTTTTGTTGGTTTTCCAGACCCAACAGGACAGAGATTTTTGGCACGGTGACACTCATCAAACACAATCTGTACACCAAGAAAATCATTCAATTAAAAAAAAATTCTACTGAATTCAAAAACAGAAAAGAGAAGAGAAAAAATCTTAACATTACCAAGATCTTCCCTAAAACTAAATAAACCCCCATCTTACTGGTTAAGACTAAGATGAAATAAGGACAAAATATTAAGAGGTGCAAAACATACAAAGATGACGAGTAAGAGCAGGGAAAAGTGAACCACTGGTGTGGCAAATTTGGGATAATTCAACCAATTTGCTTTATAATTGAGTTCATCCCTTCCTCCAAAACTATGTGACACTAAGGATCTCTGATAATTGCCGATCGTGTCTCTCCCGTGCTTTCACATCCACAAAACCCAACTCATCACCAACCTCCTAATTGTTCTTGTCCAATTACAACGTTACTGTCTTTATTCCTAACAATTAATATATTAAATACATTGTTTTCTTTTTCAATAAGATTGTCACATGCTATTTTCATCTACCTATTGGAATGTTATAAATGGTGATCAGTTCACAGAGACAAAAAAAAAAAAAAAAAAAAAACACAAATCAAGGAAGGATTTGCTAACTGAAGCTTAAAATTTGCCGTTTAAAAAGTATTCTAGCAATAACATAACATTTGAAATTACTTCTGATAGTCAACGGATTAACAGATACAGGCAGTCCCCGGTTATTGACAATCTGGTTTTATGGAGCCACCAACCAGTTATCGGAGCTAAAATCGGGTTATCAGTGCCGAAAATCGCAGATTTTTGCCGATCATCAAGCCATCGGAACAGAATTCCTGCCAATAACGGAGAACTGCCTATGGTAAGTATACAGATATATACTTTTCTTTCAAATTCAATTTAAAATCACATCATCTTTCAAAGTTGAGGTAGAATCACAGAATCTAATTTCCAGTGGACCCCCAATTTCTGGGGATGTGTGCCACCCCTCCTCCCACCCCCCCCATTGCTAAAATCTACAAATGCTTAAAACACCTCTAAAAACACTTAGAACTGCCTCCTACCTTATACCTAATTATAGTCTTAGTGCATTTAGTCACAAAAATGATATGAAAATAAGAGTAATTTGTGAAAATTTCTCAGTGAAAAATACTGTGAAGAGGGGGTAGACTGTATACACACAGTCCCCGCTTATCAGCTGTATGGCGCTTGTCTAGTGGCAAAAATTGTGTAGACAAAATGGAGGAAATGCGTAAACGTCGAGATTGTCCCAAGGGTGTTGTAGCGCATCTTCTGCTACTGCCTCTACGTCTGGGACTACCGAACAATACACTTCCAATTTCTTGTTGTACCTGGTTGCGAATAGGTCTATGATCGGCCTTTCCCACAACATGAGCATCCTGTCCACTACCTGTTGGTGCAGGGACCACTCCATTCCCAGGATCTGATCCCTGCGGCTCAACTTGTCAGCCACTATGTTTCTTTTTCCCGGAATATATCTGGCTCTGATGTCTACTAGGTTCTCTACAGCCCACCGATGAAGTTGAATTGTCATCACATGTAACTGTCGAGACACTAGACCTCCTTGTTTGTTTATGTAAGCTACTACTGTGGTGTTGTCTGACATCAATACCACTGATTGCCCCTTCACCCTCTCCCTGAATTCTTGTAGTGCTCCCTAACCTTTCAGTGACGCATCTGAGAACAGCAAAGAGATCTGGGGAAGGTTGCCTAAGGGGAACACCCACTGTCAGGTTGTTGCCCTTCACCCACCACATCAAGTCTTTCCTCACTTCTGACGACAAGGGAATCTGCTCGTACGGGTGATCTACTATTGGTGACCAAAACTCCTTCATCCTCCATTGTATAGATCGAAGGTTTAGCCTCCCTTGTGGTACCAGCTTCTCTAAGGAAGTTAGAACTCCCAGTACTACCTGCCACTGTTTCGCTGGCCGTGTTTGTTTTTCCAGAAAGGCATTCACTACTTGTTTGCATTTCTCTACTCTCTGGTCTGTCAGGAATACTTTGGCTTTTATTGTGTCTATAATCAGTCCCAGATATACCAGCCATTGACTTGGATCCAACCGCAACTTCTCCTGATTTATCACAATACCTAAGCTGTGACAAAACTGTAGAAGGGTCGCCCTGCCCCTGAGTAATTTCTCTCTGGACTTTGCTATCACCAGCCAATTGTCTAGATACCTTATTAGCCTGATCCACTGAGCAAGCGCCCATGTCGACATGAGAGTGAACACTTGTAAAAACTTGAGGAGACGTTGTCAATCTGAAGCACAGAACTTTGAACTCGAAAACTTTCTCTGCAAGACTGAGGCGGAGAAATTTCCTGGAAGACTGATGGACCGGGATCTGAAAGTATGCAACCTTCAAGTCGATTGTCTGCATCAAGTCCTTGATCCTGACTGCTTGTAGAACCATCTTGGAGTTTCCATTTTGAATCTGGTTTTTCTTATAAACAGATTCAACGTTGACAGGTCTATTACTGTCCTCCAGTCCCAATTGGCTTTGGGTACAATGAAATTCCTGCTGTAAAACCCCTTTGACTGAATGGATACTTGTTCCACCGCCCCTTTTTCCATCATCTTCTTCACTTCCTCTTGCAGAATAAAAGCCTTCTGAGGTTCTTGAGTATAAGCGAGGTGAGGTAATGGCTGTTATGTCAGGGGGTGGGGATACTTCGAACAGAATCAAATACCCAACCCTGACATCCACCACCCACTTGCTCTGCTCCCAGTTCCTGCCACACCTTCCAGTGATTTGCCAGACAACCCCCCACTGGTGTGGCTGAGTGATGAGAGGCGCCCATCCTATCGCCTTGAGCCTCTCCCTCTTCCCCTAATCCCCCTTCCTCTGTTACTATGGTGAAAGGGCCGATGAGCTAACTTCTTTGGGGGAAGAGGATATTGTTGCTCTATTAGGGATGTTATGCCTCACTGGCTTCTTTCGAGGTATTTGCTGCTGCCTTACCTCCATAGGGTTAGCTTGACTGTCAGATGTTTTTCTAACTGCCAGCTGTACCGATCTATCATTAGTGTCCATCCTTCTTCTATCTATGGCCTCTTCTAGTATGGCTTCTGGCAACAGCAATTGCGACTAAGATATTCCCATTCCTCATTGCTAGCAGGGAATCCAAATGAACAGTGCGGCTTAGCCTAGCCAAAGCTGCATCCCTCCTCATTAACACTTAAATTTGTCAAGTATGCAATTGCTTTGACACCTGATTGTAGTAATCTAATGAACCAAACAAAAACTTCTTTCAGTTTTCTTCTGAAGATTGAGAAAGAAACCCACAAATTCAATTTGTAACTTGTTTACTTCTAAGTATTTACATTTAGTTTTACTCCACACTCGAGTACTTTCAGCCCTTCTGTGGCCCATTCTCAAGAGATGTTGGGATGTTAGCCTGGTCAAGGCCCAGCAGTCTTCTGGAACTTCTTCTCGTTGTGCTGTCATTTATGCGATGGCTGTTCTGGTTTTTCTTGAGAGTTGCCAATCCCCTCTTGTCGCTCTGATATCCTGAGCTGATGGTCAATGGGATTCACCCTTGTGGTAAGGGTGTGGTCACCGTAAGTCTGTTGGGCAGGAAACCTAATCTCCAGGTCAGCAGGGTCAATCTTAGCTTCTTTTAATATCAAAGCTCGGCTTACGGGATCTTCTGAGGTAAAACCTTTGTTTCCTTCAATTACTTTGATCTCTCTGATAAGCGCACCTTCTACTACCCTCCTGTGACTAATTTTGTTGCTTTTGTATATAAGCCTACTGTTTTTGAAATCCATCCTATGGTCATTTTCCCAACAATGTCTAGCTATAGCACTCCCCTGAGAGTTAAGCTGTACTGCCCTTCTATGTTCTTGGACTCTAGTCCTTATTCCCCTACCTGATTCCCCCACATATCTGTCTCCACAATTATTGCAATTGATTATGTATACCCCCGCTACATCATCTTTTGTATTACTGTCTTCTCCTTCCAATTTATTTTTACATACTTTGTTTTTAAGGTATTATCAAGGTATATACAAATTTATATTGACTTTCTTTCATTTTTGAAGTGATTTGTTTCATTTTAGGCATAAAAGGGAGGGCAACTATTTTCTTGTTTTCTTTATTCCATGTACTCTCTACATTCGCTCTGTAAAATATTTTTCTAGCTTTGGTGAGTGCCCTTTTTCTGAACCATTCCGGGTAAGCTAATGCATCGAAGCTTTTATCGATGTAATTTATTTCTTGCTCTATCTTGCAAGGGTCACACGTTCTCATTGCCCTAAGAAATAAACCTGTTAGAACCCCTATTTTTATATCATGACTATGAAAAGAGAAGAAATGATATATGAGTTTGTATGTGTGGGCTTTCTATATGTGCTGAATTCATATCCTGTTCTTTTCTTCTATGAGTATGTCTAAAAAGGGCAGTTTATTATTGTTACTTTTCTCTAAAGTGAACTGGATATTGTTATCAAACTTATTGAGCTCATCTAAAAAAGTTTCTATTTTATTTCCATCCCCTTGCAGAATAGCAAAAAATATCATCCACGTATCTCCACCATCCTTGCAGTTTTAAGTTAGGGACATTCACATTAGGAACTAGATTAGTTTCAAAATATTCCATATAGATGTTAGCGAGTATAGGTGATAATGAGGACCCCATAGCTACTCCATATTTCTGTTTGTAAAATGTCCCTCAAACGTGAAATAAGTATCACTGACACACAATTTTGATCAACTCAAGGAAGACGCCTATTTTGATGTTTGGATTGAAAATACCCTCATTATGTTTAGTCTGTAGGAATTCTAATACTTTATCTAAGGGGACATTGGTGAATAATGCTACTGCATCAAACCTAACCATGTGTCCCTTATATTCTTTTTCTTAACTTTGTCTATGAAATCTACTGAATGTTTAATATGGGATTCTGAAAATATACCTAAGTATATTCCTAGTTCTCCAGCTAACCACACAGCTAAGTTTTTGTTAGGAGATTTCCTACTAGAAACAATAGGGCGTAGAGGGCAGCCCTCCTTGTGTATTTTGGGGCTGCCATATATATATGCAAGTTCAGGTAATTTACTTGAGAATAATTTAGTGCATAGCATGTCCTTCCCATTACCTAGTCTACTGATTATTTTCTTCACATTCTGATTAAAGGTATTCTGAAGCTTTTGGATTGTTGGAGGATTCTCTATTTTAGCATAAGTAGTTTCATCATCTAGTAGCCTGTACATTTTAACCCTATATTCTGAGCTATTCATGATGACAATCCTACCCCCTTTGTCAGCTTTCATAATTCTAATATCTTTGTAGCTTTTTAATCCCTTCAGAGCGATACTAAATCTCCTTGGCAAGATATCTCCAAGTTTGCTTTCATTACTCCCTATCATCACTCCTCTGAGAAAAGGAGCTAAATCATTGTGATGTTCAACATTAAGGTAGTTAATCTTGCTGTTGAATTCTATGTTAATATTGTTTGTAGTCCCTGCACAAAAATTTTTAATCCTAGCCCTAGTGCTGCTGTTTCATCCCTAGTCAATAATCTACTTGAGATATTCTTTATATTATCCATATTGCTAAATTTTATCCAAACCGAATTACTAAATAAACTCTCAAACTTATTTTTAATGTTGACCATGTTACGATTTGTATCAAAGTTTACTCTACTGTTGACCTGCCAACAACTTTTTTGTACCACTCACCCCTTATGGTCTCTTGAAGTGTGTTTTGTGTACTCCTTACACCAGCAAATGCAGCTTCTTTCTTCTCTCTAAGCTCTTGCAACTGATCCTTGATGTATCCTTCTTGAAAACTGCTGAATGCTTCTCCACTCCAGGGTCTTCTTCCAATCCTGCCATATGTTTTTGGACACACTTTGTTCTTCAAACATTCACTTATAAACCAGATCTGTTTTTCATGGCTTTGGCTTTGTAAAGTTGTGTTTCATATCTTCTTGCATAATGAACAGCTTGAGTTCCAGCGACTTCATACAGTTGTTGAAATGTACTTCTGTTGTAATGTTGCTGTGGGTACATGATGAACCAAACAAAAACTTCTTTCAGTTTTCTTCTGAAGATTGAGAAAGAAGTTTTTGTTTGGTTCATCATGTACCCACAGCAACATTACAACAGAAGTACATTTCAACAACTGTATGAAGTCGCTGGAACTCAAGCTGTTCATTATGCAAGAAGATATGAAACACAACTTTACAAAGCCAAAGCCATGAAAACAAGATCTGGTTTATAAGTGAATGTTTGAAGAACAAAGTGTGTCCAAAAACATATGGCAGGATTGGAAAAAGACCCTGGAGTGGAGAAGCATTCAGCAGTTTTCAAGAAGGATACATCAAGGATCAGTTGCAAGAGCTTAGAGAGAAGAAAGAAGCTGCATTTGCTGGTGTAAGGAGTACACAAAACACACTTCAAGAGACCATAAGGGGTGAGTGGTACAAAAAAGTTGTTGGGCAGGTCAACAGTAGAGTAAACTTTGATACAAATCGTAACATGGTCAACATTAAAAATAAGTTTGAGAGTTTATTTAGTAATTCGGTTTGGATAAAATTTATTGCAATATACCAAATTTGTAACTAATTTGTATTTTTCATAACTAACAAACCTGAGGTCTTAACATTAGGATTTACTAGCGCCAAGCTGGAAACCGGTAGAATTAAAATTACACTTGTGAGATCCAGGGACTAATGGCATCTATACCAGGTCACGAGGCATGTATACCCAGAATGCCCACGGCTACCTGTGACCCATCAGTTATATTTCTAACCCAGTTTAGACTGGCAAGAGGGGGTGGTTCGAGGTGGGCCTTTAACTGTTAAGACCTCAGGTTTGTTAGTTATGAAAAATACAAATTAGTTACAAATTTGGTATTTGTTCATACACGAAACAAACCTTCGGTCTTAACATTAGGATAGACTTACTATTGGAGGGAGGTAAGTCTCTACAACTGACTGGAAGTTTGCCACCTTATCCATTTCCGAATATATAGGGAAATTTTAGAGAATGGACAATGAACCTAGGACCAAAGATATAAGCGGATCTATTGGTTTCCTCCCACTGGGTGTAGATACCATTCTACTGTTTACTCTTGTCCCTTGCGACTGGATCCACCTTCCACCCCCCTCTTTCCTTATTAACCAGAGGGGTGTGTTGCTACTGAAAAGTATATCATCAGCTAAGATAGCTTCACAGTATGGCTGACCGCTCTCACCTGCATCTAGTCCGTTCCAGCACATGACGGTACTCTCCTTCATATTGCCCGTAGTTAAAGGAGTAGGAAGAAAGTAGTAAAGAAAAAAGACAGTCATCCCATTCATTCTACTTTCATACCTTCATCTTAGACTAGACGCAAACTGACCGCCAGGGGCACTAGATGAACTATATCACTTGTTGGGCCGCCACCCACTGGACCCAAGGAAAAGGTGTCCAAGGATCTATGGGCAACATCTTTCAAATAAAATGAGGTGAAAGTTGTTTGGCGCTTCCACACGCCAGCTTTCAGAAATTTTATCCACAGGGACATGTTTCTTCTTAAGCCAGGGAAGCACTCACACCCCTGATGTCATGAGCTCTAGCTCCCACCTGGCTATCTGACCCTCTGTCTTCTGCAGTATAAGCATTTCTGATTGTCTCCCTTAGCCAAAATGATATTGTATTCTTGGACACTTCCTTCTTGTTCCGTCCTGTACTTACGAACAACCTCTGGCACCCCGGCCTGAGGTGCCTTGTTCTCTTTAAGTACTCCCTTAGTGCCCTGACGGGGCACAGGAGCATTTCAGCTTTGTCGTTGTCTACAAAGTCTGCCAAGGAAGGTATGGTAAAGGAGTCGAATCTGCCGTCTACTATTGTTGGATTTTGGGTCTTTGCCACGAATTCTGGGACAAACTCACACACCATTGATCTCCAACCTCTCGAGTGCTTTATGAGATATGAGAGGCCATGAAGCTTCCCCACCCTTTTGGTTGAAGCCAGGGCCAATAAGAAGACTGTCTTCAGGGTCAGGCTCCTATCCGTGGACTGCCTTAGTGGTTCGTAATGGGGGTTTTGTCAGACTACTCAGTACCTTGGTCAGATCCAATCTGGGGCTTTTAGCTCCTTTGGTGGGCATGACTGTTCAAAGCATGGCCAACTCCCATGAAGACGATATGTCCACTCCTTTCATTCGTAAGACTGAGGCTAGAGCAGCCCTGTACCCCTTCACTGCAGATACAGACATATGTTTTTCTGTTCTGAGATATATCAGAAAGTCTGCTAACTGCTGAATAGTGGTACCGAGTGGAGACACGTTCCCCCTACGACACCAATCACAGTATGCTGACCACTTCCCTTGGTATACAGTCGCAGATGATTTTCTGATATTACCTGCCATCTGAGTTGCTGCTTTCTGCGAAAACCCTCGCTCTCGGAGGAGATACTTGACAGTCTCCACCCGTGAAGCGATAGGGACTTCACCGACTGGTGGTACCTCTCCACGTGAGGCTGACACAGAAGGTTGCTCCATGGAGGTAACTCTCTTGGCACATTCTACTAGGAGTTCCAGTAGGTCTGGAAACCACTCTGCTTTCGGCCATAACGGGGCTACCAGGGTCATCTTGAGGTTCTGAGACCGCATTACCCTGTTCAGAACCTGACGGATTAGACAAAATGGAGGAAATGCGTACACGTCCAGATTATCCCAGGGGTGTTGTAGCGCATCTTCTGCTGCTGCCTCTGCGTCCGGGACTACTGAACAATACACTTCCAACTTTTTGTTGTACCTGGTTGCGAATAGGTCTATGATCGGTCCTTCCCACAAACATGAGCATTCCTGTCCACTACCTGTTGGTGAAGGGACCACTCCGTTCCCAGAATCTGATCCCTGCGGCTCAACTTGTCGGCCACTATGTTTCTTTTTCCCGGAATATACCTGGCCTTGATGTCTACCAGGTTCTCTATAGCCCACTGGTGAAGTTGAACTGTCATCACATGTAACTGCCGAGAAACTAGGCCTCCTTGCTTGTTTATATAAGCTACTACTGTGGTGTTGTCTGACATCAATACCACCGAGTGTCCCTTTACTCTCTCCCTGAATTCTTGTAGAGCCAGGAAAGCTGCTTTCAACTCCAGCACGTTTATATGGAGTTCTCTGTCCTTGCAACTCCATTTTGCTGACACCATCAACTCCTCCATATGGGCTCCCCAGCCTTCTAGTGACGCATCCGAGAACAGCAAGAGGTCTGGGGAGGATTGTTGAAGGGGGACACCCACTGTCAGATTGTCGTCGTCCACCCACCACAGCAAGTCTTTCCTCACTTCTGCCGACAAGGGAATTTGCTCGTACGGGTGATCTACTGTTGGTGACCAAAACTCCTTCATCCTCCATTGTAGGGACCGAAGGTGTAGCCTTCCTTGTGGTACTAGCTTCTCCAGGGAGGTTAGGATTCCCAGCACCACCTGCCACTGTCTTGCTGGCTGTGTCTGCTTTCCCAGAAAGGCATTCACCACTTGTTTGCATTTCTGTACTCTTTGGTCTGTCGGGAATACTTTGGCTTGTGTCGTGTCTATCACCCATTCCCATATTACCAAACGTTGACTTGGATCCAGCTGCGACTTCTGCTGATTCACCACAATACCTAGGCTGTGACAAAGCTGCAGGAGGGCCGCCCTGTCCCTGAGTAATTTCTCTCCCTGGACTTTTGCTATCACCAGCCAATCGTCCAGATATCTTATCAGCCTGATCCCCTGAGCGTGCGCCCACACCGACACGAGGGTGAACACTCTTGTAAAAACTTGAGGAGACGTTGTCAATCCGAAGCACAGGACCTTGAACTCGAAAGCTTTCCCTGCAAGACTGAAGCGGAGAAATTTCCTTGAAGACTGATGGACTGGTATCTGAAAGTTATGCGTCCTTTAGATCGACTGTCAGCATAAAGTCTCCGATTCTGACTGCTTGTAGAACCGTTTTCGGAGTTTCCATCTTGAAACTGGTTTTCCTTATAAACAGATTCAGCGTTGACAGGTCTATTACTGTCCTCCACTCCCCGTTGGCTTTGGGTACCAGGAAAATCTGCTGTAGAAGCCTTTTGTCGGACTGCATACTTGTTGCACAGCTCCTTTTCCATCATCTTCTTCACTTCGTCCTGCAGAATAGTGGCCTTGTGAGATTTGTGGGCATAAGTGACGTGGGGTAATGGTTGATCTGTCAGGGGCGGGGTTACCTCGAACGGAATCAAATACCCGATCCTGAGAACATCCACCACCCACTGCTCTGCCCCTAGTTCCTGCCACACCTTCCAGTGATTTGCCAGGCAACCCCCCACTGGTGTGGCCGAGTGATGGGAGGCGCCCATCCTATCTTCTTGAGCCTCTCCCCCTTCCCCTATTGCCCCTTCCTCTGTTGTTTCTATTGTGAAAAGGCCGATGAGTTATCCTCTTTGGGGAAGAGGGTCTTGTGACTCTATTAGGGATGCTATGTCTCACTGGTTTCTTTCGAGACATCTGCTGTTGTCTTCCCTCCAAAGGAATAGTTTGACTGTTAGAGGTTTTCCTAACTGCCTGTTGCACCAACCTATCGTTAGTGTCCATCCTTCTTCTATCTATCGCTTCTTCCAGTATGACCTCTGGCAACAGTAGTTGCGATTCCAAGATATCCCCATTCCTCATTGCTAACAGGGAATCCAAATCCACATTGCGGCTTAGTCTAGCCAATGCTGCATCTCTCCTCATTAGCAGGATATTTGCCCAAACATTGGCACTTACGTTTGTCAGGTACGCGATCGCCTTGGAACCTGACTGTAGTAATCTAATGAACAATGGTTCATCCACTACTTTCCTTGTTGCTTCCGAGGATGCAATTTTCGCCACTGCTGTTGACCAAAGGTCTAACCAGGACGCAGCCTGAAAGACAGAAGAAGCTGTTGCTTCTAACGTGGCAGCCTCTTGGTACGTCATCGAAGGGCACTCCATTTTAACCTGATCCAAGGTTAATCCAGGCCTTAACCTTACAACATTAGGGTTCATTTGTCTAGACAGCAAAGGGACCTTCGGTGTCGTATAATATTTCCTTTGCTTTATCATTGGAGGGGGAATAAATTTAAATGATCTATTAGATCTTAAGGAATTATCCCTCCCTGCAATCTTTGCGTTTACGTGTTGCAAGACCGATTCCGCATGACTCGAACAAGGCAATTCATACGACACCTTGGTATCCCTCTTTAGTCCAAACGCCATGTCAATTCCAGGAGGAAGCATACTGGCCGGTGTTTCTGTCTTCTCCGAAAGGCTATTGAATTGACGAATCAAATCAATAACCTCTGCATACGAGGCCAGAAACTCTTGGTTTTCTCCTTCCTCCGGCTCTAGTGTACCACTCTCCGTCACGAGAGATGTTGTCTCGCCTCTATCTTCTGACAGACGGCCCGGAATTCCACGGCCGCGGCCTCTTTGATCTTTGCTGGCCGCTGTTGGCTCGATCCCAGATAGTCAGCAGGGGAACGAGAACGTCTCACTCTTTCTCTGCTCACGGATCTAGAGCGAGAACCTCGTCTAGATCTCCAAGATGAAGGCTCCCTTAAGACAGAGGTAAGTTCGTCTTTATTAGCATTGGCATCGTTTTCGAGCGTCGGCGAGCCCGGCCTCGGCCTTCTATCCAGACGGACACTGCCTTCCACGAACGTATCCGCCGAGGTTGCCAACTCTCTATTTTTCGTACTTTTAATAGGAGCCTTATCGTCCTTCGTACGTATTTTGAACGGCCTTACGGGCGAAACTGGGAATTCTGCATTCCATCCTCTGCTGCACCTTTCGCCGCCAACGTCGATTTTACCAGAGGTATCGCAGTTTTTGCGATCCGAACTGGCAACTCCGCCTCGGCCGCTAGCTCGCCGGCCGTCACCTCTCTCGCTTGTTCGGACTCTTGCGAACGGCTTCGTCTGGCAACCTTGTGTTTAATAGCCACCGATTTTCCGACCTTCTTGCTGACTTGGAAATGACAGTCTTCGTCCGAAGAAGAGGAAGAATTGATTCTTCTCCTCTTGGCCCGAGGATCCGCTAGGAACTCCCGAATCCTCCTCCAACGCTTGACTGGCGCTCGCCGTGACGTTATCGGACTTAGCGATGACGCCGAACTAGAGGAAGAAGACGAAGAAGGCGAATCACACTTTTTCTTTTTGTCTCTCTTATTCATTCTCTCCTCTATATCCTGTAACTTCTGCATTACAGTTTGCATTGACGGATCAGAAGGCGTATTAGCGTCTGGGTGCAGCGAAAAAGGCCGAGAATCGGTCTGTGACGTCATCACGCCTGCCATCTCAGAGTGTGACGTATGTTGTGACGTCATCCCTCTCGTAGGGAGAGACTGAGAGGTTTCTGCTGGTAACCGCACGTTTGCTGCCAAATTACCTCCCACGTTCTGCATCACTGTAAATACTGAGTGGGATGGAGAAGCAGCGGCATTAATTCCCATAAATTGCAAGCCCGGGGGATGAGGAACATTCAGCGCTGCCGGACCCTGCTGGAACCGTGACGTCATATATGCGCAAGCAGACCATCCAAGGTGGTACGCCTGGTAGGCCTAGCGCTGACCACGTACCATCTAACCTATGCGCTTGCGTAGCAGGAGCCTGGAACAAAGATGGCGGATCTCCCCCTCTACTTGCTGGGAACAAAGGAGAGTGCAAATTATTCATAAAATTACCCAAGGCCCCTCCTGACGTTTCCGATACAGAACCGCTAGGAGAAACCGAAGGGGTATGAGACAATTCAAAAGCAGGTGGAGAAACATATGGAGCAGCCTGGTTTATTACCGATACAAAAGAAGCCGGTAAGGTTTGGTCATCCAAAGATGGCGTCACCCCTTTCTTTTGTATTGGCTTTTCCCATAGAACTTCTTCCACTGTTCCACCGACCAACCGCGACAAACAGAACACGGATTAGTAACCGTGCATACGTTTTCCCTGCACCTACTACACGTTGGATGAGGATCCGTCGACACCGAGGTTAGGAACCTAGAACAAGGGAAGCCACTGACTCCTGGGCATTTCCTTTGTCTCCTCTTCGAAGCGGTAGACGATCCCGATGTTGAGGCAAAATTCTCCATCATACCACGTATACACTCTTACCACACACTGATCACACTTGGAGAAAGAAAAGGAATGAAAAAAAAAAAAAAATGAAATGGATAAAGAACAGGCAAACTGAAAAACCGGCTTTAAATGAGATAGACAGTAACACATCTTATCTTAAAGGCGGTAGGAAAATAATTGATGGGTCACAGGTAGCCGTGGGCATTCTGGGTATACATGCCCCGTGACCTGGTATAGATGCCATTAGTCCCTGGATCTCACAAGTGTAATTTTAATTCTACCGGTTTCCAGCTTGGCGCTAGTAAATCCTAATGTTAAGACCGAAGGTTTGTTTCGTGTATGAACAAATGGATAATATAAAGAATATCTCAAGTAGATTATTGACTAGGGATGAAACAGCAGCACTAGGGCTAGGATTAAAATTTTTGTGCAGGGACTACAAACAATATTAACATAGAATTCAACAGCAAGATTAACTACCTTAATGTTGAACATCACAATGATTTAGCTCCTTTTCTCAGAGGAGTGATGATAGGGAGTAATGAAAGCAAACTTGGAGATATCTTGCCAAGGAGATTTAGTATCGCTCTGAAGGGATTAAAAAGCTACAAAGATATTAGAATTATGAAAGCTGACAAAGGGGGTAGGATTGTCATCATGAATAGCTCAGAATATAGGGTTAAAATGTACAGGCTACTAGATGATGAAACTACTTATGCTAAAAAGAGAGAATCCTCCAACGCAATCCAAAAAGCTTCAGAATACCTTTAATCAGAATGTGAAGAAAATAATCAGTAGACTAGGTAATGGGAAGGACATGCTATGCACTAAATTATTCTCAAGTAAATTACCTGAACTTGCATATATATATATGGCAGCCCCAAAATACACAAGGAGGGCTGCCCTCTACGCCCTATTGTTTCTAGTAGGAAATCTCCTAACAAAAACTTAGCTGTGTGGTTAGCTGGAGAACTAGGAATATACTTAGGTATATTTTCAGAATCCCATATTAAACATTCAGTAGATTTCATAGACAAAGTTAAGAAAAAGAATATAAAGGGACACATGGTTAGTTTTGATGCAGTAGCATTATTCACCAATGTCCCCTTAGATAAAGTATTAGAATTCCTACAGACTAAACATAATGAGGGTATTTTCAATCCAAACATCAAAATAGGCGTCTTCCTTGAGTTGATCAAATTGTGTGTCAGTGATACTTATTTCACGTTTGAGGGACATGTTTACAAACAGAAATATGGAGTAGCTATGGGGTCCTCATTATCACCTATACTCGCTAACATCTATATGGAATATTTTGAAACTAATCTAGTTCCTAATGTGAATGTCCCTAACTTAAAACTGCAAGGATGGTGGAGATACGTGGATGATATTTTTGCTATTCTGCAAGGGGATGGAAATAAAATAGAAACTTTTTTAGATGAGCTCAATAAGTTTGATAACAATATCCAGTTCACTTTAGAGAAAAGTAACAATAATAAACTGCCCTTTTTAGACATACTCATAGAAAGAAAAGAAACAGGATATGAATTCAGCACATATAGAAAGCCCACACATACAAACTCATATATTCATTTCTTCTCTTTTCATAGTCATGATATAAAAATAGGGGTTCTAACAGGTTTATTTTTTCTTAGGGGCAATGAGAACGTGTGACCCTTGCAAGATAGAGCAAGAAATAAATTACATCGATAAAAGCTTCGATGCATTAGCTTACCCGGAATGGTTCAGAAAAAGGGCACTCACCAAAGCTAGAAAAATATTTTACAGAGCGAATGTAGAGAGTACATGGAATAAAGAAAACAAGAAAATAGTTGCCCTCCCTTTTATGCCTAAAATGAAACAAATCACTTCAAAAATGAAAGAAAGTCAATATAAATTTGTATATACCTTTGATAATACCTTAAAAAACAAAGTATGTAAAAATAAATTGGAAGGAGAAGACAGTAATACAAGATGATGTAGCGGGGGTATACATAATCAATTGCAATAATTGTGGAGACAGATATGTGGGGGAATCAGGTAGGGGAATAAGGACTAGAGTCCAAGAACATAGAAGGGCAGTACAGCTTAACTCTCAGGGGAGTGCTATAGCTAGACATTGTTGGGAAAATGACCATAGGATGGATTTCAAAAACAGTAGGCTTATATACAAAAGCAACAAAATTAGTCACAGGAGGGTAGTAGAAGGTGCGCTTATCAGAGAGATCAAAGTAATTGAAGGAAACAAAGGTTTTACCTCAGAAGATCCCGTAAGCCGAGCTTTGATATTAAAAGAAGCTAAGATTGACCCTGCTGACCTGGAGATTAGGTTTCCTGCCCAACAGACTTACGGTGACCACACCCTTACCACAAGGGTGAATCCCATTGACCATCAGCTCAGGATATCAGAGCGACAAGAGGGGATTGGCAACTCTCAAGAAAACCAGAACAGCCATCGCATAAATGACAGCACAACGAGAAGAAGTTCCAGAAGACTGCTGGGCCTTGACCCAGGCTAACATCCCAACATCTCTTGAGAATGGGCCACAGAAGGGCCTGAAAGTACTCGAGTGTGGAGTAAAACTAAATGTAAATACTTAGAAGTAAACAAGTTACAAATTGAATTTGTGGGTTTCTTTCTCAATCTAATGAACATTGATTCATCCACTACTTTTCTCGCCACTTCTGAGGATGCAATCTTCGCCACTGCTGTTGACCAAAGATCCAGCCAAGAAGCAGTCTGAAAGACAGAAGAAGCTGTTGCTTCTAACGTAGCAGCCTCTTGGCAAGTCATCGAAGGGCATTCCATTTTCACTTTATCTAAGGTTAATCCAGGTCTTAACCTTATCCCGCAATCCGCACATTTACGTGTTGTAAAACGGACTCCGCATGACTTGAACAAGGAACTTCATACGACACCTTGGTATCCTTTTTCACCCCAAATGCCATGTCAATCACTGGAGGAAGCATACTGGCAGGTGTTTCCGTGCTCCCCGAAAGGTTATTGAATTGACATATCAAATCAATCCCCTCATACCAAGCCAGAAACTCTTGGTTTTCTCCTTCCTCCAGTTCTAGCGTACTGTGCTTGGCCACAGGAGATGTTATCTCACTCCTATCCCCTGACAAACGTATGGGTGCTTCGTGGCCGTCTGCCCCTACGGCCGCGGTCTCTTTGATCTCTGATGACCACCGACGGCTCAATCCCAAACAGTCAGCAGGGGAAAGAGACCGCCTCACTCCTTCTCTGCTCATGGATCTAGAGCGAGAATCTCGCCTATACCTCCAAGATGAAGGCTCTCTTGAAACCGAGCTCACTTCTTCTCCATGATGATTGATATAGTTTCCAACGACCGTTGGAGAATTCGGCCTTGATCCTTCATCTAGGCGGACAATGCCTTCCACGAATGTATCAGACGAGGTTGCCAACTCACTATTCTTCGTTCTTTTAATAGGAGCCTTTTCATCTTTTCTCCGTATTTTAAAGTGTCTTACAGGCGAAACCGGTATCTGTTCTCCATCCTTTGCTGCACTTTTTGCCCCCAACGTCGATTTCGCCAACGACATTGTAGTCTTTCTTAGACTCTTTGTCGTCTCTACTGGCAACTCCACATCGGCCGCTAGCCCAGCGACCGTTGACTCACTTGCTCGTTTGGACTCTTGTAAACGGCTTCGTCCGCTAGCTTTGACCTTACCAGCCACTGACTTCTGGCCTTTCTTGCTGACTGGGATGTGATAGTCCTGGCCCAAAGATGAAGAAGAATTCACTCTTCTCCTTTGGCCCGAGGATCAGTCACGAAATCCCATATCCTCCAACGCTTGACTAGTACATGCCGTGACATCACCAAACTTAGCAACGACGCTGAGCTAGAGGAAGAAAACGAATCACGCCTTTTCTTTTTGTCTTTCTTATTAATTTTCTTCTCTGGATCCTGTAATTTCTTCATTACAGTGTACTACCGAGTCAGAAAGCGTATTTGGGTCCGGAGGCAGCGAAGTAGACCGAGAAGCAGTAGGGTGTGACGTCATGGCGTCTGCCATGTCAGTGTGTGACGTCACCAATCTTGTAGGGAGAGACTGGGAGGCTGCTGCTGGCATCCCTGCGTTTGCAGGAAAACTACCTTCAACGTTCTGCATCCTCGTAAACATTGAAGTTGTTGGCGTAGCCGCGGCATCATTTCCTATAAAGTGCAATCTAGGAGGATGAGGAATATTCAGCGCTGCCGGACTCTGCTGGAATCGTGACGCCATATAATGCGACAGCAAACCTTCCAAGGTTGGTACGCCTGGTAGGCCTAGCGCCACCCACATACCTTCCATCCTGTTCGCGTCAGGAGCCGGCACATGGAACAAAGATGGCAACGCTGTGAATATTATGCATAAAATTACCCAAAACCCCTCCTGGAGTTTCCGGTAAGAGAAACCGAAGTGGTAGGGGACAAATCAAAGGCAGGTGGCGAAACATGTGGAGCAGTCTGGTGTATTGCCGATACAAAAGAAGCCGGCAACGCTTGGTCATCCAAAGATGGCGTCGACTCCTTTCTTTTGTACTGGCCTTTCTCATAAAACTTCCTTCACTGTTCCACCAACCAACCGTGACAAACAGAACAAGGATTAGTAATTGTACATACATTTTCTCTGCACCTACAAGTTGGATGAGGATCCGTCGACACCAAAGTTAGGAATCTTGAACACGGAAAGCCACTGACTCCAGGGCATTTCCTGTCTTGTTTTCGAACAGAAGATGATCCCGATGGTGACGCAAAAATCTCCATCTCACCACTTACACACTCTTACAGTTCACACCCACATTGAGCACACTCAGAGAAAAAAGAGAATTAATAAGAAAAATGAAAGTGAAATGGATAAAAACCGGAAAACTAAAACCGGCTTTAAACAGATAGACAGTAAACACGTCCTATCTTGAAGGCGGTAGAAGAGTAACTGGTGGGTCACAGGATGCTGAGGGTATTCTGGGTAATACATGCCCCGTGACCTGGTGATAGATGCCAATAGTCCCTGGATCCCACAAGTTTAATTTTAATTCTACCAGTTTCATAAACATTCATAAAGGCACAACACCGCCATACGTCCGCTAATTTTTAAACAAATGACATGCGTTTTTCTATACAGGTAGAGGTCCTAGGACGGGATGCAACCTAGCGCACCTTTCTTGCCCGGGCCCGACCAGACAACAGGGAACGGTAAATAAGGAAAAGTTGAGGGAACACAACTCAAGAGATTCTGTTGGGCATAGGAGAACTTATGCACACACACACACACAGAGAGAGAAGAGAGAGAGACGAGAGAGAGAGAGAGAGAGAGAGAGAGAGAGAGAGAGAGAGAGAGAGAGAGAGCACTTGGACTAAAATCAAGATATCTCCAATGTATACTCACACAACCATCGAAGTCATCACCACACCAGTTCAAGATCTGCTTTAACCGTGTCTTGTATTTGCCTTGCCCACTGGACGACTCTCCAATCAGAGCTGAATACGTCGAAAACAGAACGCCTTTCTTCACATTTCCATTTAGATCGGAATTTATCTTACCATATTTCATTTTACTAAGAAAATTCACATGTATGTGTCCAGAACCAATGTCTTTCAAATCTCGTTCAGCGTCGTATTTCAGATCATTAGACACTGACACCCATATGGATTTCTTCCTACCCTTGAGATAGTTTTCATAAATTATGCCGGCTATTGTTCGGCCTTTACCTACACCAGCACCATCACCTGAAAGAAGAAAATTTTGGCAATTTCACATAAAAATACTTTGTATGACACCGATTCATTTATTTCTCCCAAAATGACTTCCTCAGCCTAACAAAATCTTGCTAGTTTCTCAATGATGACATCAGTAAGTAACAACAAAATGTAATTTATCTCATCTTTCACATATTGGAAAGGTTTAAATACACCACTATATTTAACCTACAGCTGAAGAAACGAATAACGTGCAGGCTGGAAATTTTTCCAGGAAAAAGCAATGTCCAACACTGGCAAAATCACACTTTTACTTAATTTATAAATAAAAGTAAGCTGCATTTTTCAACCCAGCTATGTCATTTACAAAAAAGTTTGTTCCCAAACTACCCTTTATTTAACATCTCATGGCAGTGAGAATGTTGGCATTACGTACTCAAGTCAATTATTATTGAGCAACATGTGGCAATGATCATGTCAATAAACTAAAACAGCTGATGATAATGAAAATATAAAGGTTACCACAAAGCTAATGGCACATGAATGCAGTTATATTTTTTAATACCATATGATAAACACATGCAATATAAATCTATGCAGTACTGTAATATAGGTTTCATTAAATTTATTACAACACTTATTGGAGGTTTTTGAATTTTGGACAGGATTGTAAACCTGTATACAAGACTAAATAAATAAAGAAGTTGTCTATGGCACTGAAGCATGACATCCTGTCATACCAATGATACACTTCATAATTTATCAGTCTACATCCAAAACATTGTGCAAGATGGGATTATAGTTTGTCAGTAAGCAAAAACAAATATAACTGGAAACTAAAGAACACTCTACGGTGTGGAGAGAGAGAGAGAGAGAGAGGAGATGAGAGACGAGAGAGAGAGAGGAGAGAGAGATGAAGAGAGAGAGAAAAAAAAAAAAAAAAAAAAAAAAAAAAGAAAAAAAAAAAAAAAAAAAAAAAAAAAAAAAAAAAAGACCGACCAATGAGCAAGAATTTATACTGTTAATACAGCACATACCAATAAGAAACCCAGCTCTTGACCCATCGGGAAGAAAATGTTCGTGCTGTTGTGAAGCGTAGGTTATGCTTTCTAACTGGAGAGCAGACAATTTTCCCGAGTTGATTGAGTCATCAGGAATGGTTCATTTCGTACCAAACATCAGGTGGTTCTACTGATGACATGGAGGCAGTTTCTACTACCTGGTCAGGATGCTTGATACCAATTTTCACTGTAATAAAAAAAGAAATATTATAAGCACTCCTCGTGGAACATTTAATCATTCAGAAAAATTAGTAGACCTTATACTTTTTATAATAAAAATAAAAGTAGAAACAATCCCTATTCAATTGGTTTCAAAATCTATTGTTCTCACTTAAGCTAAGAAAGTCAGGAGCATGTGATGCAGAACTTTCCAAGGAATTATCAGGATGCACCTCTACCTACAATGTTGACAACTGTTAACATACAAAATGACTTCCTGTAATTGCCATCATGATGCCAAGCTACCCTGACTTTTAATGACCTGAACAAAAGGACTGAAAACTCAAAATAATCTGTGATTCTAAACTAACCATCCCATGCAGCTTTCCATTCTATTAATATAAACTCTTCTTCCTGACTTAGACCCTAGTTAAGGGTCACTGTTTTTACTGTCTTTTCCCATGTTTCTACTTCAGTGTCCTTCATCTATTCCTCTCTCTCTCGTGTCTTCTTGAATGCAGTCTCACCATTTTCAATTCTCTTGTGGGCCTGTCTCTTCTCTGAGTCCTCAGCACTTCAATTCCCTTGTTGCTGATCATCTCCTCCTCCTCAGCTGTCCCAACCAACTCAATCTTGACACTTCAATGACTTTTGCCAATCCCCTGACATTTTCATTTCTCATCCTATCACATCTAGTTACTCCCCTCATCCATCTGGTCTGCTAAAGACATTGTTTCAAGTGCAAGGCAAAAAGGTGCTAGAGAGAATGCAAGATACATTGGAGATGTGTTAAAATTTTGAAGGATGAAGAAGAACCAAATAAATTAGACAATGTTGAGACAAGGATAAGAACATACGCCCAAGGGCTCCTCTCATACACCCTCAGCCATTACATCTTAATAGGTCCTGAACAAGACTTGATTCTGCACTGATGCCTGGTGCAGTCCTACCTTGACCTGAAACTGACTGTCAGACCTACAGTTCTCCTCACAGTGACTGCTACATTTCCCAAGCTACTCTTGCTTTGAAACTAAACAGCCTATGATCTGCGACACCAAGTGCTTCGGGGTTATTCAATTTATTGAATGGTAACTAAATATATTGCAACAACTTACATCAATGGCTAACATAAATAATGTAATATACAAACCAATTCCTGGTTCAATGTCAATAGCAGTGCCAAGTATCTGCTGAAAGGCAAATCATTCTAAAAATCCCTAAATAACTGTCAGTAACAACTAACAACCATTAACCTTACTGTATGAAACCAATAAAAACAAATACTGTGCATAGCCACTTACAAACACCATTGGACTGATACTATCTTTCATGTTAATTCCAATTCAATTTTAGTCGCTTCCAACAAATAAATTATAGCAAAACTTACACTTTGAGGGCATGTAGTCTGCATAGGTTTCAGCAATTCCCATATCTTCATCTTCTTCCATATCTTCTTCTTGTGCAGGATGAGCCATCATGAGAGGATTTACTTGCATCCCCATCTGAAATTACATTTAACACCATGAGGAAAAGTTGTCCACTAATTGCTACTTTCTAAACCTCTAGATCAACCAGAAAGCATGACATTCAATACTGTCATTAATCATAATAGTCAGAGTATTTAACCCTTAAACGCCGAAGCAGTATTTAAAAAATCGTCTCCCGTATGCTGACGGCGTTCGCGAGGGAGAGCCAAAGTGGAAAAATGTTTTTTTTTTTTCAAATCACAGCACGCTTAGTTTCCAAGATTAAGAGTTCATTTTTGGCTCCATTTTTGTCATTACCTGAAGTTAAGTATGCAACCATCAGAAAAAAAAAAAAAAAAAACAGCATACATATATAAATATTGGGATATATAACAGCGCAAAAAAAAATTCATATATAATTGTATACAAATCGCGCTGTGAGCAAAATGGTTAAAGCTAACGAGTTAATTTTTTTCCCGTTGTATTGTACACTAAATTGCAATCATATTGGTATATTAACACATTGTAAAACAATCAAAAGGAAAAAAACACAGAGAAAATTTTATCTCAAAATGATGAATGAATTCGTAACGTGCGGATGTAAAGAAAAAAAAAAAAAAAGCATTTCCAAAAATTCACCATAAGTAGAAATATTGTGCTAGAGACTTCCCGTTTGTTGCAAAAATGAAGTTAATTGATTGGATATTACTAAACTGTAAGTGTTGTAGCTTACAATTGCAGTTTTCGACCATTTCGGTTGAGTTAAAAGTTGACCGAAGGACGAATTTTTTCTATTTATCGTTATTTATATGATAATATTTCAAAACTGATAAAAGCTACAACCATGGTTTGTTTTTGGTTGTATTCTTCATGAAATTTGCGCATATTTTCACATATAAAACTTTATGTATTGGCTTATCTAAAATGGTGCAAACATTACGACAATCGGCCGAAAAAATGACTGATTTTTTCTGAAGAGTTACTGCGCGGACGTAAGGAAAAAGTTTATTTCATAAATTCACCATAAATCGAAATAGTGTGCTAGAGACTTCCAATTTGTTGCAAAATAGATAAATGATTGAATATTACTAGAATGTAATAGTTTTAGCTTACAATTGCGTTTTTGACCATTTTGGTAGAGTCAAAGTTGACAGAAGGTTGAAATTTTGGCACTTATCATGATTTATATAAAATGAAAATATTTCAAAACTGATAAAAGCTACAACCATGGGTTTGTTTTTAGTTGTATTCTACATGAAATTGTGCACATTTCCATATATAAAAACTTTATGTAACGGCTAATTTAAAATGGTGCAATCATTACGACAATCGGGCGAAAAAATTTCTGATTTTTTTGGAAGAGCTACCGCGCGGACGTAAGGAAATTTTTTTTCCCCATAAATTCACCATAAATCGAAATATTGTGCTAGAGACTCCATCTTGTTGCAAAATAAATTTAAATGATTGAATATTACTAGAATATAAGAGTTTTAGCTTACAATTGCATTTTTTAAAAATTTCGGTTGAGTCAAAGTTGACCGAAGGTTGAAATTTTGGCACTTATCGTTATTTATATGAAAATATTTCAAAACTGATAAAAGCTAAAACCCTGAGTTGTTTTCTGTTGTATTCTACATGAAATTGCCCACATTTTCATATATAATACTCCATGTAACGGCTAATTTAAAAAGGTGCAAAAATTATGTCAAAGTGACAAAATAATCTCAGAGATGTGTCGCTGATGCTTATTTAGTGAGAAGAAAGAAATTCGCACTTGTGCGCCTAGGTAACGATTATAAAGAAAACAACGCCTTGATCCATGAGCTCCCAGCATCCCCCAAGGCGCGTGATTCAAACGTTTTCGCCTAGTAGGCCTATAACTATTTTTCCACTGAAAAAAAAAAAAAAAAAAAATTTTTGTCGATGTACCATGCGTCCAATAGGCGTTTAAAGGGTTATATATACGGTATATATATATATATATATATATATATATATATATATATATATATATATATATATATATTATATAAATAGATAAAAGAGCTCTAGATAAACAAATTACTTTTAGTATTAAATTTTTTTTTTAAATAAGCACTATAAGGTGTAAATATACTACATATGCCAGTGACAAAATATGCAGAGTAAATTACCAAATTTGCAATATTTCAAGTATTCAGACAAAAATAAAAGATAAATTTACATGGTGCAAGCTGAAAACTGACAATTTTTTAGTATTCAATAACCCCACCTGAATAAGGCATTAAAAAATACTCATACCTGTACACCTGTCTTATTTGGTTGACTACTGCCATCATTATTACACATCCAAAATATCAAATCACCAACTCCCATATTAAATGGGGCTATAACTAAATCCTGCATCTTCAATACAGAATCTTGACAACTTTGTAGCATTGCAAGTTGAATATCATAATCGGAAAAGGCTAATAATATATTCTTGGGCCAGCCACATGATTGACACAGCATTTTCTGGTTTTCCTCTCCAAATTCCTTGTGCATTGGACATCTCAAATTCAGAGCAAAATTAGATGATGACAAAAAAGACAGCGCACCCTTCAAATACACGAGGAAAGTTCTATAGCGTTGCATCTGCAGATTATTCTGGTAGTTAATGGGATCAAAGCTTCTTTTCCGTTTGGCTTGGGCAGATTTAGTGCGCGGAGTGCTGTCTGACTTCACTTTTCTTCCTCTTTTATTCATCTTGGTATCACCTTGCCTTACTTCAGGGTCTTTTGTCACACTGCCACCTTGAGTTTCTCTTGGGATTTCTTTCACATTGTCACCTTGAGATTTACTTGGGATATCTTTCATATTGCCACGTTGAATTTCTCTTGAAATTCCTTTCACACTGGCACTTCGGGTTTCTCTTCGGATTTCTTTCACATTGGCACTTCGGGTTTCTCTTTGGATTTCTTTCACATTGGCACTCCGGTTTCTCTTTGCATTTCTTTCACATGGTGCCTTGAGTTTCCCCTGGAATTTTTTTCACATTATCACACTCCTTCATCTTGAGAAAGTAAGCTGTAATTTTTCTCTGATTCTTGTCTTTACCACTAACACTTGCTGTATCAAACTTCTGACCTACTCCACTGCTATTACTGTCCTCAGAAGATGCATTTTTCACTTCCTTTTTACAGTCAAATTCCTCCAACACAACTACATCATCACTGCAACAACCATCTGAGGCAGAAGCGGTCACGGAGACGGAAGGTGAAACTTGCTTCACCTCCTCTGAACAACTTTCTTCAAAAATATCTGATTTTACAGCAATTTTTGGCATGGGTCTGGAGATGGTAGAAGAGCACTCATTTGAAGCAATTGTCTCTTTTTTGTGGTAAGGAGCTGCTTCAGCATTGTCAGGCAATTCCATATTCCCATTTATGTCATACTCGCTTATCTCTGTCCTTTCAACACTATTATGATACTTCATTAACTCAGATACTTTCTTTTCAAATCAGAATCACTTATAGAAGATAGGGTAATTCAACATGAAGATCATTCACCATTACCATAAGCTGACGTTAAGTAACTTCCAATACGTTTTATCAAGATTTTTCAGAGAACTAAAACGCAGTAAATACCCACTAAATTAATCTGTAATTTCAACTGGAAAAAAAAAAATAAAAATAACCAATAAATTCACTTTAGATAGTAAATTATGCTGACACACCTCTTAATATGTATACGAATTCATTTCAAAACAACCGAGTGTTCAATTTTTAAACATATCCTGGCACTTCAGACTTTCATTGTGACATAGGTAATGAATGACCTAACAGTGTGACTAAAGGTCTGATTTGAGTAGCTTTCAAAATATTATGTGCCCTATGGAATTTCAATACATCATCTACACATACTATACATGTTCGTACATTACTGTATCCTTTTGTTTATACATTAGTATTTTGTTAAAACTAATTAAATATTTATTTGTTTAGATTCTAAAACATTCCGATTCTATATACGACTTTCCATTGGGTAATAAATAAATAAGCCACAAAAAATTATTTGGTTTTGCTCTACAAAACTCCATTAGGACACGCCCAGGATAGCAATCACAGCCACATGGCCACACTCCAGCCTAGGTATAATATTTAAATAAATCCTATTGTAGTCCTTATTCTGAATAAAGTTGTTTAGCAATTTAAATAATAATCCTCAGCTGCTATTACATAAAGGAAATGACCTTTGTGGCAGCTTAAAACACAATGAAATTGGGCTTGGTAATAAAATTTTGGTAGATCTAGGGTACTTATCCGCGGCAGCCTAGACTATGGCAGTTGCGGTTTTTCTATGCAGTTTTACCTACTGAACAAGAATTTTAAGCAATATTTATTCGGACGACCGTAATTAACCCCCAGGGGCCAGTGCTAAACACGGCGAAATACATTGGACGCCCCAATCCATAGTGGATGTCATATCTGCGGTTATGTACCTTTCATTCCGTGCTGAATGCTTCTGTAGAAATACCAAAATTTCCTAAAGAGAAGGGATATTCCATTTGGCTTTGCACAGCCAACAGTAACTTAAGATAATTTCCAACTTACCCCCCCCCCCCCTTCTCTGTCCTCAACTCACAATAATTAAATTACCCAGCAACTTAAATTCCGAGCGAGTCCAACACTTTCTGACTGTATTCACCACTAATGCTCAAGGGCATGGCTGACAATGATGATAATCTATTTCACCTGGGCAGATACATATTGTAAGGGGATGCATTAATTGAAAATTAAACAAGTAGGGTAAAGCACTGCTGTGCAGCCTCTGGTCTGAAGAAAGGCCACTTTTTTTCAGCAATACTTAATTGGTTAAACGACTATTCAATTCAATATTTAAGCGTACCATGCAAAAGATTGAAAATTCTTCACCAAAATCAATATGAAACTGCCATACAAAGTAAAATAACCATGTGAAGTCAGCACAGCAGTGCTTTACCATATGTATTACATAGCACTGCATTAAAGCTCGCATCAAAGATGGCAGATGACTGCAAACGGCGATAGGCTAGCTTAACCCCCTCTAAAGACGTTTTTAGGAGCCACTTTTGTTTTTCCAACTGGCTTTCCAACTCCGACGCTGAGCCACTTTAGTGGCCCGATTTGAACCGCGCGCCAATACTTTTAGAGACAGATTTCTTACACCAGTACCGTGCTCTATGATGCCGTATCAATACTTGAGTGTCATTGGCTAAATGTTATTACATCACAATGACATCATTAGAATCCCGTTACTTAATTGGTTAAAAGGTTTATGACGTGGAAAAAAGCAAAAAATTCCCGGCAAAACTTCAGTCTCGGCGTGGTTTTGAGTGTTTCGTGACCGGCTTTCGATACTACTATCTCTTATCGTTATTTTTGTAATTATTACAGGTTAATATGGGATAAAGACATGATAGAATGATAAAACAAGTTTTAAGTGATAACAGGAATTACCAGTAATGGAATAATTCGTATATCATATAAGTGAATTTGTAGCAAAAGCTAATAATTTTTCGAATGTACATTGAGATATCATGGTTGGCGTCTTGGTTTTTGAGTGATAATCTTTATCATAATTCTTATTTTCGTAAATTTTATTACATGCTGATATTGAATAAAACGTACACTCTACTTGGTTGGGAATACCAAAAATGTGATGTTGGCTTTGTGCTGCATGCTTTGATTCATATCAAAAGAACTAAGAGTAAGTACCGACTTATGGATGAACATATATTTTTCCTTTCTTTTTTTTAGTATACTGTATCACATATAGATATATAAATAAACATGTGCATGCACTCACATACATATATATATATATATATATATATATATATATATATATATATATATATATATATATATATATATATATATATATACACACATATATAAATAATGTATATATATATATATATATATATATATATATATATATATATATATATATATAGATATAATATATATAATAATATATTAATAATCATAACTTGTTTGTGCTGTGTTACTGAACAAGGCATATTTCACATACGTTCAGAGGTGTTTTGAGTTTAGTGCCAGTCAGTGTGTTGAGTAGTTATGAATTATACTCTAAAAATGTTCTGAAAATGTTGTATATCCATCGCTTTTGCTTTCCCCTGAATGACAAGTAAATTTGGAATATTATAGCATTGAGTTTACGTAAATGATCAAGCAGTAATTTATGAAATTAGGATACAAAATTTGTCTTCACTAACGCTGAGAATATTGACCAAATTTTGGATATTAAAGGAAAATCTAGAAAAAACTAAAAAATATAGAGAACGGGAATAATACAATTTTAAAAGGTGTCCCATTTCATATAGAAAGGTTCTGCTTGAACTTGCAATTTATTTGAAGTGAAAATAGTAAGTAATATAATAAAGAAGATATTAACAATAAACTACAATTAATTAATTGTGCAGAACCCGTGCGGATCAGCGTATCAATTTTAGCTACGTACGTACCACCCGCCATTCAAATTTACCGCGTCTTGCGGGGGTTAAATAGTCACGTTTTGACATCAGCTGAGCTGTAGATTATTACAATCCTATGGAAATAACTAAATTGCAAGGGTTTTGCCTAACATCCCCAAAACTAGCCTATTCCCTGTCTATCATATCTTAGGCTAGAGAAGTTAAGGTCTATTTAGCCTACCTCAGCTAACAGCTAACCTGAATGAATGGACTACCCTACTCTAACCTCCAAAATTTTCCTTTGTTCATAAAGCTACAACGAATAAAGATTTCGCCATGTTTCTGAGCTCTCTCTCTAGGCTAGCCAAAGATTCATACTTCAAAGCCTGTATCGAAGCTAATCTAGATCTGATAAACTAGCACATCGATCTAGGGTAGCCTATCACGTGGCCGATGGCACAACACACGATCCGTACTCGGACGCACAACAAAAAGCACGCCCTTATCGTCAAGAGGAAACACGTTTCTTTAAAGCTGGTCCACGAGCTGTATACGATGTCTGACACACACTAGTACGTTAAAATTCTCTGAAGACAACACTATTCTTTATATTTAGGCGATGACGAAGTCCAATTTTCTAAACACGTGCAAGTTATCTCGTATAGACGTCATTTTCACAGAATTTGTCGAAATATATCAAAACGGAACCCACTCTACTGTTCGCCACCACTATCAACACCGGTGTGACAATGTTTACAAATTTTGGCGCGTCGCCGGGTTATTGTTCTGACAAAGCGCTAACTGGCAACTATCTTCTTTAAATCCAGTTATTAACAATTAACTTCAAATTAATACACATTGCATGATTAATGTCTTTCCAAATGTTATCATATATCTAATCACACGACAATTATATCGAAATTACGCCTATCACGGCAAAGGAAAGATGATATTGAAAGCAGTCGTTGGCAACTCATTAACTTGCGTTCGATCGTGCGGTTTCTTGACTTCATCTGCTTTTATCACACGCTCGTAGTATGATTTCGTAAAGAACTGCTAAACTTAAACACTTCAAATCACCTGAGAGGTCAATACTTATATCCTTTATAAACATCTGGCGCCGCAAACCCAACCAGCCTTCGTTTAATTAAAACTGCGTTCCGGTCACTGTACGGCCTAGCGAAATTTCTGAAATCGCGTTCTTCATGTTACATGGGTCTTTAAGAAGTTCACACAAGAATATTGAGGTAAATTACGCCCCA
>NC_087215.1:73678618-73728245 GCF_015104395.2 Macrobrachium nipponense | reverse complement strand
GCTAACATTGTTCAAATGAGTGCTGGGAAGGCTGGGGAAAGATGGTGGCCGTCACTGATGAGAACCGTCCATGAAAATCGTAGCCGCCATATTGGATTTCAAAAACTGCCTTGAAAACATATTTTACGAAGAGCTCACATGCTATTTTAGTTCGTATGGGCTTTCATATATCACAATATGTTGACGAAACTTCAGTCTTTTAAATGTATGCTTAGAGTTGCAATTGTATTCATGTTTCACCAATTAAATATCGAGTGAATAAGACCCGTCTACCGTGATGAGGTTGGCCTGTTGTGATGTTTCCCCCTAATTACTTAAATTTGAGTCAGAATCGAATTACTTTTTCAATAACGAATATTTTCAAATTCATCATCATAAATATGTAAAATACTGATGTTTTACTATTTATTTAAAAATTATCAAAGTGCACGCTTCATTGTTGTCTTCTACCAAAACAGTTGTTTACTAACAAACAAGCCGGTGAGGGACCGTTTTCCGATTCTTTAGCTCCGTTTCTCACCAACAACAAGTCGCGACTGATGCCCATCTCTGATGTCAGGACGCGTTATAATGTACTTTTTTTGGGATTGTTCACGTTGATCATACATGGTTCACTCCTGTACCCTGCGGTTTTTTACCCTAAATATAGTGAAAAAGTGGCTTATTTGTCTGTGCAAGTGCCCGCACAGCGTTGTTTTACCCTATGTCTGCCTTGTCAATCTACCTTAGCCTAACTTATAGCAAGAGTTTGACAAGTCAGGTTAGGATAGCCCACAACAAACACCTAACCTAAAGTAGGTAAGGCCTATGTATTAAATACATATTCTAGCAAATAGAGTTATCGAATTATTTAGAGTAAGTGGGAAGGTTTTTAAGCCTTTGGCAAAGTTTTCCTAGAAATCGAGGCATTTTTTTCCCTCAATCGCCAATTACTACGATCCTTCAGCAATGTCATCCTGCAAGCAATAAGTCACAGGACTGTATCATGTTCTGCGGGCAACAACGAGGCCCTAAAGAGATCCAGGACGTTCAATAATTGATAGGTAGGTTGATCTAATTAATATGTAGGGGGGGCATTTTTTCCTCGATCGCCAATACGTTCTAGGTATTACGAATCCCTGCAAGCAACGAGCCACAGGATTGCGTCAAGGGCTCCGCAGGGAACGACGAACCCCCTTGAAAAAATAAACCCATAGGTGAAATAAGCGAAGGAGAGGAACAGGAGGATCCCACGACCATATTAAAGGCAGAGCAACGATAACTTTAGGAGCAGAGGCATCGACGTCGCTCCACATGTAACTGTTTTGTTTACATGTTTAGTTTCCACATTTCAGCGCCTCGGCATCGCATTCTGTGTACATCGCTCTTTCAGGGGCGTTAGAGCCGCGATGCCGCCGGAAAAGAGCTCCCGGCGGGTGCTCGGTAACGTTAGAGATCGATCCCGCGATGCCTGAGCTCATTTTGATTGAAAAAATCGGGTGAAATGGTCACTTACAGCTTTAGCTGGACGCGGCATCTCTCTCCTCGACACTGCTTCAAAAATAACTATAGGTACGCGGCCCTCATCCGCCCGTGGCCAAGACCGCTCCCACGGACAAAAGCCGATCGCACCCGCCGGTTTTAGAGAATCAGAGCTTTTTTTTCATACCCTCAATAGGATCGTGTTCCCCTTTAGAGAATCCAATCCCCCTCCTCCAGGAAAAGTTTGTGCAATCTCCGTAAGTAGTGGCACCCGTCCCTGACGGCGGTACCCATCGGAGCTTATTGAAAATGTCTGAGAAGGAGCAGAGGTAACCAAGTATTTTTTTCGCAGTTAACAAAGGAGCTCTCCGTTCCAGGCTTCCCGTTCCCCCTCGACGTTCCGTTCAGGCGCCGAGGAAGTCCTCGTGGAACGCGGAACGGGCCCTGGTGGCTATGTGACACCGACCGTCAATAATTTAAGTGCGAAATGAAGGAAGCTACCCGGCATGTGACGTCACATATTCCCATTTTTTATCAAACTTTGGCGCGCTGGAACATCTTCCTACGATAACTAAAATCATTCGAAGAAGGCTCCTCCTGCCCTCCATCGGCCGCTCTCCCTCGCGCAACTTCGCAAATTCGCTTTCTGGTCCATTTTTTGGAACATTATTGTCGACACAGCTTGTTATTGATCCGCAAGCTTAACCCCTTAACAGCGAACATTGAGGATTTCGTGCCGTTGTCAGTAGACGAATTTCGAAAAGCTCCCTTTTCCCCCCCAATAACTTTTCGGACCCGAATGGAAGGTGTCGAGTCCGGCCACTCAGTCGCCGCTTGAGCGTTTACCAGTTTTATTTCAGACCGAAGAACTCTCCCGTCGAAGAGATATATCATCGTGGAACTCTCCAGATCTTGCGAACATGGTACGAACAAATCAGATTCCTCATCCTCCTTCCTATCCCACCACATCTCCCCGCTACCCCCGTCCCCCCCCCCCACCCCCCAACAATTCCTCCCACCTGCCTCACTCGCCAATCCTGGCCTCCTCCTCCCCCTTCGAGCATTTCCCCTCATCGAACCATGATAACCCCTTCCATTAACTGCAGATTATTACAAGAGGAAGAATGGTTTCCCTAGACATGTTCGAGCAACTGTGTCTCGTAAGTAGCGTAATACTATTGAAAATCTCGCACCCTTGTGGACAATCAAAAGGCAACGGGCGGCAATCCTTTACATCATTAACGAAGAGGTTTTGCTTTCAGGTACCTCTGGCTCTGTCCTTCCCCCAAGAAGTCGAGCCTCCTTCGCGGACACGCCGCCACGAGGCGTTTCCAAGCAAGGGTCCGTTTCAGATTTCCCTCTTTGATGTCTCTCTCGTGGGGGAACATTAAGTTTATCTCTCTCTCTCTCTCTCTCTCTCTCTCTCTCTCTCTCTCTCTAATGATTTCCTCTAATAAATCGTCTATTATTAATATGCATCTGCGTCCCCTCCAACAGCTATGGCCATGACTATGTTTCAACTACATATAATAATTTTCAATAAATCATCTCGTTTGGTGCCTTCAGTGATGCTTCAGCGTTTATTAGTGTATTCTAACAAGAAGATTTACACACACACACACACACACATATATATATATTATATATATATATATATATATATATACAGCAATATGAAGAGTTCCGTGGAAATCGGAGACGAATAATAAATATTAAAACCAGGGCTTAAATGAAGAGCATCTTTATTTGCGACTAGTTTCGGAGTATTTACTTTCCTCCGTCATCGGGCAATATCTAATGAAATATTATTTACAATTAAAATCAATGACGTAATATAAGTTACATTAAAACAAAGCAAAATAAGATAAAATTACATAATTACTATAAGTTACATTAAAATTAACGAAGCAAAATAAATATAAAATATCGCAATTACAAGACTAATAACCTCAAACTCGCAGCAAAATCTTAAAATATAGAGAAATACATTGTTTGTTTTTCTGCTCTCTTTGACAACAAACAATGTATTTCTCTATATTTTAAGATTTTGCTGCGAGTTTAGGTTATTATGTCTTGTGTGTATTTTATATTTTATTTTGCTTCGTTAATTTTAATGTAACTTATAGTAATTATGTAATTTTATCCTATTTTGCTTTGTTTTAATGTAACTTAATTATTACGTCATTGATTTTTATTGTAAATAATATTTCATTATAGATTGCCCGATGACGGAGGAAAGTAAATCTCCGAAACTAGTCGCAAATAAAGATGCTCTTCATTCAAGCCCTGGTTTTAATATTTATTATTATATATATATATATATATATATATATATATATATATATATATATATATATACATATAAACTTGCTAATGAAGGAAAAGAAATAGAATCAAGAGTTTTCACGCACACAGCTATAGGCCTCTCTCTCTCCTCTCTCTCTCTCTCTCTCTCTCTCTCTCTCTCTCTCTCTCTTATATATATATATAGAGAGAGAGAGAGAGACCTACCTATAGCTGTGTGCGTGTACACTCTGGAGTCTATTTTTCCTTCATTAGCAAGTTTAAATTAAATCATAACAATCAATGTTAACAAACATTCCCCTATTTCCAGTAACTCTCTCCTCCCAAGGACCGAAAGAAGTATGAGATAAAGCTGATACAATGCAGAGAGCGCTGATGATGCAAGTTGTCGAAAGGAAATTAAAAGTTCTTATTTCACAGAGAGCGGGAATCAGGGAAGATTAAGGAAGGGCACGAAATTAAGATGGGTACACAACTACCAAGCATGTATAGGGTCTGGATACCCGAGAGCTATAAACGTCGCGTTGCTGACGCCATCTGACGCTGTCTTTTACAGAATGAGGTATCTTCCTATGCTTATTAATGGAAAACCATTAATTTGGACCACACGAGCGTTACTAGCCTTGCGTTAGGACGCGTTACGTGGGCATCAGGAATTTCCATTAGCCTTGGGAATTTCTAACGTCGGTATCGACGTTAATATCGCGCGCTACTAAATTAAACAAAATTACTCTTTGCCCCACTGAAAGATTCGTTAGTTTTGGTGTATGTTCTCTTTTTATTAAAGAATATCTTAGTAATGAACTAACTCAGCATGAATTACCTCTACCTGTAAGTCACACTATTTCACTCACTAGGTTGTGCATTTATGATTGTAAGTTTATATGCAATGGTGAATTTTATCAACAAATATTTGGGATGACAATGGGCAACCCTTTATTACCACTCCTCTCAAACTTGTACATGGAATTCTTTGAAAAACGCTATTTACCCAATATCATTTATATTCCTGTAAAGTGGTATAGATATGTTGATGATATTTTAGCTGTTCTGCCTGCTGGTATTGATGTAAATGATTTACTCTAAATTAAATAACCAGGTACCATCAATTAAGTTTACTCTAGAATTGGAAAAAGACAATTGCCTCCCTTTCTTAGATGTTTTGATACATAGAGAACCATTTCAATGTAAATTCAGTATTTATAGGAAACCAACCAACAACTTAACCTAAGTTTATTTCTATTCAGGCCACCATCTTAACATCAAAATATCAATTTTTTCTTCTATGTTTTTATGAGCATTGCGCAATGTCAGTCCAATATTTGGATCAAGAAATTGAATACATAAGAAAAATAGGAAAAGATTTATGTTATCCTTCACATATATTAGATATTTGCTATAATAAAGCCCACTAAAAGTTTTATAGTGTAAGTAGCACGGAGAAAGAACATTCTCAGTTTGCCTTATTTTAACGGATTTGAAACCATTAAATCATTGTTAAAAGCCTTTAAAGTCAACCTTGTTTTTTCCTATAATAACATACTAAAAGGAATGTTAATAAAAAATGGCCCCAGGGAAAGCAACAACATAATATCTAAAATTCTATGTATCGACTGCCCCTCCTTGCAAGGGCTTAGAAGTAAGATTAAAACAGCATAAATATTCTGTCAAAACTGGGCAAACATCTAATGCAATATTCATTCATTTAAGTGAAAACAACCACCGGACAAATTGGATTGGTAGTTCAGCAACTGCAAGATCAAAAGATGTCTTATCACGAAATCTTTTAGAATCTGCCATAATACAACTTACTTTCCATTGTAATTTTAATATTAGTCGTGGCCTGTTTCATTTAGACCCTTGTATTTGTAACATGTTTAAGAATGACCTCAAAGATATAATTACAGACTTAAGTACAAATTAGTTGCCTTAGACATATTTTCTTTGTATATGTATGTTTAATATGTTTTGTGAATAAGTTTTTGTTTACCAAAGATCTGAATGTGGTCAGCTGCCGCCCTGTATAATCCTTTAATTGTCTTGTCCCTGTGTCTGAGCAGTTGGACTTAATCTTTTTGTTCTTAAATTTTACCCATGTTTATGCTTGTTTGAAAAAGGTTACTCATTCTCCAGGTGTGTTGGTTTCTAGGTATTAATCTCCTTGTAATCCCTATCTGTCACTTATACGACCTTTCCTGAACTCTCAATTTCTTATGTAAGTCAGTTTATCTGCTAAGTAAAGGACGTTGAGTCGAAAGATCTTGCAGAAACTCCGTTGTTTATCTTTCCTTCGTGGGTAACCTTTATTTATGGATTTATCACGTTCCAAACTTTCGTGATTCAATTTTTCCAGGATTTCAGGAGGGGACAAGTGGCGCCCCTTGTCCCTCCCTACATGCTGGCGTTGAAAAAAAGGGAACTATACTTTGTTTTTTTCCATCTGTCCATCTGGCTGTGGTGTTTGTGTATGGTAACACTGCGTCCCGGGCTATAGATAGTTACATTCAGCTTACATTCAATGATAGTAATATCCTATTTCGAATATTAACAGTGTAATTCGCATACAGTAAACTATTAAAACACTTTTCAGTTACAAATGTACACCCAGATATCCTTTTATTTACCTAAAACTTACAATTAGCGTAACTATCTAAAGCCCGGGACGCAGTGTTACCATACAAAAACACCACAGGCGGATGGACAGATGAAAAAAAAACAGAGTATAGGTTGTCAACCCTCTTGCCATTTGCTGTTAGAAATAGAAAACACCCCATTTATATGCTATGTTCATTAGCCTCGTTTCTATTTTCATATCGAGAAGTTTTTCTGTTTCAAATATAATAAGTCCATTGAGATTATTATACCATATCTGCGTTATTTCGTAATAGTTTCCCCTCATGGTTTTCTGAGGGTAGTGCTGTCAGTGCACCTCACGCGGTGCACTGTAGGCATTACTTATATATATAAATAAATATATATATATATATATATATATATATAGATACTATATTATATACTACATCATTCTACAGTATATTCTTTAAGTAAATTAAAGGTATCCTTATCATATTGTATAATATTTTGTATGCAGTATTATAACTGCGTTATTCTTTCAAGAAATGTTTGATTTCAGTTGAACAGTAAATGGAACTATTGAAAGGTATTAATGAGAACGATGACAGGACAGAAATCGATGGAGAAGATTCATTCACAACGACGATCCCATAAAAAAGGGCGGTTAAGCTGGGAAGAAGTAAATGGAACGTTCTGTATTTATTTTTCATTGCAACTTGCTTCACTTAATTTATTGGCATCGCTTAATATATATATATATATATATATATATATATATATATATATATATATAGATATATATATATATATAGGCGAATAGTACCACAGAAAAATGATAGGCAGAAATCCAAGCGCTTTCGTCCTTACTAAGTCATTGTCTCAGTAAAGACGAAAGCGCTTGGATTTCTGCCTATCATTTTCCTGTGGTATTTGCTTATTTAATGAAGTCGCGTGCATCTAACTGTGATTTCTTAAGCATATATATAATTGCTTTATTCATTAAAGAAATGCTGGCGCTGATACTGTTTTTTGGAATTAACCCTCTAGTTTAAAGGTCAAAAGTGTTAGTCTGACTTATACTGGAAATTATCCATGTTTGTTTTAAGATTTGCCTACCCTTGGAATATACGTATACTGCGAGCGCCCATGCTCCTCTATAGATGCCACTCTGTGCCATGTGAGACAGCACAAGTGATGTTCGACACGGACAAATTTATTTGTGAAATTGAAAGCAGGCTGGCATTATATAATGTCAAAATGAATTATTATAGATAGCACTTGTCGCCATGCTCTCGGCGGTTTCCAAACATAAAGGGAAATTGACCAGTAAAGTCTTTCCGATCATGCAGGGTGAACCCAAAAATGTCTCACATTTTCCTTTGCAATTCTAATGATTTCGAGGTACAAACCTGTCACACATCCTACTTGGACAGCTTCCATAAAGAACTAAACACGCTTGTTTGATACTTAGTAACGCGATCGAAAATAGCGCTCGTGCAGCCAACCAAAAAAAGAAGAAGAAGAAAAAAAACGACGTTAAACAGCGTCAGCAACGCGACGTTTTTAGCGCTCGTGTATCCAGACCCTAAGGCGTTGACTGTTGAGCCTGATGTGTGCAAATGAAAGTGTCATGAAGGTTACCTTGTCTGTTGGTGTGAATGTCTGGCTGTCAGTGTAGGTGTTTGGTCGCAGAAAAAAAAAAGCCGCGCTAAGAATGAATGTGTGCTGGCTAAACCTGAAAAGAAAGCAACACAAACAATATAGGCCTAATTAGAAATGGCGGAAACCTATCATTTTGCATTTTTCTCGTTCCCAAACTAAGAGTAAGATGCGGATTTAAAAAAACAAAATATTTATTTCTCCTTCATTAAGACGATTGATATTCGTCTATACATACAACCTATTATAGACCCCTTGGATAACACTAGACTCATATTCTAACGTTGCCTCATTTTCTGTTATTCAACCTGCGTATATAGTGAGCTCCCATTGCTGTACTCTAAGCTCTCACATGCACTTGTCCGGTACTACAGCCCAGTTTTATTGAGATTGTTTGAATGTCTTAAGAGGACAGACAGACACTATCATTCGCCTCACGCCGTTCCCGGTCACATCATGCGAATAGAGCTTTCGTAAATGCTCGTTGGTTGTGGTGTGTTTCCCGGAAGCACCGTAGAATATTAAGCAGCCGATTTCAGGAGACAATCTTCAAGGGGCTTTGGCATCGCTTGGGAACACACGGCCGGGTCGCCGCCGACTTTTCAAATTCTTTATCATTATTATCCACGCGTCATTCAAAAAAAACAAACAAACAAACAAACAAACAAGAACGGCGAGCGTAAACTCTTCCCTACGTCTTTCGAGGTTAAACAGTGGTGACCTCATGACCTCTGGATGTTGAAAGACCTTAACCCAAGTCGGCAGCGTAATGCTTCGGTCGTTCAACGAGCGTAAACGATTTGGAGATCTCAGTTTTAAGTAAAAAAGAAAAAAAATGTGTAGCTGCTTCTATAGGCCTATGACGACGTATATCAATTTTTGGAGCGTTCCTGGTGTCTTCTACTAGCACATTTTGTATAATAATAATAATAATAATAAATAGTTTCTTTAGGACTACACGACGTTACATTTTGAAGCAAGAGATTAAGATAAGCTTTCAAAAGAATGAAATAAAAACATTAACTGAATTAATTAAGTTATATATAGTATATAACTATTAGATATATATATATATATATATATATATATATATATATATAGATAATAAGTAGTTAGGACTACACGACGTACATTTGAAGCAAGAGATTAATAATAGCTTCCAAAGATGAAATAAAAACATACTGAAATTCATAAAGTATATTATAGTATATAATACTATATTATTATATATATAGTATAATATATATAATATATTATATATATCTATATATATATATATATATATATATATATATATATATATATATGTGTGTGTGTGTGTGTGTGTGTGTGTTTGTGTGTGTGTGTACACTACATAAGAAGGGCTCGGTCGGTACCATTACATACGGTTACCCACCCCGAGTAGTAGTACATTTCGCAAGCCCTCTGTGAAAGTCACAACACAAAGGATATGAGCATAGCTGCGTAGCTCAGGAAAAGGAATGACTAGGAATATAATCTAGAACTTTCGACCAGAGGCCAAGCAAGCAATTGCTGGGTAATATAATAATGATAGTAATCCTTTTGACTGTGCGCCATTGGTGACGGTATTCACACCAAGTTTCCTTCTAATGCGCAACCGATTGTAAAACCTTAAAGAAAATCGTGGTCCCTCTTGCGGTGCACTGTAGGCATCACTTAGAAGATTCTTTTCATCGTCGCTTCGGCCCCCCTGAGCTGTTGCAACGCCTTTCAATCCTTTGACTGTACCTCCATTTATATTCTCTCTCTTCCGTCTGAATTTTATCAGTCCTATAATTGTTTCGCAGAGCAACAACGAAAGATTTTCCTCCTAACCTCGACTTTAGGCCTAAATTTTACATTCCATTCATGCTCACTCTTCTCATACTCATGTCGCCTCACAAATGATAGAAACCCATAGGAAAAAAAGAAGAAGAAGAAGAAAAGCTTTCTAAGCTTTCGCAAAATCGTCCAGGCAAAATTGAGAGGTTTAAATCAGCCCATAGAGCATCCTCAACACCTTCCTACGCAGTGCTAGACTGGCTGACAGACAGTCACAGATGAGGCAGAAAGTGCCTGAAACCCGAACGCAACCTTGGCTTCGTCCTCCAGCACATTGTGACGAAATCTGACGCTCGCTTGAAATCCTGTCTTACCAAACAGCGCCGTAAGTAGATGGATTTGGGTAGAAAATAACAGTGAGCTGCCATTTATAGGACTTCGCTTCTGTCATTTATTTATTTCTGTCCGTGTGTTTTTAATGTTGAAGAAACCCCTCCCTCCCACACACACACTATATGTACTACACACACACACACACACACACACACACACACACACACACAACACACATATATATATATATATATATATATATATATATATATATATATATATATATATATATAGAGAGAGAGAGAGAGAGAGAGAGAGAGAGAGAGAGAGAGAGAGAGAGAGAGAGAGAGAGAGAGAGAGCGTTATCTTCGCATATACGTCTTAAACAGAATTTAAGATTTTGAGAGAGAGAGAGAGAGAGAGATACTCCCCTACATGACTTTTTTTTTTTCAACAGAATCAACGACTCCTTCCAATTTCCAAACGGCAATGCACTATTTCAAAGCGGTGCCCAATTATACTGGAACGCCCATTCTGCTGCCCTTAACTAGCCCAGACCAAAGCAAAACGTATTATAGGCCTAATCCGGTGGGAAATTCACATTGTTTGTTGTCAACTCGAATGCTTAGGTACCTATACTTGATCTCATCTACGACTGTAAACGGTCGGTTGCACCGATCGATAATTTTCCCGAATATCAGGGCAGCATCCACCAGCTGACGGATGGACAATGTTGCAAAGGGGATCATCCCACTGGCTTTGTTCTGTGACAGTAGGAGCTCTCTCTCTCTCTCTCTCTCTCTCTCTCTCTCTCTCTCTCTCTCTCTCTATTCTCTCTCTCTCTCTCTCTCTCTCTCTCTCTCTCTCTCTCTCTCTCTCTCTCTCTCTCTCTCTCTCCGCACACACACACTTACGTTCACAGACATTAGAGGGAATAAATTACACCCAAGGAAATTTATGATTCGATAAGTGCATAGGCTGTTTATATTCTCGCTAGAATCTTATAAAATGCGGCACAATTATTGTTATTGTTTTGTACGAGTATGTATATATTATATATAAAGAAATCTGCGTATATTTTGCTAGAAACTGACGCATCAGAATCGGATATGATAAATTTACCGATACCAATAGAAACTGTTTAAAAGAGAGAGAGAGAGAGAGAGAGAGAGAGAGATGAGAGAGCGAGAGAGAGAGAGAGAGAGAGAGAGAGAGAGAGAGAGAGAGAGAGAGAGAGAGATTTACATACACTAATGCTTTCCAGCGTCTGAAGGTGAACTTTAAAAGCTAGACCCATGATGACAGCTTCCGGCATCTTTCTTCTTCCTTCCGTCAAACTTACTACAAAAGTAGCTATTATTTAGGATTAGCCCAATGTTCGTTTCTTTCGACCTCTTTTTACATCGTCCTAACGATCATGCCGTATAGTTGAAGTATTTGACGCAAGACTTCGGCGTTAAAATGCAGATGAAAAGAGGAAAAACCGTAATCATGTGACATTGACGTCATGTTTACTTTCATGGTATTACTAACGCACAGAAATGCTATATTCGTTATTTCGTCCTCCCTCTGACACCGGGGATGTAGCTCAAATGGTAGAGCGCTCGCTTAGCATGTGAGAGGTACGGGGATCGATACCCCGCATCTCCAGAGATCGTTTTACAAAAATCGTACTGCGTTCTGCAACAGACGACACGAGAGAAACGCAGTTGTGTCCGCCCGTGTTCGTCCTTCTGCCAAGTAGACTTAAAGGTGTCGTTCTTTGTCATATCTTTTCGCAAAACTTACTCGTCGACAATAAAACTTAAATATTTGTCAAGATTATTTATCTCTGACGGTTATCAGGCTGTTTTTCTTACAGTATCTTTGTTTCATCTCCTTACACGGCCATTCTAATATTCTGATATGGCTTCTTTTGCTAATTTTCAGACAGAAGAGACGTTCAGCATAGCAAACTTCCACCACTGCGTAATTAGCGTAGTTGTACAAATAGTCTTAGTCATTAATTTTTCTTTCACGCACACAAAATGGGAAGCTAACGTTTTCTTTAGATGTGAATCAGTGACTATAACAATAAATAAAAGGATGCGAATACTCGTATATTTACAACCTAATTAGCTTTTTCTCGTAATCTTGTTGAGAAACATAAGAATAGACTGACAAGATAGGAAACATAAGCATAATTTCCATAATTTTGATAACAAAAAGTATTCATTTTATTTCTTATACCATACGCACGGCATCTTGGAAGTAAATAAATGCGCAGATTTATATATATATATATATATATATATATATATATATATATATATATATATATATATATATATATATATATATAGATACACATATACACACACAACACACACACACACACACACACACACACACACACACACACATATATAATATATATATATATATATAAATATATAATTTATATTTATATATATCATATATATATAATATATATCATATATTCTTTATATATATATAAATTTATACTATATATATATATATTATATAATATAACTATATATAATATATTCTGTTGGCAGTTCAATCATTAGATTTTTTTGGCGGAAATGTACGTACACAGCAGCGTAGAATATCCACGATGGCTGATCGAATTAAAAAAAAAACACACACACAATTTTACTGCTCTACTATGAATATAGGCCTACATTCTGAATACGTTAATGCATCATTTGAGAGAGAGAGAGAAGAGAGCGAGAGAGAGAGCGAGAGAGAGAGAGATAGAGAGAGAGAGAGGAGAGAGAGAGAGAGAGGTGACTATAGTTGAGATCTGACTCAACTCAGTATGAAGGACGCATTTCCGCGAGAAGAAGAAGAGGAGGAAGAAGAAGAAGAAGACGAAGACGAGAAAGCAAACAGACTGACCGCACCTGTGTGCTAGCGATACCGCCTTTCCGAGAAATGAAGTCACGAATGTCACTCTCATAAGACAAAGACTACAGAAATTGACGGAAATGCCCCGAGTAAAGATTTTTCTTAATCTGTCGTACCTCGGAGGGGAACTGCGAATGCGAGGTATACTTTCACTTCGAGGTACTACAGCCTGAGAACGGATTCGTTTGTCACTGGGCATCTGCCTGTCTTTGCTTGTGCTAATTATTAATATTATATATCACAGAAAGTCTTGCTTTGTAAAGACGCCATGTCATTGTATTTGTAATTTTTTTAATCTATTCGAATAACTTTAAGAAACTCGAAGACAGCTTTTGAATTAGGCAGCGCAATGATACTACCACGATCAGGAAATGCTGTGAAAGGACCAATCATCATTTTCACGAAGCATTGCGCGAAAATTGTTTAATTGAACTAATTCACGTTAATTACAACCTAATTACTACTCACGAGGAGCATATAAGTTCTACGCTCTGAAAGCAAGACCGCCTGATACATTTACGAGAAATGGGCCAAAAATCAAGCATCGTTTATTTTATAGTTCTACTTTCATTTCAGTATGAATTATGTATCGCAAGGCCGTTATATATATATATATATGTATATATATATATATATATATATATATATATATTATGAATAACTTGATCACGAAGTATATAAAACGCGATGCTATGTATAAATAAAGGTTTTTGCCACGAAGGAAAAAATGAAAAAGCGAGATAGCCGAGTACTTTCGGTCTTGTTCAGACCCTTTACTAAGGCAAACTGATTTACAGAGGAAAATATAGTCAAAAGAAGGCTTAATATCCAAACTGACACTACAAGATTAGCAATGAGTGCGATTTCACTCTACAGAAACAAGGAAACGCCTGAGGGTAGCCACACCTTGGAGGATACACGCAGTAAATAAGTTATTCTTCCAGAAAACAGTACATTTTGAAAAAAACAAGGAAGTATATACAATTTAATATCATGAAATTTACAGAAATTTTCCCAAAAAATTATTATTAATGAAAAGACGAAAGAAAATATAAATATATATATCGAGCAAGAGAAAGAGGGAGAGAGAATATCGAACCACAGAGAGAGAGAGAGAGAGAGAGCGAGAGAGAGAGAGAGAGAGAGAGAGAGGAAGAGAGAGAGAGAGATAATAACTATAAATATCTATATATATATGGGACCAATTTATTAGTAGTTCATTTGTTTTAAGGTCCTTCATAAACATCTTACAAATATATGGGTCCAAATGGTACATTCCCAGACTAAGATTTAGGTTGTTTTTATAGTGATTTGTATAATTGCCGATTCCAGTAAATTTCTTGAAACATAATCATTAGATCTAGCAATTACCGAGGTATCACCCCAATTAATACAATGAGATTTTTCACTCAGATGGATAAACAGTGCATTTGAAGTTAGAACAGCCCAGACTTCAAATGCACTGTTTATCCATCTGAGTGAAAAATCTCATTGTATTAATTGGGGTGATACCTCGGTAATTGCTAGATCTAATGATTATGTTTCAAGAAATTTACTGGAATCGGCAATTATACAAATCACTAATAAAAACAACCTAAATCTTAGTCTGGGAATGTACCATTTGGACACATATATTTGTAAGGTGTTTATGAAGGACCTTAAAACAAATGAACTACTAATAAATTAGTCCCACATATATATAGTTATTATCTCTCTCTCTCTCTCTCTATCTGGTTCGATATTCTCTCTCCCTCTTTCTCTTGCTCGATATATATATATATATCTATATTTTCTTTCGTCTTTTTATTAATAATAATTTCTTGGGAAAATTTGTGTAAATTTCATGATATTAAATTGTATATGCTTTCTTGTTTTTTTAAAATGTACTCTTTTCTGGAAGAATTACTTGTTTACTGCGTGTATCCTCCAAGGTGTGGCTACCCTCAGGCGTTTCCTCGTTTCTGTAGAGTGAAATCGCCCTTATTGCTAATCTTGTAGTGTCAGTTTGGATATTAAGCTTTCTTTTGACTTTGTTTTCCTCTGTAAAATCAGTTTGCCTTAGTAATGGGTCTGAACAGGACCGAGAGTACTTGGCTATCTCGCTTTTTCATTTTTTCCTTCGTGGCAAAAACCCTTTATATATATATATATATATATATATATATATATATATATATATGTATATATATATATATATATATATATATATATATATATATATATATATATATATATATATATACTTGTTCGACTTACTCGATCGTTAACCTTTAAGTTCACATACGTCCTCTTTGGCTCTTTGGTAAACTTAAATCTTCGAACAGTTTTAGATTTCGCAATACAATAAATTTACTGACATTAGAAACTACCATTTTAACATTCCTGTTTACACAAAAGAATGCTTAAATCAAGTATGCATGTATGGATATCAATCATCTGCTGTCATTTCAGCTTATTACATTACACAAACGAATACTGATATTAGTGAGAAGATTTAAAATAAGAAAGAGCAAATTAACTGTCGAACACTTGCAATTGACAAAAAAAAAAAAAAAAAAAAAAACAACAATTTTCGGTCGTAAACACTTAGGTACCCATGCCCAGCACGAATGAAAAGAGGGTAGCTACAAGCGGTAAGAAAAAAAAAGAAAAAAGAATGAGTACAAATACCTCATTTTACCTACGATTGCGCCGCGTTCTTCTTACATAATTATTGAATGACTCATGGAGCAAGTGGCCAATCGCATCGGCCCTAACCTTTCATGGTATGGTTCTCGTGTGCCCTTATTTGGGCATACAGTGCCAAACTGGCGTTTTCATGGATGTGTCCGATCGGTGTTTTTCATGTCTGTCAACTGCCATTAACCTGGCTTTTTCTAGCCGTCGAGTTCAACAGGTGTAGTTCTGAAGCGAGGCCGTCCGTGGTTCAACAGTGTAGGTCATAGTACCTGACCTGCGGTACGACCCCTGACGTGAAAGTGCCTGCCAGCGCCGTCTGGATTATTTTCGCGGTTCTTTGGGAATAAAGAACTGTAGCAGTGTAACGAAACGGCCATTTAATGGCAGGACGGGGGAATTCTTAGAATGACTGTCAACAGATCTTTGCCTACTTTCAGCATAATTGGGAAATGTTGATATCTGCGAACGCTTAGTCGGTGTAATTGCGTAGCCTTGATTTTTAGTATTGTTTCAATGTTTTTCTTTACATTGTTCGCTTTTGTATAGCTTCTGTTGTTATAACAACGTTTGTATATCTCTTACAGACACGCAATTCTTTGAAAAAGTTCAATATTAACACCTTCTAAAACATTTTAATCGTAAAAATAAGTCGTGAAAAGGCGAAAAAACGTACTAATTATAAAAACACGAACGAAAGTCAAAGAGACGAACTTTCTTTTTCCGCCGATAGGTGGCGGTGTCCGTCCCTTCTCTCTCAGGCACTTAGTCAACATCCGTTCCCCGACCTAGTCGTTGTGCAGCGTATTTTCCGTTGGTCTTTCGGTCCCCCGTGGTCCCCCTCGTGGTTAAAACGGTGAGTTTTGAATTGTTCTGTCATCCGAGTCTTATTTTATATAGTATTATTATTGCTTATTTTGCCTGATATAGGGATAAATATTGCGAGGAGAGGTGGGATGCCCCTATGAGGTCATGGCTGATTTGACAGATGTCTTTTCTTTTTCTTTCGTGCCACACCCTCGACTTATCATCATCATCATCATCGTCACCGAGGGTGTGGGCGTAGCTCGAGTGCCACTTGACCGAGGGGCACGGCTAGTTGTGCCTTTGGATAAAAGGGGACTGCTTAGCTAACCTAAATACTAGACCCCCTCGGCGAATCCATGTTTGAACTCGACCCTTGACCAGGTCATAGGCTAGGTACCTACTACTAACTTGTTAGCTAGGTACCTCTATTAACCTAGTATTATAGCCTATCTCCTACCTATTATCATTTCGAGTAATTTTTAATAGGTTAGTTTATGACCTGACCTAGTTAAAAGGATAAGAAGGTAGCCTAGCTACCTATATTTTTCAATATCCTCTTGTCTAGGTCAGGTACCGTACTACTATCCTATAGGTAGTAATACTAGGCTAGCTAGCCTATAGGTACGTAGGTATACCTATGTATATACCTAGGTCATGTCATAGCTAGGTAATTCTAAGCCGTCATTCCGCAGTAATGTAGACTATGGCAGTTAACGTTTTCCTATGTTATTTTACTTACTGACCAAGATTTTACAGTAGGCTAATATTTATTTGTACGACTGTAATTAACCCCCAGGGGCCAGTACCAATGTATTTCGCTGTGTTTAGTACTGGCCCCTGGGGGTTAATTACAGTTGTCCGAATAAATAGCCTATTACTTTAAATCCTTGTTCAGTAGGTAAAATAAAGTAGGAAAACGTCAACTGCCAAAATCTACTTTACCGCGGAATGAGGGTTTAGAATTATCATGTCATATACTAGGTAGTCTGTGATATCTATTTATCCATTTGATTAGGCCAGGTCATGTAGCTACCCCTCCCTTAGGGGGTTAGTGCCGTCAGTGCACCTCATGCGATGCACTGTAGACATTACTTAAAATTTTTATTGAGTAAGTCTATGCAAACCATAGGTTAGGTTTGCATAGCCTTACTGAATAAAAATTTTAAGCAAATCAAAGTTGTTCTAGTCTTAATTTGTGTAGCACACTTTATTGGTTTCAGTCTTATTTACTCAGTGTATCCTCTGCTGGCCATAAAAATTATGCAAATATGAGTAAAAATATTTTGAGCAGTTTGATAGTGACTAAATTGTTATCAGTGGTGATGAGTCAGCATCCATGGGTGTATCTTTGATTATTGAATTCCAACTTTCAAAGCACTCGAAGTCAAATCTTAGTGCTGTAGGAAGTTTTTTGCTAAAAAAAAGTGTGTAATTTTTCCAGTGCCTTTTCTTGTGCTTTCTGCATTCTGATCTTCATTGCTGGTAATATCAGGGTGCTTGAATATCTCATCAAATGCACAAACCTTAATTTTCCTGGTTGCTGATCTTTGCTGGTCTTGGTAATTCTAAAGAATAAATCTGCATGGACTGCAAGGAACGTAACCGCGAATACGACATCCAATAAAGATTGGAGTGTCCAATGTTCAGTAGTACCTCGAGATACGAAATAATCCATTCCGAGGCGCCCTTCGTATCATGAGGTTTTCGTATCTTGGACCACATTTTACATGTAAAATAGCTAATCCGTTCCAAGCCCTCCAAAAACACCCCAGTAAATTTCATAATAAAGCTAAATTGACCTATAAACAATGAAAGTCTACAACAATTTGGACCATTCAATACCTAAATTAATAACAAAATGCAAAATAACCTGTAAATAAAGTGATTTAGTGTACATGGTATACAAGAAATACTGTATGTAAAATGTGGAAGCTTACCTTTCGAGTGAGGCTATCTCCGAAAGTGGCGACAGAGGAGGAGGACAAACAGCAGATACGTACACTTAACTTTACGAAACATAAAAAAATGTCAGTAAAACAAACTAAACTTTACAAAACACATTAACAAAACTGTAACACTTAACTTTACAAAAAACTTATAAGTAAAATTTATTTTCTTTTTTTGATTTTTACATTTCTTTTTACTTTTTTATACTTTACGTAATTTCAATTTCTTCACCACCGAATGGATGCCAGTCTGTTTACAGAATTTTTCGAACCACCCATGAGAAGCCTTGAACTCTGGGGTTACCGTTGATGTCCCCTCTCTGCCGTCGTCTTCGGCTTGGGCAACCAAATTGCCGAAAATAGTGCTGGCCTTCTGGCAGATTGCTGTCTCGGTTATCGTATCGCCATTGATTTCTTTGTCCTCAATCCATACAAGAAGCAGCCTTTCCATTTCATTATGCACATGGCTCCTCTTGTTGGACAAAATAGTCACGCCCTTGGAAGGTGTAGCTGCTGTGATGGCTTCCTTCTGCTTAAGGATGGTGCCTATCGTTGACGGATTTCAGCCGTATTCCTTAGCGATCACACTCAACCGCAAGCCAGCTTCATACTTTTTTATTATCTCCATTTTTGTCTCCATAGAAAGCATTCTCTTCTTTCTGTGAACTTCAGCAACTTTCTTGGGACCCATGACTATACTGTACGTAATTTAAGTTATGTAGTACATATACTAATTAGGTTCTCACACAACACGATAAAGTTGCACAACGAAATCACTAACGAATTTATGATACTAAACGAAATCGTTGGACCGAACAAATGCAGCATGCGTACGATAAAGATTCTGGTACGAAGTGGCCAGGGTAGGCACGCCACCACGTACGTATAAGATGCATGATGGGAGGGATGCTGTCCAATAGGAGAGGAGGATCTCATGGCGGTGGCTAGCATCAGGAACCAATGGGAGAGCAGGAGGATGGTGGCGAGTCTACTAGAACTAGATGGCGGCGCGAGTTTCAAAATTGTTATCGGACGAATCTCGGACTTTCAGAAACCTTTCGTATCTTGAAAACTTTTCGTATGTAGAGCCGTTAAATTTTTCGCATTGGCTTTCGTATCTCGAGTTTTTCATAAGTTGAGCCTTTCGTATCTCGAGGTACCACTTATTTCGCCATGTTTAGTACTGGCCCCTGGGGGTTAATTATAGTCGACCGCCCAAAAATAACAGTAAATTCTTAATAAGCAACCTGAATACTATAGGAAACTTTAATTTCCAAGGAAATACCCTACGCGGAGTTATTATGTTTTATGCATGTCTGACAATTATTGTTAGTGCAAACCATTTTTTCTGCTAGTCATGTTCTTTTATTGTGTTCTGATGTTATCTTGTGCAAAACCCTTGTTTTCCAATGACACCACCCTAAATATTACAACGGTACGGGGGGCACTCAGGTGGGAAAGAGGGGTTTTGGGTGGGGGAAAACAAAAATGAGCAATAAGCGGAAGATAATAACAATAAAAACAAGCAACAAAAAGAAATTAACAGAAAAAATGGTTTTCCATACAAAAAATAAGAGGGTGAAAGAACACTTACAGAGTGACTCGGGACGAGGTGGCTATCTCAAGCTCCTTTTTCTAAATCGTTCCATTTTGTAAACTACGACTTACAGAAGTGGGTAATAGTACAGAAAATGTGTAAAATAAGAAAAGCAGTCTAACTTAACAAACCCACCTAACCTAACCTAGGGGGAGGTTATCCTTACTGGGGGGTTGCAACCCCCTCCTTACTTACCGGTGGCTTCACTCCCTTGCGACCCCCCTCCCCCCTTAAAAAATCTTGCCCAAAATGATCTATAATGACAAATTATCTTTCCTTAATGATGTTGATCAGACCTTAAAGTGCATGGCTTATCATACTTAGGACATTTCACTTCTCTCAGTAACACAGTGTGTTCTTGTAAAAGGATAAACTTTCTTCATTATTATGTATAATTCGTGATACTGCATCAATTTCAGTAAGCTCACAGCTTTCCCACACGAAGGCCATCGTTGAAGTTTGAACTAAACATTTTTTTGTGGGAAAGAACCTGCTGCCTTTCATGTAAAGACAATCAAAACTTAATACAAAAATATATAAAAAAATTGTGATTGGGCAAAATCCATTAGCCGCTATTACATTACATGGAGGTACAAGGCTGTAATTAGAGGACTGCAATTAGTAGGTGGAGCTACTGCGCATGTATGAGGAAATTGTCACAGTGAGCAATGGGGAGGAGTCTAGTAGAAAGGAAACAAACCTACCAACAATTGAGAGCGACTCTTTATGACAGTGGAAACATCAACAAAGAACTTGGGAAAATGCATACTTACCATAATTTGATTATTTTTTTTCTCTGTTATTATACATTTGCACAGGTAGTGTATTTAGAATAAATATCTTGCTTTCATGTGTTTTACCCAAGAAATATAAATTACAATGTAGGAGGTGGTTGGACTCGACCAAAAAATAACCAAACCACTTTTGTTTCCCCAGCCCCCAATAGAGAACAATTATGGGGTGATGCAAGTGGAAATATTTTTCTTGTTGGGGTTGTGGGGTCAAATTAGACCTTAACTTACCTTACGTTACAGACCTTACAGCTCGTTCGGGTTTCCCCAGGTCCCTCAGTGTAAGGCAGCTCTAATGTTTACCAGAGAATTGCTAGTCATTAGAGGTGCCTCACACTGAGGGACCTGGGGAAACCTGAAGGTAAGGTCTGGTTTGACCCCACAACCCCCAACAAGAAAAATATTTCCTCTTGTATCGCCACATAATTGTTCTCTATTGGGGGCTGGGGAAACATAAGTGGTTTGGTTATTTCTTGGTAGAGTCCACCCACCTCCTACGTTGTAATTTACAGAGAGTAAGAGAAGCAGGTGGTGCTTGCCTGCAATCAATCAATCACAAAACGCATCAAGATGGACCAGGATGTCACAAGGCAATTGCACCTCATAAATCCCCATCCTGCTATCTAACCTGAAATGACATGAATCATAGAGGAAAATACAGGGCAGCATAAAAGCCTTACGTTATGTTAAGCTAACTCAAGGGGCCAGATCCTTACTTAGCACCCAATACGCCCCTCCCCATCTCATCTTAACCTGGCCTAGAGTGCCACGAATCATAAAAGTGAAACATAATTCATCTCAAACCAAACTTGCAAGGTGGCATCCAGTCTACCCCTCATATGGAGTAATGAGGACAGGTGTTTGGAATGCCAGACCCCCTGTACCTCATTCTATTACAGAAAAGTTGCTCACATGTCCCTGGATACCTTCTGCTTGGGACCTGTGGTGGCTGCACAACAGGTTTTTCAGTCGCCCAAATTCCTTTAGGATAGAAAAGCATTTTCCTAAGGGAATTGGAGGGCATAAGGCTGGGGTTGAATGATTGAGTGACTGACCCCACCACTTCTATATTGATTCTTCTCCCTGTGGGAAGCAGCGGCTTAGTCCGTGTATGTACTGGATTGGGCGCAGCTTTGGTTATAAGGTGCAACTCCCATTTTTTAATGAGAAGGGGTTGGTGGCAGAGCTGTAAGTGTACAGTATTCTGAACCTATCAGTTACTGTTGACTATTGCTCTTGCATTGTTGGTTGGCGATTTAACTTGCCAGTCACTTCAGACTGCCTCCAACGTAAGGACCGAGTCCTTACAAAAAAAGGGGATGGTTTGTATTTTCTGTGGAACTAAAAATTTAAAAATAGTATTTTATGGTGTACAAACCTTCCCCACTTAATCCCTGTTGCCGAGGGTAAAAATGCTTAGTAAATGTATGGTTGGGGTGAATGGTGGGTTCCCTCACTCATCCACCTACCATTTGTTACCAAGTTTAAATAAAAGATTCCAGCTCATGATGATAATACAGTACTTTTACATAAAAGCTTGTGGTTTATATACCTAGGAAAAATACTTTAAAATTAATTTTGGCTATCAGATAGTGTATTATTTTGCTGTATTTCTGGTAAAGGAGTTTAAAACTGTGTATGATTAGTCTTGAGTTTCAAATTAAATAAATGCATGGAATGCTGTTTTGTCGTGGAACTAGTACTGCGTACGTATTAACACTTTTCAGCTTGAGTATAAGCACAAGAGTTACAACAAAGCATTACTGTGTGCTCCAAACAGAGGATGTATGCAAGTGTACATTGTTAATTAAAAGCAGTGCCACACAGTATTAGAGTAACGTTTTCCTAAAATAGTATGCACTATCTTGTACAATTTTTGAAGAGTTTTAAATATTAATAAAATTGCATAAAAAGATTTTATAAATTATACCCAAAAAATAAATAAAGTGGTATAAATGGCAGAGCTTGGAAGAGAAAACTCATTTCATGTCTTAACAGTTTGTAAGGATAAACCTACCTTAAAAAGCATTAATGATTGTCATCGTTATGTAAGTTTGATAGCTGGGAGTTTTAAGAAAAATGATTGTGCTGTATGATGTTAGAATTGAGAGTTATGAAGACTACAGTACACTGTATGATTTACTATAAGAGCTTCTATGGCTTCCATTAATATCACCAGGAGTGAATTGTCTTTGTATAGCATTGGTTAATTTTGATAGCATTGACCTTGCAATGTGTGGGGGCATTGTAAGATTTCCATCTACTACATAGGAAAAGTTTTGGTTTACAAGTATACATTATGAAGTTTTCTGAGACTATCTTTTATTTCCAGCAAACATGTCTTCCCGCAAGGCTGGAAAGAAGACCGTCAAGAAGCGCGCCCAGCGTGCCACTAGCAATGTCTTCGCCATGTTCGATCAGGCTCAGATCCAGGAGTTCAAGGAAGCTTTCAACATGATTGATCAGAATCGTGACGGATTCATTGACAAGGATGATCTTCATGACATGCTTGCTTCACTAGGTATGAGTTTTAATTCGTTCCATTATTATTATATTAATGCATAACTCCTTCAAATTACCAATCAGCTACAGTGTGTTATGATGGTTTTTGAACAGGTTACCATTTTAAACACCTGAGGTGAATTTTAAGTATAAAGTACAGTTTAGTTTAGTCAGACAGGTATATGTATGACATTATTATTAGCTTCAAGATAACTTGAAAGTTTGTGAAAGCTTTACTGCAAAGTTTGTCTCTGTTTATTTGGCAAAAGGCAAGACCCCCAGAAGGAATTATTATAACGTAGGCCTGAATCCCAAAGAAGGCCGAATGCTTTGATTGAACGAATACATCACCTGGCATTTGAACAGATGGTGAGTGAAGTTTTGGAAGGTCGTTAATAACTATGCTTCTAAACACAACGTAACTTGAAGAGAAGACACTGGACCCGGCTATTTGGTGAAACGTACTCAGACGCTTACATGTATATCCTATTGTTAAAATGTCAATTTTTAATCAATTTGTATTTTTCATAGCTAACAAACCTGAGGTCTTAACATTAATTGCCCACCTCTAGCCGCCCCTCTGATATATCGTAGGTTGGAAGAAAGACTGGCATATTGCGGGGTACGAGCTTGGTCGTTGACCAGACATCCACCCTGTAGTATATGGATGAGTTACCAGATGCCACAGATTCCTTGTTTTACAATCTTTAATTTTACCAGTTTCCAGCTAGTGCTAGAAGATTATCTTTTTGTTAAGACCTTAGGTTTGTTAACTATGAAAAATACAAACTGATTAAGAAATTTGTCATTTTAGTTGTAGAGAGGCTGGCCCAGTTGAGTTGTTATTTTGTTATAATCTTTTTAAAAGAATGTATATTGCATGGAATTTCTTCTGGACACCATTCATGTATTGTGCTGCAAATAAAGAAATTTATAATTCTTAGTAGACATATTGTTTTGAAGTTACGAACAAATTTTTCAAGAAAAAACCCTACTGTCACTACACATGATATTGTGTATGTTGCATCGTATTTGATCAGAAAATTGATTTAAAATATCATATACATGCTCTCTTGCTTTCTTTTCTTTAGGAGTTAGTACCATGAGTGTAACTTATGATGTGCCCTGAAGGCATTACCAAAGGGTGTTTGCGGTGTCCCGTCAGCCTGAGCTGGCATTCAGTTAGCTTTTTATTTTAACTCATTTCGTTTCAGTTCTGCTCTCAAGCTTTTACTTCTTAGTGCAGCTGTGGGTTTTTCTCCCAGTTTCACTGTTATATCCTTATAGTTCATCTGACTTATTATCTGGATCTGTTTCATATTGCTGTCCAACTGCTCCAACCTCCTCTTCCCCATGTTTAAATATGAAGGGCTAAAAATGCATCACTGCTTGGCTCTGTGGTACAGCCTAAATTTGAGACACTCTCTCTCTCTCTCTCTCTCTCTCTCTCTCTCTCTCTCTCTCTCTCTCTCTCTCTCTCTCTCTCTCTCGAAAAGAGGGAATTGCAGATTTGGAGAAAGATGTTACTACAAACATCCTAAGATATGTCAAAACTATGAAATATATGGTAAATGTGCATACTTAGATGGATATGGGATGATTGCAGAGATCTGCCTCCAAAGAAATATGGTAAAAACCTAAAAGAAGGAAAAGGATGTAAGTTCGACAAAAAATGCAAATATATGCACCCTGTAGCCATGAATCATAATCAAATAAATAACCAACCAAGTAATAAAATCCAAAATAAGAAAGAAACAAATAAAGAGAGAAATCAAGAATATCAGGTAAAAGAGAAAAGCAAACCACCAATGAGATATGCAGAGGTGCAGCAAAAAATTTCAAAGCATCAGCTCCGAAATTCTACTCAAGAGATAATAACTGTATTTATTATGCAAGAGGATATTGCAGAAACGGAGAAAAATTGCAGATTCAGACACAAAATGAATAATTATGATGAAGGAAGATCAAATATTATGGAAAAGTTGGATTTTTTAATGTCAGAATTTCTGGAAATGAAAAAAAGAACAACATACCAGAACAGGAAAGAGACATGGGAAAATCCTTATTACTACCAGTATTAAATGAAGGAGAAAACACGCAAACCATCATAGTGATGAATGCGCAGGGTTTAGTTACGAGTAACTCAAAAAGAAAAATAGAGTATACTTAGAAGAACTAACCCAAAATGAAAAGAAAATAGATATAATGAATATAAGTGAAACCTGGTATTCCCAAGAGACTGGGAATGATGATCAAATAAAAGGGTTCCAAACTTATAGATCAGATAGAAAAAATAGGAATCAAGGGGGAACCGCAATATATGGGAAAGACAAAAAACAAGGAAAAATATATGAGAAATATAGTAACTCAGAATGTGAACTAATAGCGGTAGCAATTTGAATCTGAAAAATTGATGAACATAGAATATATAGACCTCCTAATATAAAGAGTTTGACTTAATAATTGAAAAATTGGATGATATATGTAGAAATCACAAGGACTGGACTATTCTCCTATCTGGTGACTTCAACTTTCCTTTCGTAGAATGGAAAGAACGAATAGGAGATTGTGGTTGTACTTATACATATAAAAAAGAGAGTAATAGTAGTGCAGAAGATAAGAGGCAATTTGAAAAGCTATTAGATATGCTACTAGAATACAACATTCAACAAATAAATCACCTGCCAACAAGAAAGGGAAAATACTTTAGACCTAGTATTTGTGAACGAGATGAATTATGTTAAAGAAATAATAGTTTATAATGCGAATATTTCAGACCATAATGTCATAGAATTAACAGTTCATTCCAAAGCAAGTGAAAATAGAGATAAGCAAGAAATAAAAAGTGGGAAGGATATGGAAAATACAACTTCTACAGTAAAAATATAAAACAATGGTCAAGAAATTAAATGAAGAATTAAACAAAGATTGGGATAACATTTTCGTAGTGATGACATAAGGGTAAATACGGAGATATTATATAAAAATATTGGAGAAAATAGTGGAAAAATATATACCGAAGAAGAAAAGTAAACATCATTCATGCATACCAAGAGACAGAAGGATCTTGTTCCAGAAAATCAGAAAGTGGAAAAAAGGTCTTGCAAAGAAAAAAATGCATGGAAAGTTATAGAACTAAAAAGTAAGATAGAAAATGCAGAACAAAAGATTCTAACAATCAAAAGAAAATGAAAACCCGGACTTGGAAGAAAAAAACCCTATTAAATATCAAGCAAAACCCCCAGCTATTATACTCATATGCAAAGAAGATGAATAAAAGAAGAATAGAAATAGGCCCTCTGAGAATTGAAGGGAGATTAACGAATGAAAAAAAGGAAATTTGCAACATACTGGCAGAACGATATAAGAGAGAATTCACCCCTAGAATATGAATAATGAAGATAATGATATAGAAGTAAGGGATGAAAATAGTGAATATTTAGCTGACATAGATATTAATGAAGCTGATATTGTGCAGGCTATTAATGAAATTAAAAATGGAGCTGCTGCAGGGCCTGATGGAATTCCTGCTATTTTGTTAAAGAAAGTAGTTCATTCTATCGCAAAGCCACTTGCAATATTATTAAGACAAAGTGTAGATACAGGCAAGATTTATGATGAGCACAAATTAGCATATATTACCCCTACTTTCAAAAGTGGATCAAGACTAGAGGCAAGTAATTATAGGCCTGTGAGTCTAACATCACATATTATGAAAGTGTATGAAAGAGTAATGAAGAAAAATATTATGAAACATTTAATAAAAAAATAATTTGTTTAATAAAGGGACAAAACATGGTTTTCGTACCCGGAAAAAGTACACAAACCCAACTGTTAGTCCACCGTGAGAACATATTCAAAAATATGAAAAGCGGAAATGAAACAGATGTGGTTTATTTAGACTTTGCAAAAGCTTTTGATAAAGTAGACCATAATATATTAGCGAAGAAAATTAGAAAAACACAATATGTGGATAAAGTAGGAAGATGGTTAAAAGAATTTTTACACAACAGAAAACAGATAGTTATTGCAAACGACGAGAAATCGGATGAAGTCAAGGTAATATCCGGTGTGCCGCAAGGTACGGTGTTAGCTGCAATACTGTTTGTTATTATGATTGAAGACATAGACAATAATGTGAAGGATTCGGTAGTGAGTAGTTTCGCAGATGACACAAGAATAAGTAGAGAAATTACTTGTGATGAAGATAGGAACGCTCTACAAAGAGACCTTAACAAAGTATATGATTGGGCAGAGGTAAATAGGATGGTATTTAACTCTGATAAATTTGAATCAATAAATTATGGAGACAGAGAAAGAAAGCTATATGCATATAAGGGACCTAATAATGAGACCATCACAAATAAGGAAGCAGTTAAAGACCTTGGTGTGATGATGAATAGGAACATGTTATGCAATGATCAAATAGCAACTCTGTTGGCAAAATGTAAAGCAAAAATGGGAATGTTGTTACGGCACTTCAAAACAAGAAAAGCTGAACACATGATTATGCTTTATAAAACATATGTTCGTAGTCCACTTGAATATTGCAATATGATATGGTACCCACACTATCAAAAGGATATTGCACAAATAGAGAGTGTACAAAGGTCCTTTACAGCTAGAATAGAAGAAGTTAAGGACCTAGACTACTGGGAAAGACTACAATTCTTAAAATTATATAGTCTAGAAAGGAGAAGAGAACGCTACATGATAATTCAGGCATGGAAACAGATAGAAGGAATAGCAGAAAATATCATGGAACTAAAAATATCAGAAAGAGCAAGCAGAGGTAGATTAATAGTGCCAAAAAACTATACCAGGAAAAATGAAGGTAAAAGAACACACAGGACATTAATCCACTACGCACCAGCATCGATAATGCAGCGTCTATTCAATGCGTTGCCAGCTCATCTGAGGAATATATCAGGAGTGAGCGTAGATGTGTTTAAGAATAAGCTCGACAAATATCTAAACTGCATCCCAGACCATCCAAGATTGGAAGATGCAAAATATACCGGAAGATGTACTAGCAACTCTCTGGTAGACATTAGAGGTGCCTCACACTGAGGGACCTGGGGCAACCCGAACAAGATGTAAGGTCTGTAAGGTAAGGTCTGTAAGGTCTCTCTCTCTCTCTCTCTCTCTCTCTCTCTCTCTCTCTCTCTCTCTCTCTCTCTCTCTCTCTCACATATTTGGTCATTGTATAGTAACCAGGAAAATGCATTAAATTTGGAAAGGAGGAAAGATATCCCTTTCAGCTCTATTTTTCTTTTAGTAAAAATTTTAGGAACACGATCCATCTTGTTTTACTGATACAACATATCTGAATTGTTTTGAATGAAGTTTAGTAGATGGCTTTCATAATAATATACTGTAATGTTGAATTTTTGTTTGATTTACGGTACAGGTAGAACAGTGGCCTATATTTCTTTGCATAGACTGTTTTGATCTTAATATCTAGATCGTGTTAACTCGAAGTTTTAGCAATCGGAATTCTGAATTGACGAGTATCTTTGTGGTAATTTTTATGATACATGCTTGATCTTAATATCTAGATTATGTTAACTTCATGCTAGAGCAATCAGAATTCTGAATTGACAGTTACCTCAAAATTTTATTATTCATGCATTTTAAAACCACTTGATGCTTTCAGGTAAGAATCCTACTGACGAGTACTTGGAAGGGATGATGAATGAGGCACCTGGGCCTATTAATTTTACCATGTTCCTGACATTATTCGGTGATCGTCTTCAGGTTAGTTATAAAAAATTTTTGTGCCAGAATAAATTTTATGTTAGCACTGGTTCAGATTAATTTTGTCATCGTATTGGTAATTTTTTTAATTTAATGCTTTGTAGCTTCATTTTGTTCAGGAGTTAGATTTGTACTGTGAACAATATAGGAAGACTACTTCCTGGAATGGAAATGTAAAAAGAGTATTTTATCACATCCTTTTTGACAGTCAAAAACTTGTATTAAGCGTTTCATTGTACTACTGGATTTCGGAGTTGCCCTTATGGTAAGTATTATAAGTTGTCTGTCTTTAATGGGATTAAGATGTGTATTTACGAATACGTACAATCTAGTAAATTTGTTTTGTCATGAATAATGTATGTAGGATTATTGTGTGGCTGTGCATGTGGGGTTTTAACCCTTAGACACAAACATGGAAATCTTGTCACATAAACACAAACCTGGGGTGTAGCATACCCCATTTTTTTTTTCAAGAAAAAACCCACTTGCGTTCAAAATTTTTATTTCTGAAAAAATCAACAAAAAGTTCAATCCTTACTCATTCTTTTAATGATAAACATCCTTGAATAACTGAATTTTTCTGGCACTAAACATTAATAAAAAACAAAAAATATGAAAATAATTTTTTTCACTGACAAATCCAAAATAAAAATTTGCCATAAATGCAATTTCCATAATAAACAAACAGGCTTCCTGCCATGGCGAGGTGGGTCCTCTCGCCTTCCCCTCACCAGCCCTCAGCTCTCTGGCACCACATCTCACTGTATCACAGATTGACAAATAATGGTCAAAATTTAACACAGAAAAATTACACTATTTTAACTTTATGTTTTCAGTCATTACTCCTCTGAATACATCCTAATTGATGCTTGGTGTGTGTTACAGATTTATGATAATATAATATAGTATAAAGGGATTTTGACGTAGGAAAAATCTATTTCTGGGCGAAGGGCCCGTGTCGCTCCGTGAAATAGGTTCCTTTAGCACTATTTCTAATGTAAAATATTGTTATAATACCAGAGAACCGCTAAATTGGAAATGCCAGAATATTCTGGCTCGCTCACCTTTATCAAAAAACCTCAAGAATAGAGGAGCCGACCTACGGCTCACTACTTTCTACCGTGTAGCTACCGCCTGTGGCGGCATTCCTTTGATAGCACTACTACGCTGCACACGCGTTTTCTTTTGCTGTGTTGTTTCTCGCTTTTTGGAATATGTGTGTGTGTGTGTGACCTAAAAACACATACATGGGGTACCATGCACCCCATTATCTCTCCAAAACACATACTCAGAGTGGTATGCACCCCAAATAGAATTATACTAAAACACTTACATTGGGTGTGCTGCACCAAAAACAAGAATAACAACAACAACAATAGGAGCACAGGACACTCACATACCCACCCTCCTAGGGCAACCTCTAGACTTAAACCGACAGTGACTGGTGAAGTGCTGGCAGCTGCTATGGCAGAGTTGCCATTTTTTTTTTTTTTTTTGTGGGGTGTACAGAACCCCACGTTCGTGTTTAAGGGTTAAGCTACCTTATTTTGTATTCATACTACAGTCACAGTCTTAAGAAGAATAAGCATACTATGATGGAGATGAAAGGTTTTAATTTAAGTGTATGAAGGTACTTCCATGTGGTATATTTGCTTTGGTATTGTGAATAGTAGGAGTTGTATTCCATTGTTTTCTAGTTGCATTTGACAGGCTTTTTGTGAGGTGACAAAAATGCTCCATTATCTTACTCAAATATATATTATTAGCAGTGAATTGACTTATTTTTAATATTAAAAATGAGTACAGCTACACTCAAATATATATTATTAGCAGTGAATTGACTTATTTTTAATATTAAAAATTAGTACATCTACACTCAAATATATATTATTAGCAGTGAATTGACTTATTTTTAATATTAAACGAGTACATCTACACTCAAATGTATATTATTAGCAGTGAATTGACTTATTTTTAATATTAAACATGAGTACACATGTAGATGCATGTAGTGGCAACTAACTTGTTAAGTAAGCCTTATTGTTTGGAATGGATATGCTATTGTGGAAATGAGAAAACATAGAGAATTAAGTTAACATGCATAGATAAATAAGAAAAATGAAAAAATTACTTACATAACATGAACAGTTTGGTGAGGAGAAATAAGGTCAATTTAAGATGCATGCTAAATTTTGTAAGATCACATACAGTCAAATAGTGGCAGAACCTTATAAACTACATGATCAGTATCTTGAGAATTAATTGCTGAATAGTTAAGATGTATGTATTTTTTAAACTTTCATGAACCTCACTTTATTTGTCAGTTATTAATCACATCCTTGAGATTTTTAGTGGCTTTTCCCTGCTGCATAAGTATTGGACTGTAAGATGTTAGCATTTTTGTATTCAAAATACCAGTACCATACAAATATTGTATTTAGAATACCAGTAAAAGTACTGTATTCAAAATACCATTACAAGTATGTATTCAGAATATCAGTACAAGCATTGTATGTATTCAAAATACTAGAACAAGTATTGCATTCTAAATTCTTGTACAAGTATTGATTAAAAATGCAGACTCCTGTATATTTATGTGATGTAGGAAGTAAAACTTATTTATTTACTTGGTTAGGAATTTTTTGGTAGTGTACACTACAGAATACCAATGATTTTAGAAGGCTTAAGCTGTAAGAATAATGCAGTTGAAGCCCGCTTTATTTACTCTTGAGTTTTACTTATTGAGCTTTGTTATTCAACAGGGCACTGATCCAGAGGATGTTATCAGAAATGCCTTTGGATGTTTCGATGAGACTAACCAAGGCTTCATTAATGAGGAGTTGCTGAGAGAATTGCTGGTATCAATGGGTGATCGCTTCACTGACGAAGAAGTAAGTTTCTTTCTCTTGATCTTTAAAAAGTTCTTCTTGTCTGTGTAGTCTATGTACAGTATGTGTGTTTATGAGCAGTGGTGTTTTTCTTCTTTCAATAGCTATCAAGACTGTGCAGCTGGGAAATGCTTGCACAAGACAAGGCTATGTTATGGTTAATGGTGTTAAAGGCAGTGTAATTTGTACTTACATTCAACATTTTCTCATGTAGTTATAAATGAAAATAAGCATACTATGATGGAGATGAAAGGTTTTAATTTAAGTGTATGAAGGTACTTTCATGTGGTATATTTGCTTTGGTATTGTGAACAGTAGGAGTTGTATTCCATTGTTACAGATTTTCACTTTAAATAGTTTAGTTTTAAGTATTTATTAAGAGAAGGATCAGCTGACAATTGTAACCCCATGAAAGTTTGACATTTGTGTGGAGAAAAATTGGTTACAATTTATGGACAAGCTCTGTCACTCCAGTTTTGTAGGAAGTTTCTTTTTTTTATAATGCACTGCATCTTCAAGTTTAGAGATAAATGTAGGTGAATGGTCTTCGACCATCCTTTACCAGATCTATGCATGCGTTGCCAGATATCACAAGATTCCTTGCTTTCGACCTCAGGTTTATAGCTATAATAAATACAAATTGTCTTAGAAAATTTGTCATGTTGATACACTTTAGGGATGATTTAAGTTATGTTGTTAGCAGGGCTGGTGTCAGGAATTTCAGGACCCAATAAGAGAATTATAGAAATTAAGATGGTTTTTAATGTCTAATATAAAAGATGATTTTCCAACGGAAAATTTTCTTTATTATAGTATGTATAATAATGTGAGGAATGATACTTCCTCATTCTTCTTTCCATGTTTTCAGTAGTGGTTTACTCCTCTTAGAATACAGAAAGGCTTCAAACAGTAACTTTGCCATAGGGCCCCCTTAAGGCATGTGGTCCAATTTGATCAAATTGGTAAAATAGGCTTAAAACCAGCCCTGCTATTAGTTTAGCATACTCTGATGGCTATTTGCTATATTGAAGCCATTAACTGTCCAGTAGAAAAACATAACGGCCTTTATTGATGCCAAGAATGCTAACGTTCATACATACAGTTGAAAGAACTCTGATGTATAACGACAGTAAAGAAAAGGATTAAACTGATTTGTATATATCGTCGTGCATCTATTTTTTCTTGATTTCTGCATTGTTCCAATTTTACTTGGTCACTAATTTGTAAGTGTTCCATGTTTTCCATGTTTACTAATGTGTAATAAAAGAAAGAGAAAATCAGACATTGTAGTGAATGAAGGGAAGGTCTAGGACTCAAACTTGAAACCCACTACATGGTCTAAAGTCCTGTTCTGCATGTATTTTGTTATTTTAATCTGTGTGTGAAAATGTGTATTGTTTAGAAATATCTTGTATAGTTTTCTGGCTGTTTTTGTGTGAAAGAGCATTGTTTATAAATACAGTAGTACCTCGAGATACGAAATTAATCCGTTCCAAGGCGCCCTTCGTATCATGAGGTTTTCGCATCTTGGACCACATTTTACATGTAAAATGGCTAATCCGGTCCAAGCCCTCCAAAAACGCCCCATTAAATTTCATAATAAAGCCAAATTGACCTATAAACAATGAAATACTACAACAATTTGGACCATTCAATACCTAAATTAAGACTAAAAACGCAAAACCTGTAAATAAAGTGTATATTAGTGTACAAGAAATATTATTACTATAACGTAAAACGTGGAAGCTTACCTATCGAGTGAGGCTACGTACATACGTAACTATCCAAGGAAGATTGCTTCTGCCTACGTACTTTTTCCCAGTGTTCCTGTGTGAGCCTTTTCGGGGGGTGTCTTCTACAGATGATTGCACTTTATGAAAAGCGGCTTTAATTTCTGCCCTTTTTTCTTCTTTTTATGATTTTTAACTTTTTTTTTTTTTTTTTTTTTTTTTTATTTTTTGTTTTTTTACTTTACGTAGGTTTTTTTTTTTTTTTTTTTTTATACAGAATTTCAACTTTCTTTTTTTGCACCTCATGACTCTGTTGGCCCTGGTGTGCTCTCTCTGCAGCTGATTTGGGTACTGAATGTTCGGCTGCTGACCTTCAACATAAACTGAAGTGCCTTGATTATACGTACACTACATACTGGTATGCATGTTGTAAATGATTGGTCTACACCCTCTGTTCAGCAGGGAGTGGAGATTCTACCAACCTTGCAAAGTTTCCAGTTATCCCATGAGAGAGACCTTGATAACTTATCCCATGTGAGAGATCTTGGTCACTTTTTTTTTTTAAATATTAGTATTACGTACACATTGACGATCCCGAAAACGAATACCGCGTGCGTACTATAACAATGCTGGTACCTGGAGTGTCCCGAGCCAACAGCCCCACCACATTGTAGATAGTAAGATTGCATGGATGGGAGGGACGCTGGCCTCAATAGGAGAGAAGGATTTCATGGCCGCGACTAGCATCAGGAACCAATGGGAGAGCAGGAGGATGGTGGCGAGTCTACTAGTATACTAAGATGGCGGCGCGATTTTCAAAATTGTTATCCGGGCGAATCTCGGACTTTCAGAAACCTTTCGTATCTTGAAAACTTTTCGTATGTAGAGCCGTTAAATCTTTCGTATTGACTTTCGTATCTCGAGTTTTTTGTAAGTTGAGCCTTTCGTATCTCGAGGTACCACTGTATCTTTTACTGTTTTCTAGCTGCTTACCCTAATATTTACTGATGTCATTGTGATTGTATGTTAAGCCTTGCAGTTCAGGTTTTGGAGACTATATGCTTTGTCATTTGCTGGATATGGAAGATGACTTGAGAATATACTGGGTTTTGAGGTTGCAGGGATGTGCAAACTAAAGCTAACAGATTATGATACAACCTGGTTACTGGTACAGTATATAAATATTAATGCTTTATGTTAAACCATTCAGCTGTGCTATGATATGGAGATTGAGTTATGTGCATTTCAGTAAAAAAAAAAGGAGATCTCACTTTAGAATTGTATTGGAGGTATATCTAATAGGAATTGAGTGTAGGTAACATTTCATATTTGAAGTTTGACAATGATGAGAGTAGAGTGTATATGATAAATTTTGTTATTGAAAGGGTTGCTAATGTTTTCAACAGCATTTGTAGTGGATAGAGGCATATACTTTGTGTGATGATGTTGCCTGTATTATAAATTTGTTTAGGGAAACCACTTTCAGTCACATTTGGAGGCTTGTAGAGCTTATCTGGAGGATAAATGATTAGAAATTAGGGCTGGGTAAAGTTTGGAGAAATGGGAGGGAGGAGTACACTGCACCAAACTGAGTTTTCATTAAAACACAAATTCCCTTTTGTACAGTAGAGTTTTTGTTGTGCCTTTTCATAATTCTTAAAGATAGAATAAAATCAACTTAAAGCAAGAAATTGTTATAGTTAGACATCTAGGTAGTAAAAGACCAAAGGTATGCTGCAAAGAACCTCAAGCACTGCCTACAGTGTCTGTCAATGCACAGTGTAGGCTTACTGTGTGAGTCAGTCATCCATATGGAACTATTTACTTTGAAAAAATTCTACAAAAAAATTCAGATTGAATTTTATGCTTTTTTGTATCTAAAACTCTTTTAAAACTGTTTAAATGTAGGGTGAATCATCTTCCTAATGTGAGGTATTTCAGTGATTTTCTCAATATATCTTACATTGCACGCACTGAATGCTTGCTCAAGATATGTATATTCTAGTTTTTATCTAAGATATGTATATTCTAGTTTTTACCTGTAAGGTATGACAGAAGTATGCTGATAGAGATAGGAGACTCCTATATAACTAGTCTTCACCTTAAAAAAAAAAAAAAAACCACAAGAATGATTTAGTGTTTTACATTGAGCAGAGTGAGGATGATGTGAACTTCCCTTTACGGTGCAACAAAGAAAATGTATAATGACAAGAGCAGAGGTTTGAAGTGGGTAGCAAGTTATTTTGTTTTGACAAGCTTGCCTGACGATAGGCCATATGTAACAACAATGATGAAAAAGCAATGTTCATACAGTAGTAAGTGTGCTTGCTGTAGGGGCACTTGATACTTGATTGAGTAGTGATTGAATCCAAAGTTTAGTATATCTCAGAAATGCCTCTTCAAATGCCTATCTTCAATGGGTGGGGGAATTTTAGCTATAGTACCTGTAAAATTGTCTAAATTTTAACTTTTAGAATATGTAATTGATACTTTTCTTGTTGTTGTAACTAAATCATGCATGAAACTGATGATATTCTCGTTTCCAGGTTGATGAAATGTACCGAGAAGCTCCCATAAAGAACACCATGTTTGATTACGTTGAGTTCACTCGCATCTTGAAGCATGGTGCTAAGGATCTGGAAGATCAGTGATCACCTGGTGACACTGCTGGGAAGTCATCTGAGACCCGACCTCGATTTTCCTTCGGTCACAGAAAAGAGAATCCTATTCGTCATAAACTACAAATAAATTTTTTTTTCTTCGAAGAGTGGCAGCATGATTTGCATTTTTTCTTTTTGTGAAAATATCTTGTTGAGCAAAATATTTTTTAACTTTAATTCCCCCATTGTGATATATTATTGTTTAACCAAATATGACATCAAGAAGCCTTTGAGCTGTTGAAACTGTTTCTTCCCACTTTCAGATTTATAATTCCGTCATGAATGCATATCAGTTTGTATGGGTATTGGGTGTGTCCTTACATTTTGTACTTTTGAACTACAGATGCATTACTTCAACTGTACTTAGTTAATATATATAGGATATATTATATATTTTAAACATGTCCCGTCATCTAATAATGTGTAAGATAATTTATTGTAGCTTGTTGAGCTTCAGAATAATTTGTGGGGTGCCAAATCTCCTCTTTAGTTTGACACTTGAAATTTGAGTTTGTATCTCATATTTTGCCATGCTATTCTCTAATGTACTTGACCCCTTTGCTTTTCATGAATTCAGTATCTCATTTTCAGTATATGGTAGTTCCAGTCCTGCTAATAAATACCTTATTTAATTTAAAACGGTAGAGTGCTGGTTAGGGTTAACCTCCATATTCCCAAAAGTAGACTAGGAGCTGCTTTAGACATTTCTAAAAAAGTTTTAGTGCCTTAGCTTGAAATTATGAAATAGTACTGGTATCCAATCTTAGGTTTTGCATAACAGCTTACAATCAGTAAGAATGTCCTTGTATTTAATTAAGATTTTTATATTGATATTTTGGTAATTATATAATGCCGTTTTGTCAAACATTTGTTTGTTCTACATGAGTACTCATTCCAGAGCAAAATTTTTTATACATCGTCCTAACAATTAATAAAAATGAGGAAATTTTAATGGGCGCTTTTCTTTTTGAAGTTTAATAGGAATTAGAGATCCTTATTCACTGTCCTTTGGTAATAAGTGTAAATGATCGAATTTTGTCAAATAATTTTTTTTAACTTCTGTCATAAAGCCATATTAATTTTGTCAATTTATTTTCTTTTAAGTTAAACAACACCTCCAAGATGTGAGGGAGGAGTTTCAATATAGCTTCTCTAATCTTCAGGCACAATGAAAAAGTGTGACCTGCAAACACAGCAGAACAACAAGGACTAAAACTTGTGTGAATTTGTGTAAAAGTCCCTGCCTAAATCGTGTAAATTTATTTCAAGACTTGTTACAGGCCAAAGTAAACAAAGGAATTTGTGTAAAAGTCCCTGCCTAAATTGTGTAAATTTATTTTCAAGAACTTGTTACAAGGCCAAAATAAACAAATTGAGTTGTGTAAAAGTCCCAGCCTAAAATTGTGTAAATTTATTTTCAAACTTGTTACAGGCCAAAATAACAAAGGAGTTTGTGTAAAAGTCCCTGCCTAAATTTTGTAAATTTCGTTATGGGTTTATTTGAAGACTTGTTACAGGCCAAAATAAACAAAGGAGTTTGTGTAAAAGTCCCTGCCTAAATCATGTAAATTTATTTCAAGACTTGTTACAGGCCAAAGTAAACAAAGGAATTTGTGTAAAAGTCCCTGCCTAAATTGTGTAAATTTATTTCAAGACTTGTTACTGGCCAAAGTAAACAAAGGTTTTTAAGCGCCTCAGCGGCGTGGTTGGTATGGTATTAGCGTCCCACCTCGGTGGTCGCGGGTTCGATTCTCGGCCATTCCATTGAGTAGTGAGACGTGTATTTCTGGTGACAGAAGTTCACTCTCGACGTGGGTCGGAAGTCATGTAAAGCCGTTGGTCTCGTTGTATTCTAAAAGGGAACCTCGCTCAAGTCATCAGGTTACATATATGTGGCTGATGTACAGTAATATATTGTTGAAGTACTGTAACAGGCAAATTTAGCAGTTGACGACCTGGCATACCTTACAGTACTCGCTTTGGAACTTGTAAAAATAAACCCTTAACTCTCAAGGTAGCCCAAGTACAAGAGTTGTTGTCCGGAGGGCAGGGTGTTGGTGGTGAGGTCCCATGTTGCTGCTTAACACGTGAAAGTGCTGCCACTTCCATTGCCTGTCATCTTTGCTGGATTCAAGATTGTGTTTGCCTGTAATGAGGAAAATCTTACTGAACGGAAGCCAAATAACCAGAGTGACTTCAGAAGAGTGAATATCTAATATAAGTTTTAACAGATACCTCTCCTAGGCTGGAATACAACTGGTTTTGATACCTTGAAATGAGAAGATTCTGGGAGTAAAGGACATTACTAACTGCAGTATACTGCAAGAAATAAATTGCCCACAAAGACAGAGCCAGTCTCTTGAGACACCAGATCAGTAACTGCCAACTGGTGCCGAAAAAAAAAAAGGGGGGGCCCTTCAGTGACATGGTTGGTATGGTGTTGGCTTGCCACCTCATTGGTCACAAGTTCGATTCTCGGGCATTCCTTCGAGGTGTAATAGATTTATATTTCTGGTGATTCAGAAGTCGCGTAAAGCCCTTGGTCCCGTTGACGAATAACCGCTAGTTCCATACAACATAAAAATGCCATACAAATAAAGAAAATGAGATAAATTTTTAAAAGCTAAATAAGCAATTTTCCACAATGCAGATTAATCTTGGTTGTTATACACTCCCCGAACAAGGTTTGCTTTGGCAGGTAAAAGCACAAAAGCTGGGAGTAGAGCACCGAATTTTCAACTCAAAAATTCTCTCTCTCTCTCATGGCAACCCCTTTTGCCTCCCACACCACATCCTCACCCAACTGATTCAAGATAATTCACATATTACGTTAACTTAAACTCTTGAATAACTGGCCTGGCAACTTCTTCATAAGAAAACTTTTTGCGTTCAAGAGAACTGCCTAATTCTAGAGGGCCACTTGAAAGCTGTCTTGTCAGGAGTGTTAATTTCTCACACTAGTACTATGAGCACGTTTCTCTTAGAGTCCTTTCATATTCGCTCAAAAACTGATATATCATCAGGAGAGGAAATTCCACAATTGTAGCAAGAAATTATTTCTCTACGGTCGCTTCACATTCGCGCAGTAACTTAGAAATATCCTCATTTTTTTATATACCTACTAACGATGAAACTCGACTAGGCCTATGTATGATCCGTCGAGTTGGGAAGCCATTGAGAATGATCAAGTTCATCAGTTCAAGAAGGAGTATCACTTCCACAGCCAGTGGAAATGAAATTGGTTAAATTGCAAGAAGTATTCCTGTTCCCAGGGATGATTGGATACAGGCTTATTCGGACCTTGGCTGATTCGGACCAGATTCGGACCTTAATCTTGGCTGATTCGGACCATTTGCTAGGCTGATTCGGACCCATAAATAATTCTATATTATAGTAATGGGTATTTCTATATAAGCATTCCGTATCGTTCGTCCCCGCGAATACGAAAGCCACCAGGAATCGGGGCGTCAAATGTATTTCGCCGTGTTTAGTACGAGCCCCTGGGGGTTAATTACAATCCGAATAAATATTACTTAAAATTCTTGTTCAGGAAGTAAAACCGCTAGAAAAATCGGCCAATCATATGAAGGTCCGAATAAGCCTGGATAAAGGTCCGAATGAGCCAAGGTCCGAATGAGCCAAGGTCCGAATAAGCCTGTTCACGGATGATTGAGTAGGTATTAAAGTCACAGCAACCAGTCTCCTCTGATAGCTTCCACATTCTTGTTTGTTTGTTTGTATGGTGCTTTTACGTTCTTTCAAGCAGGGGCGTCGCAGAAAAAAATTGCAGGGGGTTGGGTGGGGTCAGCAATGATATAGATATCGCTATGGGGGAGAGGTCTAAGGGGTGGATATCCCCTTCCCCTTTTGCGAAAAAAATGTTTCCCGAAGTGCTTAGATGCAGAATGGTGGCACTTTTTATTTCTTTTCCAACAGAGAGTAGCTCAACTACATCACATGTGGAGAATTTTGATGATTTTTCCCCCCAAAAAATTATTTAACAATTAACGTACGTAAATTAAGATGAGTTAGATTTCCTGGAAAACGATGACAATGGGACCCAGAGTCACGAGAAACCGCGAGAAATTGCGATAATTTGTTTACAACCTGCTCGAGAAGTTTGGTGCGAAAGTTATTTTATGGTAGGTCAGCTTTTGTTTTTTCTTTTTTTGCATTTCCTATGTATTATTGGGAGTTATTATCGTAGGCTATACTGCCCTAAATATACCAGGTGTTTGGATGATCGGCATTGTGGGCATATGTGTGTTGCATGACAAAATTATCGCAGCCAAATATGCTTTTTTTCCACGAGTCAGAGTTGAGCTTAGTCGGTTTTTCGGTGAACGGTGATAAAAGTTGCAACTTACATCGAATTAGGATGATTCTATTACCTATAGTATCATCTAATCGCTAAATACCTATGCTTTGCGTTTGTTTATCTTGCATATGCATATGACTGACTTCGTAGAAAACGGGTCAGTACTGAAAAACCCATAGAAAATAGTGGACAAGGCGGGACAGGTTAGATTCAATGTTCGTGGTATTTTATTCGCTTTGCATTTTCCATGTAATTTATTTTTTTTTATTAATTTTGTATATACAATTCAATTTTTTTTATTATTTTCCAAAAATTCCAAGGAGGGGCAAATGCCCCCTTTGACCCCTGTACTGCGGACGCCCATGCTTGCAAAGTATTTCTAAAATTTCTGAAAATTTTTTTGGAAAAACCTATCCCATAGAAACCTGTAGTACATATGAAATAGAATCTTTAGATAAAATGTCTTCAAGATATCCAGTTAAGTCATACAATATGTTTCGTTTAGTTACACAATTAGGACGAAATTTAGACAAAAGAACATTCAATCAATATTATATGAAAGCGACCTAAATAGTACTATGTATTTCCTATGTAGCTACAGTTAACGAAAACTTAGGGAGTATACAGAATTGTTATATTCTGCTAAACATAACTAAACATATTCAAAACAAAACATTAAGTAAGAGATTGTAAAACTGCTTGTTTTATGCAAGAGTCTATCATTTGAAAGATTTCTCTCTCATCGACGGGAGAATGTCAGGAACCACACCAGCTGCTAAACGAGCGGATTAGGTTTATAATGGCAGTGAAAGTAAAACTATATTAAAGCAACTGCTTATGGCATATTTGGTAACGAGATTAAAAAAAAAGAATAAGCGCCTCTAATCTTGTCACGAGATCTGCTCTGCTGACTTTCTTTAAAGCGAGCGTGTGCAATCTGCTCTGAGGTTTCGAAGCGAACGGCGACCAGAATCAGTCTTGGGGAAATCGTTTTGCGGTAATTTTGATGAAGATTTTTACAAAAAAATCAAGAAAACGAGACGACATTTAGAGTATTAAGAAAACGACAACCGTTATTTAGGGGACGATTTTTCCGTTTGGCTTCTTCCCCTTTCACTTTCCTCTGCTAACTCTTCTCTCCCTTTCTCTCCTTCGTCTCTTATGGTCTTCTGTTGCATAAAGGACTTTCCCAAGACCGAGGCTTTAAGGAAAGTCTTTAATTGTATTTTAGGGGAAAATACAATGACGATCCTTAATTGCGACGGAGAATAAACGGTTCATACGTGAGTCGTGTGAAGAATCCGAGCACAACGTAACGTGGGGGAGAAAATAACGAATACATAGCGATCATGATTATAGGCCTAATGTTTGCTGGGGAAATAATGCTAAAGTTCGTAATCCGTGTTACATGATGTATTGTATAAATAATTGATTTCAGTTTCAAAAATGCCTTTAAGGAAACTAGCTTTGATCACAAACAATATTCGTGTGAAATGTCCTAAAAGTAGTGACTGGAACGCCAGCAATTGTAGGTCCTATAACGTTACTATCTTGTCCCAGCGTGGGTGACTGCACGAATAACTTTCGAGACTGGCAAACAGATTCTCATTCCAGAATGACCTCGAAAATGACTATAATCCCTTCAGAATACGGCAGTTATTATCAAACGCAGTTATAACAATCTCTCTAATTAATATGGCAGTTATCATCTGCAACGATACAAAGAAAATAGCCTGTCAAAGGATGGTAGTCTTAGTATTTCGTTGAAAAGTTTTCTTGGTCCGGACGAATTTTGACGGTATAAAGTTAGACAAATCAAGCAAAAAGGTTTCATCCTTAGCCGCGATCCACCGGTATATTCTATAGACCTTTCTCCTGTATCTAAGCAGAGAGATTAGATCCTGCAGTGCCGCTGAGCTACGAGGAAGGACGACACACTTTGGTTATATCTCCCAAATCACATGTTTGCTATCGAGGTAAAGTGGAGTTCATGCTGTCAACTGTTCTTGTTCCAGAAATCCCACAAGATGGAACCACAGAAGTGTAAGCAGGAAAATCGATCATTTATCCAACCAACAGAGTAACTTCGTTTGAACACTTTGGCTTGTTAACTGCGCGTCACCTACTCCGAGGTACTATATTACTAAAGACAGTAGACGGCCGCCCGAAGATATCGTTTATCAATTTATTTGTCGACCACACAGCGGATGGACAGATGGAAAAAAAAACAGAGATAGTAGAGTAGTACTACCTTCTTGGAGTAGGTGACACTAAGATAACAAGCCAGGGTAACAGAAAATATTTCCTAGAGAAATTATTTGTTAATTCACGTCAGAGGCCCTGGATTTTCATGGTTTCCAGCGAAGTACGGCTGATGACACTACATTAGTCGCTTATTGGTTCGACCAACTGTAAGTTGTGACCAGATTTCTTTCCCTATGAAACAACCTAGTTCACTGAATTGTTGTGATCGTCACTGAAGGAGAAATAAACATTCTGTAATTAAATAATTCACCTAGCATGCTTTATACCAGTTTCGTTTCAGAAGTAGGAGTGACAATGTAAGTAATGATGCATAAGAAGCATTTTCATACGTAATGGTCGTTAGCTTGTTAAGGGTTTAGACTAGTGGCCATTTGCAAAATGGGGAGAACGAGTTAAAGAAGGAAAGTATGAAAAAATATTTATGAAAAGAACTAATAAAAATAGAAAATAAATATTTAGCAAATTAATTTTACACACGTATGAAAAGAAAATTATGAACAACAAGAAAACAGACCAATGGACAAAGAAAGGCAAAAGACAGCGAGAAAATCGAGCCTCTAAAAGATGATTCATGATTTATGACATTCAGGCTGACTTGAGGGGTTGGACAAGAAGATGAATAGATCTAGGAAATGAAGGAGATGCTCAGATGGTGTAATAGGACAAGACTGATGAGAGGAATAAGGAATGGAAGCTAAATCAAAGTAAGTGCCACAGCTAGGCGCCTAAGGGACACCACTAACAACCTTTGGTAATACCTACAGTACGCCAAGTTAAGCGCACTGACGGCGGTAACCCCATTTGGGGAACTTTTCAAAAGACAAAAAGGGTAATAATGAAAAAGCATGATAAACGGTAAAAACTGAAAAAACAGCAGAATTGAATATAAAGAGCAACAAAGGAGATGAACAGTTAGGTAGTCCTATCGCCTCAGTGGCGTGATCGGTATGGTCTTGACCTGCCACCTCGGTGGCCGCGAGTTCGATTCCCTGGGCATTCCATTGAAGGGTGATAGAAGTTCCCTCTAGAAGTGGTTCAGAAGTCACGCAAAGCCGTTGGTCCCGTTGTTGAATAACCACTGGCTCCATGCAACGTAAAAATGCCATACAAACAAACAAAAAGTAGATAGTCCTCTTCTCTTTCTTTTTTCTCACTACATGGAGAAACTACGCAGATTTACAGCCACTCTTTTTATAGCTAATATCTCATTCTTTCGAGAATTGTGGATGAGTGATTGTGGGGCGCCACAGGACCACAGCATTGGAAGGGGTTTAGAATATGCAATGTCTATCAACCTCCCTCCAGTGAGGTGGTCTGACTCTGTGGTCGTCTTTATGTACGGCTTAGCAGATTCTGGGACCCCTGGGAGAATCGACGATCACGCACATAACATTGAGTTGTTATTTAGCTGTTCTTCATCATCTTCTTCTGCTTCTGACTACGTTCAGTTCCTCTCAGTCTTCTTTTCAGAACAGTCTTCACAAGCAGAAGCCATCATACGCCGAAGCAACCAAATTCAGTTCTGGTTTTTACACGCAATTCTTGGTTTGGTCATTATTCATTTTGAAATATTCTGGGAGCTACAGAAGTTACAGAAGTTACAATACACCAAGGCAACAGTTGAGGACAGACGTTACAGAAGTTACAATATACCAAGGCAACAGTTGAGCACAGAAGTTGAAAGAAGTTATGAACGTTACAATCCACCGAGGCAACAGCGTTATAATATTCCAATGGTAACAGCTGAGCTCCAGGAAGGCTTATAATACTCCAGGTAAACAAGTTGAAGCACAGAAGTTACAGAAGTTACCCAAATACGGCCAAGGCAACAGCTGAGGCTTCAGTGAGTTATAATACTCAAGTAAACAGCTTTGAGCTCAGGGAGTTATTAATACTCCAAGGTAAACAGCTGAGCCAACAGGAAGTTACAAAGAATTTACAATATGGCCAACGCAACAGCTGGTAGCACAGGAAGTTAATAATACTCCAGGGTAACAGCTTGAGCCTCAAGAGTGTATAATACTCCAGATAAAGTGAGCCAACAGGAAAGTTACAGAACGTTACAATACGCAAGGCAACACTTGAGCACAGGGAAGTTATAATACTCCAAGGGTAACAGCTGAGCTCAGATAGTTATAATTACTCAAGGTAACCAGGCTGAAGCTCAGGAGTATAATACTCCAGGTAACAGTGAGCACAGAAGGTACAGGACAGTTTTCACAAATAACGCCCAAGGCAAACAGTCCTGAGCACGGACGTTAACAGAATTACATATACGCAAGGCAACAGCTTGAGCACAGAAAGTTTACAGAATACCAATATGCAAGCACGCGGAAGCACAGGAAGTTACAGGAGTTACAATACGCCAAGGCAACAGCTGAGCACAGAAGTTACAGGAGTTACAATACGCCAAGGCAACAGCTGAGCACAGAAGTTACAGAAGTTACAATACGCCAAGGCAAAAGATGAGCCAACAGAAGTTACAGAGATACAATACGCGCCCAAGGCACAGATGAGCACAGAAACACTAGGAGTTACAAGAACGCCAAGAAACACGTGAGCACAGAAGTTATCAAGAAGTTACCAATACGCCAAGGCAACAGCTGAGCACAGAAGTTACAGGAAGTTACAATACGCCAAGGCAACAGCTGAGCCCACAGGAAGTTTACGAAGTTACAATACAACAAGGCAACCGCTGAGCACAGAAGGTACCAAGAAAAAAAAAAGTGACAATACGCCAGGCAACAGCTGACCAAGGAGTTAAATTACTCCAAGGCAACAGATGAACACAGAATTCAGAATTTTACAATATGCCAAGCAACAGCTTGAGCAACGGAAGTTACAGAAGTTACAATACGCCAAGGCCGTGAAGCACAGAATTTACAGAAGTTAATAACGCCCAGGCCAGGCTGAATTCACAGAAGTTACAAGAAGTTCAAATACGACCAAGGCAACAGATGTGAGCACAGGAGTTCAGAGTTACATACGCCAAGCAACAGCTGAGCGCAGGAAGTTACAAGGAAGTTACATATGGCCCAAGCAAACAGCTGAGCACAGAAGTTAAAGAAGTTACAATCTTGCCAAGGCCACCGCTGAGTCACAGAAGTTACAGAAGTTACAATAACGCCCAAAAGGTCAATGCTGAGCACAGAAGTTACAGAAGTTACAATACGCCAAGGCAACAGCTGAGCACAGAAGTTACAGAAGTTACAATACGCCAAGGCAACAGCTGAGCACAGAAGTTACAATACGCCAAGGCAACAGCTGAGCACAGAAGTTACAGAAGTTACAATATGCCAAGGCAACAGCTGAGCACAGAAGTTACAGAAGTTACAATATGCCAAGGCAACAGCTGAGCACAGAAGTTACAGAAGTTACAATATTGCCAAGCAACAGCTGAGCACAGAAGTTACAGAAGTTACAATATGCCAAGGCAACAGCTGAGCACAGGAGTTATAATACTCCAAGGTAACAGCTGAGCACAGAAGTTACAATACGCCAAGGCAACAGCTGAGCACAGAAGTTACAGAAGTTACAATACGCCAAGGCAACAGCTGAGCACAGAAGTTACAGAAGTTACAATACGCCAAGGCAACAGCTGAGCACAGAAGTTACAATACGCCAAGGCAACAGCTGAGCACAGAAGTTACAGAAGTTACAATACACCAAGGCAACAGCTGAGCACAGAAGTTACAGAAGTTAGTTACAATCTTGGCCCATGCAAAGGCAACAAAGCCTGAGCACAGAAGTTTCAATATGCCAAAAGCACAAGCTTGGAGCAACAGAAGTTACATTACGCCAAAGGGCCAAACAGCTGGCAGCGAATTTAGCAAGAAGTACAATTAAACAACGCAAGGCACAGTTCTGAAGCCATTAAGTCAGAAGGTTACATTCGCAAGGCAACGAGCTTTGAGCACAAGTAGTTTACAATTACGAACGCCAAGGCAACAGCTTGAAGGCAAACAAGGTATTAACAAAGAAGGTTAACATTACGCCAATTCCGGTTTATAATAAACGCCAAGGCAACAGCTTGGAAGGCAACAGAAGTTACAGAGTTTACAGGAATATGCCAAGGGCAACAGGCTTGAAGCACCAAGGAAAGGTTACAAGAAGTTACAATAATGCCGGCAAAGCAAAGCTTGAAAGCCAACAAAGAAGTTACAAGGAAAGTTACAATATCCCAAGGCCAAACAGCTGAAGCACAAGAAGGTTACAAATTATTGCGGCAAAGGCAAACAGCTTGAAGGCACAGAAGTTACCAATATGGCCAAGGCAACAGCCTTGGAAAGGCACAGAAGTTACATTACCGGCAAGGCAACAGTTGAAGCAACCAAGGAAGTTACAGAAAGTTACAATTACACGCCAAGGCAAACAGCTTGAAGCCAACAAGAATTACAGAAAGTTACAATACGCCAAGGCCAAGGAAGCTGAGCCAAACAAGTGAAGTTTTACAATTACGCCCAAGGCAACAGCTTGAAGCAACCAAGTAAGTTACAGAAGTTACAAATACAACCAAAGGCAACAGCTTGAAGGCAAGGCAGAAAGTTAAACAAAGAAGGTTACAATTAAATTTGCCAAAGGCAACAAGCTGAAGCACAGAAAAGTTTATGAAGGTTACAATTACACGAAGGCAAACAGCTGAGCACAGAAGTTACAGAAGTTAACCAATATTGCCAAGGCAACAAAAGCTGAGCACAAGAAGTTACAAGAAAGTTACAATTACACCAAGGCCAACAAAGCTTGAGCCAACAAGATTACAGAGGTTACAATACCACCAAGGCAACCAGGCTTACAAGCACAAGGAAGTTAACAAGGAAGTTACAATTTAAGCCAAGGCCAACAAGCTGAAGCACAAAAGAAGTTAAATAATACTTCCAAGGCAAACAAGCTGAGCACAGAAGTTACAGAAGTTACCAATATAAATTGCCAAGGCCAACAAAGCTTGAAGCCAACAAGAGTTATTTAAATACCTCAAGGCAACAAGCCTGAGCACAGGAAGTTAGCAAGGAAGTTACAATTTACAACCAAAGGCCAACAGCTGGCACAGAAGTTACAATAACCTCCAAGCAACAAGAATTGAGCACAGAAGTTACAGAAGTTTCCAATTACCACCAAGGAACAGCTAAAAGCACAGGAAGTTTACAGGAAGGTTAACAGAAGTTTACAGATTACGCCAAGGCAACAGCTGACGCACAGAAAGTTAGCAGAATTTCAATTATGCCAAGGCAACAGCTTGAGGCAACAGAATACGAAAGTTTACAATTACGCCAAGGCAACAGGCTGAGCACAGAAGTAACAAGAGTTACAATTTAATGCCCCAACAACAGCTGAGCACAAGAAGTTACAGAAGTTACATATACGCCAAGGCACAGCTGAGCAACAGAAGTTACATTATGCCAACGTCCAGCTTGAACACAGAAGTTACAAGAAGGTTACAAATACGCAAGTGCACAGCTTTGAGCACAGAAGTTTACAGAAAGTTTATACGCCAATGGCAACGGTTGAGCAACTAAGAAAGTTAACAGAAGTTACATTACGCCAAGGGCAAACGCCTTGAGCACAGAAGTTAGAAAGGTTAAATTATGGGGCAAGGCAACAAGCCTGGAGCACAGAAGTTACCAAGGCAACCAAAGCGAGCAACAGAAGTTTACAAGAAGTTATAATACGGCCCAAGGCAACCGGCTGAGCACAGAAGTTTAAAAGGAAGTTAGCAATACGGCCAAGGCAACAGCTGAGGCCAACAAGAAGTTTAAAAGAAGTTTACAATATGCCAAAGGGCAACAGCCTTGAAGCAACAAGGAAAAGTTTAGCAGAAGTGACAATACGCCAAGGCAACTGCTGAGCACAGAAGTTACCGAAGTTATAGTAGTCCAAGGCAAAAGCTGAGCACAGAAGTTACAGAGTTACAATACTCCAAGGCAACAGCCTGAGCATAAGTTTACTGAAGTTATAATAGTCCAAGGCAAAAGCTGAGCACAGAAGTTACAGAAGTTACAATACGCCAAAGTACAGCTGAGCACAGAAGTTACAGGAGTTACATTCTCCTTCCTCAGAAGGGAAATAAAAACCGAAAAATGAATAATTATCAGTGTAGACAGCGGTATGAAAATGAATAATTATCAGTGTAGACAACAGTATGAAAATTAATAATTATCAGTGTAGACAGCAGTTGAAAATGAATAATTATCAGTGTAGACAGCAGTATGAAAATGAATAATGAGGGTAGACAGCGGTATAAAAATGAATAATCAGTGTAGACGGTAGTATGCAAATAAATAATCAGTGTAGACAGCAGTATGAAGATGAATAATTAACAGTGTAGACAGCAGCATGAAAATGAATAATTATCATTGTAGACAGCAGTATGAAAATGAATAATCATTGTTGACAGTAGTATGAAAATGAATAATTATCAGTATAGATAGCAGTATGACAATAATCAATCAGTGTAGACAGCATTATGAAAATGAATAATTATCAGTATAGATAGCAGTATGACAATAATCAATCAGTGTAGACAGCGGTATGAAAATGAATAATCAGTGCAGATGGTACTATGAAAATGAATAATCAGTGTAGACAGCAGTATGAAAATGAATAATGATCAGCGTACACAGCGGTTTGAAAATGAATTGTCAGTGTAGACAGCGATATAAAAAGAATAATT
>NC_087215.1:73663618-73673618 GCF_015104395.2 Macrobrachium nipponense | reverse complement strand
AAAAAAGTGCCTATATGTCTGCCCCTGGGTAGAGCAGCCTCGCTCATTAGTTTCTTCTTCTTCTTCTTCTTCTTCTTCTCTTGAGCTCAGCCCTTGTCAAGGAAGCGTCTGCTGGCTGCAGACTGTGCGAGAGAAAGCTTTTTGGAGAGAGAGAGAGAGAGAGAGAGAGAGAGAGAGAGAGAGAGAGAGAGAGAGAGAGAGAAATAATGGTTAGGAAAAGGTGGAAAGTATGATGGCAGAATGATTATGAAAGGAGGTACAATAAAAGGAATTAAAATAGCTGCAGCTAGGGAAGAAGTATAGCTGAAGTTTTACCAGACCGCTAACTATAGGGGCCGAAGTGCCGCTGCAAAGAGCCTCATCAAATAATGCATACAGTGCACCGCGTGAGATGCACTGATGGCACTTAATCCTACGGGGGGACATTTTGACATAGTCCTGCACTGACCAGCAAACGGTAAAATGAAAGAAGTATTACCAAGAAACTGAGAGAACTGAGGAACGTATATTTTTGAGCACCTATCCCAAGAGGCGCAGAGTAGATATTTAACCTTCAAACTTCCCTTCACAATGTTGCTTGATGTTGCAATAGGCAAAATAGGAGATGGAGAAACATGAAGGAAGGAGGTGGTAGGGACGGGGCGGAGAAAAAACCTTCAAGAAGGACACATTAAGAGATAAGAAGAAGAGAGCCTCCGATTGGCGCCGATTGATAAGAACATGTTAATTTTCCCAGTTTTTTTTTTTTTTTAATAATCTGCCTTTCGTGGAACTTTTTTTTATTGATTTGTTTCTTGTTTGGATTTTCTTTTTCATTCTCGTTTCGAACTTTGTTAATGATTCTCTCTCTCTCTCTCTCTCTCTCTCTCTCTCTCTCTCTCTCTCGCAAATATGCGAAAAATTATCATTGAAATATATTAAAGCACTACCTCTTTCTCTCTGTCTCTCACTCCCCATTACATCAAAGTACTTCCTCTCTCTTTTTTTCTCTCCACGAACCCTCTCTCTCTCTCTCTCTCTCTCTCTCTCTCTCTCTCTCTCTCTCTCTCTCTCTCTCTCTCTCTTATATGAGAAAAATTATCATTGAAATATATTAAAATACTACCTCTTTCTCTCTCTTTCTCTCACTCCTCATAATATAACACTTCCTCTCTCTCTCTCTCTCTCTCGCTCCTCTCTCCCTCAAGATAAATGCTGTCGCCATTAAGATAAGCCATCGTGATGCGATGGACTATCATTTTGTTAAATAGCGAAATAATAAGAGATTTCCTTTTTTGCGCAAATCATCTACACTTGGGGTAGGGGGGGAGGGGGGGGGGGCGTGTGGGTGGCGCTGGGAGGTTGGCGCAACTACCTTAGACACCGCCATCTTTCCACTCTCTCTATGAGAGTCATAATTATATATATATATATATATATATATATATATATACATATATATATGTTATCATATATGTATAATATGTATATATATATTATTTTATGTCTTATCTATATATCCTATATATTATATATATGTATATATATAAGTGAATCGCGAAAATCTGGAACGTGATGAATATACTATATAAAATATAGACAAAATCCTGAAGGAAAGTGAAACAGTAGAGTATTGCTTCGAGGCCTTCCAACTCCTCGTCCTTCACTGCAAAGGACGAGAAATCGAAAGGCCTCCTTGTAGCGGTACTCAATGGTTTTCCCAATTTCCTTCGTAGATCTTATCTTTATATATATATATATATATATATATATATATATATATATATATAATATATAATATATATATATTATCATTATAAATATACACACACTTATATATATACAGCCATGCAAATTCGCTTTTCAAAGATGCCCTCGAATTCTAGGGCAGGAGGACCAACGAATCTCAGTGGGTTCTGTGGAAGGGAAAGGTCATAGGGCCGAGAGTGACCCCACCCCATACCCCCCCTCCCCCTCCCCAAAAAATCGAATAAATAAAGGCTGTTCATCTTTACGTGCCAGTAACTCCCTCTGCACGAGTGCCAGCGGAAAGAGAGAGAGAGTAGATGTAATGGTCGTGGGAAAGAAATTAAACTCTAAAAGTTCATCGCATTTTGGCTGGTTTCATAAGCATCTTTGTAAATAGTAATGTCATTGATAAGTATTATTGTTGTTATTATAGTCTGTCGTGACCGAAGACTGCACAGTCCTCATTCATAAACGAACAAGTCTCTGAACGAGCAGGACCGAATAGGCTGTTCAGTCTAATGACTTGAGTGACTCAAAATTTACATCATATATGTATATATTTTTTTTTTTTTGGTGAGGTGAGCGACTGGTTAGGCCACATGTATGTGTATAGTCACTCTATAGGCAATGCCCTGTTGTCCCCTGCCTCTGCGGCTCATTGGCAACCTTTGACCCAAGATTAATCCTTAGTAGATTCACACCAACCGTGCATGTGATGTCTAGGCCAGTCCCTTATGACGCTCCAAATTAGCTGTTGATAAGCCAATCGCAGGGCTGGAATCTCTCAGTCTCAGGAGAGGTGGGACATAGATCCTACCCACGTAAATTCTCGAGAGAGACTGAGAATTCCCAGCCCTGTCATTGGCTTATCAACAGGCTGTTGATAAGCCAATCACAGGGCTGGAAACTCTCAGTCTCTCTCGAGAGTGCACATAAGAAGGATGTATGTCCACCTCTCCTCAAAGACGTATACCTCAGGAGAGGTGGAACATAGATCCTACCATGTAAACTCTCTCGAGAGAATGAGAGTTTCCAGCTCTGTCACTGGCTTATCAACAGCCAATCAGGAGCGTCGTAGGGGACTAGCCTAGACACACACCGTCTACGACTGGTTAAATTCCTTTTATGGAAACTGGTCCTGAAGCTGGTTTGCCAATTTTGCATCATAGTACCAGTAGGAAACAAAATTGCCATTCAAAGTCTCTTAATTATTTTGGAGGAAAATTACTAATGATTCGTTACTGGTTTTCGATAACAGATCATGGTCTGTAGAATCCATAACTTTTGAGTGTCTTTTTCCGTATTTTGGGGAAGACCACTGTGGTACTTTCTTCCCCTTGGACTTTCACTTGGGAGACCGAAGTTCGTTTTCGGTGTGTCAGAAGTTTATTTAATTCGAGTTGTATATGCAAACTACTGTATGGGTTATTGTATGGGGATTTGGATGTCTCCATGCACTGGTGCTTTCAAAGCTTTGTAATTTTTTGGCGTTCAGATGTACAGAAATAGATGCACATTTGAAACAAAAGTACATTCACTGGCTCGGGATTAAGTTACCCCAGGTTTTCTCCATAGTTATGCACACTTAATTCAATACGTACTATGCTTAAATTAGCTTAGAGAATGTTTGTTCCTACTTTGAGCTTTCTTCATCTAGAATGGTTTTCCCTCAGAAAGATTTTAGTGGGAGCAATTACCCCAGACTTATGTACATAAATGGTAGTAAAGATGTACAAAGTACATCAGATTACTTCACCTTGGTCACATTATCACAAGGTCCCAAAGAAATTTTTTATTTTATTTTATTAAATTAGGTTCCAATTTGTTTGGGCTAACCCCTTTCCTGTTGAATCACTACACTGGAGACACCTACTCTTCCTGTAGACCTTCATTCGCGTGTTGTTTATCTATTATTATTATTATTATTGTTATTATTATTATTATTATATTATTATTATTAATTAATAATAATAATAATAATAATAATAATAATAATAATAATAATAATCATAATAATAATAATAATAATAATAATAATAATATAATAATAAATAATACTCAAGTCAAAACTCAACGCCGGAAATATGATAAAAGCCATAAACACATGGGCAATGCCAGTAATCAGATACAGCGCAGGAATAGTGGAATGGACGAAGGCAGAACTCCGCAGCATAGATCAGAAAACCAGGAAACATATGACAATACACAAAGCACTACACCCAAGAGCAAATACGGACAGACTATACATAATACGAAAGGAAGGAGGGAGAGGACTACTTAGTATAGAGGACTGCGTCAACATCGAGAACAGAGCACTGGGGCAATATCTGAAAACCAGTGAAGACGAGTGGCTCAAGAGTGCATGGGAAGAAGGACTAGTGAAAGTAGACGAAGAACCAGAAATATACAGAGACAGGAAAATGACAAACAGAACAGCGGACTGGCACAACAAACCAATGCACGGACAATACATGAGACAGACTAAAGAATTAGCCAGCGATGACACATGGCAATGGCTACAGAGGGGAGAGCTAAAGAAGGAAACTGAAGGAATGATAACAGCGGCACGAGATCAGGCCCTAAGAACCAGATATGTTCAAAGAACGATAGACGGAAATAACATCTCTCCCATATGTAGGAAGTGCAATACGATAAATGAAACCATAAACCACATAGCAAGCGAATGCCCGACGCTTGCACAGAACCAGTACAAAAAGAGGCATGATTCAGTAGCAAAAGCCCTCCACTGGAGCCTGTGCAAGAAACATCAGCTACCTTGCAGTAATAAGTGGTACGAGCACCAATCTGAAGGAGTGATAGAAAACGATCAGGCAAAGATCCTCTGGGACTATGGTATCAGGACGGATAGGGTGATACGTGCAAACAGACCAGACGTGACGTTGATTGACAAAGTCAAGAAGAAAGTATCACTCATTGATGTCGCAATACCATGGGACACCAGAGTTGAAGAGAGAGGGAAAAAATGGATAAGTATCAAGATCTGAAAATAGAAATAAGAAGGATATGGGATATGCCAGTGGAAATCGTATCCATAATCATAGGAGCACTAGGCACGATCCCAAGATCCCTGAAAAGGAATTTAGAAAAACTAGAGGCTGAAGTAGCTCCAGGACTCATGCAGAAGAGTGTGATCCTAGAAACGGCGCACATAGTAAGAAAAGTGATGGACTCCTAAGGAGGTAGGATGCAACCCGGAACCCCACACTATAAATACCACCCAGTCGAATTGGAGGACTGTGATAGAGCAAGCTTCCAAAGAATATTATGGTGTTCATTAGAAATACGTAGAAAGAAGGCAACATGAAATACAGAAAGGAGAGGTCAGTTATTAAAGAAAATATAAAAAGATAAATAGATAGATAAGAACGTAAGAAAATGATTAAAATACAAGAAATTTGTCAGGGTAGCAATGGGTTGCATCTTGGCTTGGACCTTTGAGGTTCTAATGACACGGCATCCTCAGGGAGGTTGTTTCGCAGCCTTATCTTCACTTGTTATTTATTCCTTATTATCCCTTTCTTGTTTTATTCTCTTCTCTAGACTCTTCAACGTGTTGCTATTCCTCTTTTCTGGAACCCTGGTTTACAAGGGAATGACGTCATAGTGCTTATTTCATACCGATTTAGATATATTTGTCGTTTTAATGATTACAATAGCAACACTAATACCAGATATATATAATAATATAATAATAATAATAATAATAACTAATAATAATATAATAATAATAATAATAATAATAATAATAATAATAAATAATAATAATGTCTGATTTCACCTTCCAATGGAGGATGAATGACTCTTTGACATTATTGTTTAAAAAATACAACACCAAAAGTATCAATAATAATAATAATATATAATAATAATCAATAATAATAATAATAATAATAGTAATATAATAGATAATGTCCTGATTTCACCTTCCATGGAGGGAGTGATGACTCCCTTGGTAGACATTATTCGTTTTAAAAAAATACAAAAACAAATATCAATAATATACTAATAATAATAATAATAATGATAATAATAATTGTCTGATTTCACCTTCCAATGGAGGGAGTGATGACTCCTTTGTAGACATTATTCGTTTAAAAAAATACAACAGCAAAGTATCAGCTGTAATAATAATAATAATAATAATAATAGTAATAATAATAATAATAATAATAATAAAATAATAATAATAATAATAATAATAATAATAATAATAATGATACCACACACATGGCTAATAGAATGCCTGAAGATATATGGGGCAGAGGAAAACACCATCAGCTTCCTCAAAAATACAATGCACAACTGGAATACAATACTTACAAGCTCTGGAATAAGACTAGCAGAGGTTAATATCAGGAGAGGGATCTTCCAGGCCGACTCACTGTCCCCACTACTCTTCGTAGTAGCCATGATTCCCATGACAAAAGTACTACAGAAGATGGATGCTGGGTACCAACTCAAGAAAAGAGGCAACAGAATCAACCATCTGATGTTCATGGACGACATCAAGCTGTATGGTAAGAGCATCAAGGAAATAGATACCCTAATCCAGACTGTAAGGATTGTATCTGGGGACATCAGGATGGAGTTTGGAATAGAAAAATGCGCCTTAGTCAACATACAAAAAGGCAAAGTAACGAGAACTGAAGGGATAAAGCTACCAGATGGGAGCAACATCAAACACATAGATGAGACAGGATACAAATACCTGGGAATAATAGAAGGAGGGGATATAAAACACCAAGAGATGAAGGACACGATCAGGAAAGAATATATGCAGAGACTCAAGGCGATACTCAAGTCAAAACTCAACGCCGGAAATATGATAAAAGCCATAAACACATGGGCAGTGCCAGTAATCAGATACAGCGCAGGAATAGTGGAATGGACGAAGGCAGAACTCCGCAGCATAGATCAGAAAACCAGGAAACATATGACAATACACAAAGCACTACACCCAAGAGCAAATATGGACAGACTATACATAACACGAAAGGAAGGAGGGAGAGGACTGCGTCAACATCGAGAACAGAGCACTGGGGCAGTATCTGAAAACCAGTGAAGACGAGTGGCTAAAGAGTGCATGGGAAGAAGGACTAATAAAAGTAGATGAAGACCCAGAAATATACAGACAGGAGAAAGACAGACAGAACAGAGGACTCTCACAACAAACCAATGCACGGACAATACATGAGGCAGACTAAAGAACTAGCCAGCGATGACACATGGCAATGGCTACAGAGGGGAGAGCAAAAGAAGGAAACTGAAGGAATGATAACAGCGGCACAAGATGAGGCCCTAAGAACCAGATATGTTCAAAGAACGATAGACGGAAATAACATCTCTCCCATATGTAGGAAGTGCAATACGAAAAATGAAACCATAAACCACATAGCAAGCGAATGTCCGGCACTTGCACAGAACCAGTACAAAAAGAGGCATGATTCAGTGGCAAAAGCCCTCCACTGGAGCCTGTGCAAGAAACATCAGCTACCTTGCAGTAATAAGTGGTACGAGCACCAACCTGAAGGAGTGATAGAAAACGATCAGGCAAAGATCCTCTGGGACTATGGTATCAGAACGGATAGGGTGATACGTGCAAACAGACCAGACGTGACGTTGATTGACAAAGTCAAGAAGAAAGTATCACTCATTGATGTCGCAATACCATGGGACACCAGAGTTGAAGAGAAAGAGAGGGAAAAAATGGATAAGTATCAAGATCTGAAAATAGAAATAAGAAGGATATGGGATATGCCAGTGGAAATTGTACCCATAATCATAGGAGCACTAGGCACGATCCCAAGATCCCTGAAAAGGAATCTAGAAAAACTAGAGGCTGAAGTAGCTCCAGGACTCATGCAGAAGAGTGTATCCTAGAAACGGCACACATAGTAAGAAAAGTGATGACTCCTAAGGAGGCAGGATGCAACCCGGAACCCCACACTATAAATACCACCCAGTCGAATTGGAGGACTGTGATAGAGCAAAAAAAAAAAAAAAAAAAAAAAAAAAAAAATGTCTGATTTCACTTTGATATGGAGGGAATAATGAATGCATTGTAGATATTATTCGTTTAAAAATAAAAACACAACAGCAAAGTATCAGCGATGATAATAATAATAATAATGACAATAATAATAATGTCTGATTTCACCTTGCAAAGGAGGGAGTAATAATTGGTTTGTAGATATTTGTTTTAACAAATAAAACAGCAACAAAAGTATCAGCAATAATAATAATAATAATAATAATAATAATAGTATCGTCTGATTCTACCTTACAAAGTAGGGAAGGAATCTTGTGAGCGAGGCTCATCCTTAATCAGATTTGGTATTTCTTTTTTTTTTCGTTGCCTCCATCTGGGCGAAAAACAGGTTCCCCGCCCTTCTCCACACATACCCTCGTCTCCCTAACCCCCCTACCCCCTTCACACAGACAAAAAGAAAAAAAATATGCTGGCCTATATTCCCGTCTCCGGCGATAGCTGTACAGAATCGTCGGGACTTTAAGGGTCAAAAAGACGCGTTTTCAGGATACGATCGTCGACCTTACGAGCAGCTGAAGAAATCTTCGGAGCTCTGGTAGGGATTTTTTGGGTTTTTTACTTTTTATTTTTTATTTTTTTAAATCTCCCGTGTTCATAATGATTCTAGCACTGATGATAAGTCTAAGCTGATATATATATACATGTATTTGTATATATATTTATATACACAAATATATATATATGATATATATATATAGTATATATATATATATATATCATCTATCTATCTATCTGTATATATTAATCTATCTATATCTAAATCTATATATATATTTATATATATATTTATTTATATATATCTATACTATCTATCTTATCTATCTATCATAGATATATATATATATATATATATATATATATATATATATATATATATATTCCGCTTGGTAATATTTGAGGAAAAGTGCCACGACTAACGAAATTCAAAGGGACGTCGCAAAGAACCTGGTTCTCAAGTAATGCCTACATTGCCCAGCGTGAGGTGCACTGATAGCACTACGCCCATACAGAGACCGCTGTTATCTTCACAGGCGAGTTGGGCTGCTAAGGTGACTGACATTTACTGCCTAACCTCCATAGTGTGTCTTCAGAGAGAGAGAGAGAGAGAGAGAGAGAGAGAGAGAGAGAGAGAGAGAGAGAGAGGACTAGCTTCAACCGTAGCATCTCAGTATCGGTCTAAGCCTCACACCTTTCCTATTTTTTGGGATGCTATTATTACCCTTTTCCGCCCTTCTCACCCCTACTGTGTCCTTTCACAGTCGACTGACCACCAGGTACTTAGCCTGGCTGCTTGGATCGAGGATGACACGATTGGTTTTCACAGGACAAGTCCTCATGCCTTCCCTCCCAAGCGATATGGAACAGCGGATCTTTCGTAACGACTTGTCAGCTAGGTTTATATAATATACAATCGCTAGCGCGCAAATACGCTTACTTATTTGTAGAATATATAAGCCTACATATAAAGAGAGAGCAATCCTCTTTTTACTCTGCTTCGAAAGAAAAGGGAACAACTGAAAAATGGATAGATATCGTTCATAAACTTTCTCTACACTCACAAGATAAACAAAAGCAAGACAATAGGCCTACATTCTTATGGGGAGAGAGAGAGAGAGAGAGAGAGAGAGAGAGAGAGAGAGAGATATTTCATTCGTAAACTAATTTTCTATATGCTCCTGGTACTATAAATGAAAGTAAGACAATATGCCTACAGTGTTCTTTGTTATACGAAAGGAAAGCTATAGGCCTAAAATACCGGGGAGAGACAACAGGCCATCAATATTATTTAAAGATAGAGAGGGAGAGATTTCATTCATAAACAGCCTTTCTTTACACTGCCGAGATAAACAAAAGGAAACCACTAGGCCTACAACATTATGGAGTGGTTTATCAGAGACTGCAAGCTTCACCCGATCCGATTATTCCCTTCGTTTTCTCTTCTGAATACCAGAGCGCTATTAACATTATGACCGAAATTGTACTGAAATTACCGAATTGTTTCCCGTCTTTTCAAACAAAAGGCAGGAAGCTCACGTTTTCTTTAATTGCACGTCGGTGACGCCGACGATAAACAGAGCGATAAGGCGAATCGTATCAACGATTCAGACTAAAGGTAATCTTTTTTCAAACTTTCGTTCAAATGTGTTCCTAGCTTTTAACTTAATCCTTTAAACAAACAGAGAGACTGACGGATATGAAATG
>NC_087215.1:73633618-73648618 GCF_015104395.2 Macrobrachium nipponense | reverse complement strand
ATCCCATATCCTTCTTATTTCTATTTTCAGATCTTGATACTTATCCATTTTTTCCCTCTCTTTCTCTTCAACTCTGGTGTCCCATGGTATTGCGACATCAATGAGTGATACTTTCTTCTTGACTTTGTCAATCAACGTCACGTCTGGTCTATTTGCACGTATCACCCTATCCGTTCTGATACCATAGTCCCAGAGGATCTTTGCCTGATCGTTTTCTATCACTCCCTCAGGTTGGTGCTCGTACCACTTATTACTGCAAGGTAGCTGATGTTTCTTGCACAGGCTCCAGTGGAGGGCTTTTGCCACTGAATCATGCCTCTTTTTGTACTGATTCTGTGCAAGTGCCGGGCATTCACTTGCTATGTGGTTTATGGTTTCATTTTTCGTATTGCACTTCCTACATATGGGAGAGATGTTATTTCCGTCTATCGTACTTTGAACATATCTGGTTCTTAGGGGCCTGATCTTGTGCCGCTGTTATCAATCCTTCAGTTTCCTTCTTTAGCTCTCCCCTCTGTAGCCATTGCCAATTGTCATCGCTGGCTAGTTCTTTAGTCTGTCTCATGTATTATTATTATTATTATTATTATTATTAGTATTATTATTATTATTATTATTATTATTATTATTATGATTATTATTATTATTATTATTTTTTGTATAAACTCTTCATTTGAAACGGGGCATAATGTTCAGAACGTGAAAGCAAAGCAAATGAGAGAGAGAGAGAGAGAGAGAGAGAGAGAGAGAGAGAGAGAGAGAGAGAGAAGAGAAGAGAATTTTTTTTAGCATTTCCGAGAGATTTTCATGACTACATTTGGCTCTTGTAAGACCACCTGGGTGTTTTGAATAAGCTGGAGGAGAGAGAGAGAGGAGAGAGAGGAGAGAGAGAGATAGAGAGAGCAGAGAGAGAGAGATAGAATTTCCCCCTACAAGAAGGAACGAACTGCATGATTCCCCCGGACTGCAGTTTCTATTTTCCCCAAAACAAAGAGCAAAGAAGACAGAGAATCACTTCGGTTCTGTCGTTGTTTGTGTGTGGCCGCGAAACACCTACTTTCCCTTCGGAAGAATAAATAAAGATAAATGGAAATCTTTCCATTATTATTACGGAGAAACGTCTTTCCTGTCTCCTAGGAAGGGAAGGAAGGACGGTGTGGTGTTTGGGGGGGGGGGGGGGTGACTTTGGAAATGCATTGTCAATAATATCAAGGTGAATTGCAACATGCACGGAAATGATTGTCATGGGCGCGCGCGCTCGTCATCACTCGCCGCCAGACAGAGAAGTCACCGTGTCATGATCATTTTTAATCACATTGTTTATTGGTGAGTTAGGTCCCGTGTCATGGTCGATGATCTGGAAGTATATATCTATCTATCTATCTAATATATATATATATATTAATATATATATATATTATGTATTAGCATTATTATAAGTATGCCTTTTTTTAGCTTTATTTTGTGTGTTATTCCTACGCTTTCTTCTCTGGCTGGGAAGAGAGTAAATATGATTTCTGTTGTGAGTTGTTTCTGCGTGTATATATGTAAACCTTGAAATAAAATAATAATAATAATAATAATAATAATAATAATAATAATAATAATAATAATAATAATAATAAGTATCACTCATTGATGTCGCAATACCATGGGACACCAGAGTTGAAGAGAAAGAAAGGGAAAAAATGGATAAGTATCAAGATCTGAAAATAGAAATAAGAAGGATATGGGATATGCCAGTGGAAATCGTACCCATAATCATAGGAGCACTAGGCACGATCCCAAGATCCCTGAAAAGGAATCTAGAAAAACTAGACGCTGAAGTAGCCCCAGGACTCATGCAGAAGAGTGTGATCCTAGAAACGGCACACATAGTAAGAAAAGTGATGGACTCCTAAGGAGGCAGGATGCAACCCGGAACCCCACACTATAAATACCACCCAGTCGAATTCGAGGATTGTGATAGAGCAAAAAAAAAAAAAAAAAAAAAAAAAAAAAAAAAAAAAAATATTAATAATGATAATAATAAAGGTTTTTAAGTTCATTTCCGTTTAATGCTCTTCGGTGTGAATGTTTGTAAACTTTGGATTAATAATAATAATAATAATAACCCTTAACCCCACACTATAAATGCCACCCAGTCGAATTGGAGGACTGTGATAAAGCAAAAAAAAAAAAAAAAAAAACAATACTGTCCACGCTCTTTCAACTTTATATTTCTAATGGCGAAGGACAGAGACGGGTGTGGGTACCCACAAAAGACAAGCTAGTGACGAAAGGGGAACACTGAGTACGGCAGAGAATTCTCCGTTCTTTTCAAAAATAATATCTATGTAATGCCCAAAGTCCTTGTTTATTTTTATATGTATTTTATTATATTGGACTGGAGTATATATTCTTTCAGTGACATTTAATGTGAATAATATTGAAATTTTCGTTGAAATAAAAGTGCTAAAAAAATGGCAGCTTTTATCCGCAAGTCATAAGTGAGGTACTTTTTTTACGCTTCCAGATTTCGCGGCATCTTAATTTAGCGATTAAATGATTAAACAAGCTTGTGGATCAATAATTTCAGATGTTATTAAGCCCCGAAAAAATATATATTAAGGTAGTGAGATGGTAAGATAACCCTTGAATTTTTCGCGCTTTCTTGAACTTACATACATACAAAAATTATAATATCTCGCTAAGTATGCATGGTTCCTGCATTCAGACGGGTATTATAAGATTAAAGAGGATGCTACAATATCTTATAAACAAGGCGTGATCCGACTTCCAGCTTACTCGGGACGCGTGCAAGATTTTCCCACCACGCATCAGTTGGAAACATTATATATTCCTAACTTAACGTAAATAAAAAACGTGCTAAAATCTGCCGTCAAAAAGAGCCTTGTTCCACCAACGGAAATTAAAATAAATCCGCTGCATTTTGTTAGAAACAATCTTTGAACTGTTTAGCATGCGTATGATTTATTTTTTACATTTTCATGCTAATAAATAAATCATCAATATACTATCCTAAAATTCCTGGGTCTTAAACTCAACGCGAAACACCTTTTCAGACCTTTTTCGGCTTTTCCAGAGACCTTTCCTACCCCCAACAACAACACAATAACCAACAATAAAGGAGTTTGTAGGCTCACTCCCCGAGTAACCGAAACACCTTTTTCAGACCTTTTTCGGCTTTCCATAGACCTTACTCGAGAATGATCATTTTCTGAAGATATCGGTTTTCGCTGCTAAACCGCGCGCAAAAAAGTGAAATTCGCTAACAATCGAACAGATGGTCCCCAGCGAGCAGCGTCCATCGTCAATTAGCAGATCTGCACGAAGCTTTCGGCCGAATTGCAACCGCTTTGAAGCTATAAATATTCAAATGGCAGCAGCCGATGCGCTCATCTATTATACGTGGCGAAGAATTCTTATACTTTGCGACTGTCATCACTGCAGCGTTAGAACGGCAAGAAAGCGTTACTATTCGTGATTTCACGGAATATACTCCATTTGTGTGTGAATTAGTCCATACGTATCCTATAATTATCTTTTTTGTATCGTCAATATGGGTTCGTGGCAGACCAGCGTGTGTGTGTGTGTGTTTGTGTGTGAGTGTGTATGTATGTATTTATAAACGTTACACTGTTTTCTTTGCGAACAAATACAAAACAAGTAGAAAATACGCTGAAGTTTATTCAGCGCAGTCGAGTTTTCTGTACAGCGTATGATGCTGTATGAAACTTTCAGCTACACCCCGGTGGTGTCCTGTGTTGTTGGCACCTATAGCAGTGCCACACGCATGATTATGGCTAACTTTAACCTTAAATGAAATAAAACCTTTTGAGGCTAGAGGGCTGCAGTTTTGTATGATTGATGATTGCATTTGCAGCTCTCTAGCCTCAGTAGTTTTTAAGATCTGAGGGTGGACAGACAAAGCCGGCACAGTTATGAAAGTTTGTGCAGGCATTGTAGAAATTTTTTTTATTTTTTTTTTTTTTTTTTAACTCTTCTCGAGGTTTACCGTTTGAAAATGAGAGAAAAGTACCTAATTGTTTAATAGACCAAAAACAATTAGTGACAATTTTTTTTTTCGAGGTTTCGATTCAATTTGTCGAAGTAACCGGGCGCGAAGATTAAAACGTGTTTTTTATTTTTTATTTTACTTTATATTCTATTTTCTTTATTTCATTTTATTTCTGATGAACTGTCACAGCGAAAGTCATATTTGTAGATAATGGAATTTTTCGCCAGCATTTTATGATGACATAACTTTTGCTTTCAAGTTGACTTTGCAAAATAGCAAACAGCAAAAATCGTTTTAGAAAGGAAAAATTTATTTATGCATTGCTTGATTCAATTACATTTATCAATCGTGTCTGAGCCAAACCTGGATTTATGAAAAAAAAAGCAGTTTAGTCGGTGATTATATTGATAAAATCTTTTAAGAGATTTGAAGTAGTCATCAGAAGGTGAGGATTAGGTATGAGAATCCTACTGTACGGCGTATAACTGTATAAAACTTTCAGCCACGGCCCTTAAAACACTTAGCAGCTGCCCGTGGTGGCCTGTCGTTGGTACCTATAGCGATTATGGCTAATTTTAACCTTAAATAACATAAAAATTACTGAGGCTAGAGGGCTGTAATTTGGTACGTTTGATGCTCAACGTACCAATTTGCAGCCCTCTACCCTGAGCAGTTTTTAAGATCTGGCGCAATAGTTTTCTGTCACAGAAAACTAAAAAAAGGAAACCAAATTTCGCATTTTTCTTTACATGGACCCAAAAGGGAAAGTGAAGATAAAATGATCGATAGTAAGGAAAAACCAATTAGACGCGTGGGCTTTTATTATTTTCTTTATACGGTGAAATGTTTGCGGTTTCTTTCCGATATCGGTTAGCCAAAATAATTGACAGGTTTTTCTCTTTATGTGATAAAAGAGGAGAGACAAAAAATAATACTTGTTAAATTTTTTTTTTATATATTTGATTAATTTCTACGCGTATTTGTGATTACTTAATCCTTCAGTGAATTCAGTATTTGATGCTTTCTTTAAAGAACCGACAAATGAGAATGCGTTATATTATATTTTCATTTAAAACAAATGACAAAAAATATGATTGTTTACATTCATATGATGTTTGGGGTTTTCTTTCAAGAACCGAGAGATAATAGTTTACTATATTTTCATTTTAAATGATAATAAATTACGGTACATTCTCCGTATCGGAATCGAAGGATGAAAGTAAATTTTGGTCAATTTGGGTAAATTCTCCTTACACGAACAGAGGAATAAAAATAAATTTTGAAAAATTTATATTCACTGGAACAGAAGAATAAAGTTAAATCATGGTAAATTTTGGTAAATTCTTACACAAACCGAAGATTAAAAATAAATTATGGTAAATTCTCTGTACTGGAACCGAGGAATAAAAATCAATTATGGTAAATTTTGGTAAATTCTCTTTACACGAACCGAGGAATAAGGATGAATTTTGGTAAATTCTCAGTTCTTGAACCGAGGAATGAAAACAGATCTTAGTACATTCCTTAGTATATACTCGAAGTGAATAAAAAAAATATAATGACTATTACTTAACGATATGCAAATGAGAAGCTCCTTGTTTTCATATAAATAAAGACATTAAGTAGCAACAATGAGAGAGTTGGATGAACAGGTGCCACCAGACACGTCACAAAAAAAAAGAAAAGAAAAAAAAAAAAAAACTCGTCCCAGCAGCACTTTTCGTAGCGACTCATTCTCGCCTTCGTATTTTTACCTTCCGTCGTAAAAAAAGATAAATAAACATACGATTTAGGAGACATTATATAATGATAAACAAATGTTTACGTCATTGTGTGTTGATGACATTCGTCGGCTGACTGTCATGTGGTAAAACTCGGAGTTTTTTTCTTTCTAAGTGCATTGAGTACACGCACACATTTCCTGTTTCCTGTTTTTATTTATCTTTGCTCTCTCTCTCTCTCTCTCTCTCTCTCTCTCTCTCTCTCTCTCTCTCTCTCTCTCGAAATTTAGATGATGGACATACACGTACATACATACACATTATTATGTTTGTATATTATGTTATATATACTTTTTATATATTATATGTATTATATATATATAAACCCACACACACACACACACACACACACATATATATAATTTGTATATATTTATATATGTATATAAATTTGCATATGTATATATATATATATATATATATATATATATATATATATATATATATATATATATATATACATATATCGCTTTGATGAAAATGGGAAATGTGTTTCTACGTATATATATATATATATATATATATATATATATATATATATATAATATATATATATATATATATATATATAAACATATATACACACACGAAGAGAGACATTTCCTATTTCCATCAAAGCGATTTTATAAATCAACAAAACTCTCCAAAAGGTTTCTGGCTGAACTTTCCTTTTGCAGAAAGAGAAACCTTTAATAAAGTTAGAATGATTTTTGTCTGTCTTTCGAAAATGACGAGTTAGGAGCATGTTTCGTTCGTTTACTTTCTAGAAGAAGTAATTGGAGACGAAAGTTGCCTCTCCAATACTGAGTGCTTAGATCATTGCGATGAAAGTTCTGTCGAGGAGTTGAACAGCGGTTGATGGGGACGGGGGCGGGGGAGGGGTTTGTGTGTAGGGGGGGTGAAGGGGAGTGTGTGGGGGAATTGCTTGACAGATGATCAGGTTGTTTGGAGCAAGAGTTTTTTTTTTTTTTTTTTTTTTTTGTTTTTTTTTTTTTTTTTTTTTTTTTTTTTGATTGACTGAAGTCGATTGAGTTCTGTCATCTGGATGACGACATTTGTCTAAGTCACAACTAAACTGTCATAGTTTGTCATAGTTTGGATTTTGATCCCTCTGATGTCATGGGACCTGCACCACCTTTCGTTCCTTTCACGTATCTCTGTTCATATTCTTTTGTCTTCCATCTTTCTTTCCACCCTCTTCAATAATTAGTGCGTAGTGGAATTTCCAGGTTTTCCTACCTTTTTACTCTCAATTTCCCTTTCAACGTTGAATGATCTCATAGGTTCCAGAGCTTGGCCTTTGGCCTGAATTTCATATTCCATTCATACACTCCAAGGCTCTCTAAGATCTTCAATTAAATCCAAGGTCGATCCACGACCCATCCACTACCCATTTAAGCCCCATCCAAGTTCCATTTACTACCCATCTAATCCCCATCCAAGGACCATCCAAGTTCCATCCACTACCCATCCAGTCCCTATCCAAAGCCCATCCAAGTTCCATCCACTACCCATCCAATCCCCATCCAAGAACCATCCAAGTTCCATCAAAAGCCCATCCACGGCCTAACCATTGCTCCTCTACTTCGACCGTTCCCATCCAATCTCCTCTTAATGACAACATATGGTTGACCACAAGTTAAATCATCGGTACTGCAGGTGTGCCTGTCTGAGCAATTGTCTGTAATTACGGGGAATGTATGTCAGTGTGATGTTTGTTGCTGCTCTGTTGCTGCTCTGCTGGTCGGTTGGACGGTGGCTGTGTCATCGAAGGGTTCGCCAGACATAGTATATGTTTGTTAGATTTTCTGTCATTTATTATTATCATTATCATTATTATTATTATGTCGGTTGGACGGTGGCTGTGTCATCGAAGGGTTCGTCAGACATAGTATATTTTTTATATTTTCTATCATATATTATTATTATTATTATTATTATTATTATTACTATTATTATTATTATTATTATTATTATTATTATTATTATGTCGGTTGGAAGGTGGCTGTCATCGAAGGGTTCGTTAGACATATCTTTTTATGATATTTTCTGTCATTTATTATTATTATTATTATTATTATTATTATTATTATTATTAATTATTATTATTATTATTATTATTATCAATAATAACAAAAAAGACGAACCCTGTTCATATGGAACAAGCACACCACAGGGGGCCATTGACTTGAAATTCAGGCTTCCAAAAAATACGGTGTTCATCAGAAAGAAGTAAGACGACGTAGAGGAAAATACAGAGAGAAGAGACCCCACTTATTTAAAAAAAAAAAAAAAAAAAACTAACAAATTAACAAATAGATAAAAACATATTAAAAAATGTTTTGCGCTGAAGGCTTAAGTAGCTACAGCTTTCCAAGGGATAAAAAAGGCGGAAATAGCGACGAAAGCAGAAGAAAGCAGAAGAGAGACGAGAAAAGATTTGACTCTTCCAAGATTTGGTTTTTTCCTTTCGCGACTATTGACGTTTTCTGCTTCGAAAGTTGACAGCAGCTGACAACAGTCAGGAGCAATTAACAGGAAACGAAGAGGAGGCAATTGAAATCTCTCTCTCTCTCTCTCTCTCTCTCTCTCTCTCTCTCTCATTCTATTGGTCCATGAAAGAGCTCTCCTTTTACGCATTTTGGGTGTCCTCAGGCCCTTAACCAATTAGGAAAGCGCGTTGGATGGTATGTTGTGGGTTTGTGGGGAGTGGGGGTGGTGGTAGTACTGATTTTAGAAGGGTGATATAGGGTGACGCCGAGTTAGAGGTAGGTTGATTGCTTGGAGAGAGAGAGAGAGAGAGAGAGAGAGAGAGAGAGAGAGAGAGAGAGAGAGAGAGAGAGAGAGAGAGAGAGACTCAGTTGGCTATATCACTGCTGTCGAGCATATCCTCCTGCAAGAATATATGATATGAACTTGACAGCCAACCGATGTGATGTCTTTTAGGAACAACTTCCCGAATGCAACCTCCTTCATTCCTGTTACTGTACCTCCATTCATATCCTTTTTCTTTCATCTTGCTATCCACGCTCTCCTAACAATTATTTCATATTGCGACTGCTATGAGGTTTTCCGCCTGTTACACCTTTCAAACCTTTTCTTATCAATTTCCTTTCCAGAGATGAATGACCTCTTATGTCCCAGTGCTTAGCCTTTGGTCTAAACTCTATATTCCACTTCCCGAATGTGGAAATCTCGGTGTTCCTCGACCTTGTCTTTTCACTTGATTATAGAAAGTTACCGGCACAATCATTTCTTGTAAGAGCGAGGTTGGTAATTTTCATTATACGTTAGTTAAGACTTTTAGGTCCTTTCTCTAAAAATAAAAAAAATCCATGAAGGCAGATAATCAGGCCATTACCTTATTGATGACAATTATTGCCAGTTACCTTTGCTTAGGCAAATCATCAAGGACTTAACAGTTCATATGAAAATAATTACCATTATTTGTAAGATATGCTTTGGCTTTTTTTTTTTGACTTGCAATTGTTTTCTGGTCTCTTAAGAAGGTCTTTGATTAATTTCCCACTTCATCTCACGATTTCTTCTTTCCCTTCGCTGCTCCCAAAGCTTCAACTCAACCAGAATCAAGGACGACCTGTCTTCTTTTCACTTGTTTAATTTTTCAGCCATAATATTATCTTCTGGCCTGACTTGATATACCTACATATTATTATATGTTCCTTCCCAAGTTTGATTTCCAGTGCGATATTGGTGGTTATTATCGAATAATAAAGTGTTAACGATAAAGGAAGTATTAAATACATATGAAATAATATACAGCTTCGAACAAATCACCAAATAATACCTGCTAACGGGATTTCAAAGTAAAACTTCAATGCAGATGTAGCGACGTTGGCCCAATAGTGAGCTTCTGCTTAACTCTCTTGAACCCCCACCTTCTCCTGGTTACTCCTCGTCCTCCTCGTCCTCTTCCTTCTCCTCCCCCTCTTCTTCTTCTTCTTCTTCTGTGAGAGGATGACTGCTCGTGCCTTAAATTTGACCCTCCGAGGTCACTGAGGCGGCCTCAACTCTCATCCACACCGACACATACGAAGTTGTACATCATCCAACATCCGTTCCCATAATTACCTCGGAGGAGCATTGCACGTACTTGCATATCGCCAAGATGCGGCTTGCCTTGTCTTCGGATAAAGCTCATTTGGGAGGATTCTGCTGATTGGTCCTAGGTACACTGGCTCCGGTGGGTGGAGGTCAGCGTCGGGTAAAATTGTTGGGGGGGGGAAGAGTTGATTGAAGATGTGAAATATTACATTGTTAGGTGAAATGGCAACTGAACAGCTATTTGACATGCGAAACTTTTGATATTGTTTGCTTATAGATTTCATTTAGGAGGTTACTGATGGCTGTGCTTTAGGTAGAGTTGTTATTGTTTTATAGATAAACGTCTTTTGGGATGAATTGAGATCCTGCTGGCTGCGATTTGGAGGTCAGCTTTCGGGAGAACCGTTCAGACGGCAGATTTTCCATTCCGCTATAAATACTATTTTCTGACCAGAAATTATGGTGGTGAGGGAATATGAAATTTGGGCCAAGGGGCCAAGTGCTGCGTCCTATGATGAGGTCATTCAGCGCTGAAAGGGAAATCAAGAGCAAAGAAGGTTTGGAAGGTGTAACAGGAGGGAAACCTCGCAGTTGCACTAAGAAATAATCGTTAATAATTGAGGGTGGAAAGCAAGATGGAAGAAAGAAAATATGAACGGAGGTGCAGTCAAAGAAATGAAAGGGGTTGGAGCTACGGGCCGCAGGGACGCTGCAAAGAGCCCTCAGTAATGCCTACAGTGCCCTGCGTTAGGTTCACGGAAGACATTAGCTCCCTTCGGGGTAGAATTAAAGAGGGCATAGTGTTCACTCTGCTTAATATAGGAGCGCAAATTATTCCACATAACCAAATGCCGGCGGTGGTTTAGTGAAAATAATTAATGGACAGATTATCTTAGTGAAAATACGCTTCTTTAAAGTTGGGAAATATTCATTAAGGTAACCGAGGAAGAGGAAGTTACTTGTCTCTAATTGTTATTTCATCCTGTTAGCATTCATTCTGTAGACTGCCCAGGTGTCTACAGTTTGAATCAGTCTGTTTGGGCGTTCTGTTATATTATAGTGTAAATTCAAGATGATTTTTTTAGTTGCCAGAATAACAAGAACATATGTGGGGAAGGTAATAATTGATTTATGAGTTCCTTAATTTTTCGGTGAATTAAGAGTATACCTGATTCTCTTTCCAGTGACGCTCAGTGACTCAAAACGAGAGAGAGACCTTACCTTACCTTACCTTACAGACCTTACAGTTCGTTCGGGTTGCCCCAGGTCCCTCAGTGTGAGGCACCTCTAATGTCTACCAGAGAGTTGCTAGTACATCTTCCGGTATATTTTGCATCTTCCAATCTTGGATGGTCTGGGATGCAGTTTAGATATTTGTCGAGCTTATTCTTAAACACATCTACGCTCACTCCTGATATATTCCTCAGATGAGCTGGCAACGCATTGAAATATAACCCGCTGCATTATCGATGCTGGGTGCGTAGTGGATTAATGTCCTGTGTGCTTTCCTTATTTTTCCTGGTATTGTTTTGGGCACTATTAATCTACCTCTGCTTGCTCTTTCTGATATTTTTAGTTCCATGATATTTTCTGTTATTCCTTCTATCTGTTTCCATGCCTGAATTATCATGTAGCGTTCTCTTCTCCTTTCTAGACTATATAATTTTAATGATTGTAGTCTTTCCCAGTAGTCAAGGTCCTTAACTTCTTCTATTCTAGCTGTAAAGGACCTTTGTACACTCTCTATTTGTGCAATATCCTTTTGATAGTGTGGGTACCATATCATATTGCAATATTCAAGTGGACTACGAACATATGTTTTATAAAGCATAATCATGTGTTCAGCTTTTCTTGTTTTGAAGTGCCGTAACAACATTCCCATTTTTGTTTTACATTTTGCCAAAAGAATTGCTATTTGATCATTGCATAACGTGTTCCTATTTCATCATCACACCAAGGTCTTTAACTGCTTCCTTATTTGTGATTGTCTCATTATTAGGTCCCTATATGCATATAGCTTTCCTTCTCTGTCGCCATAATTTATTGATTCAAATTTATCAGAGTTAAATACCTATCCTATTTTCCTCTGCCCAATCATATACTTTGTTAAGGTCTCTTTGTAGAGCGTTCCTATCTTCATCACAAGTAATTTCTCTACTTATTCTTGTGTCATCAGCGAAACTACTCACTACCGAATCCTTAACATTACTGTCTATGTCTTCAATCATAATAACAAACAGTATTGCAGCTAACACCGTACCTTGTGGCACACCGGATATTACCTTGGTTTCATCCGATTTCTCATCGTTTGCAATAACTATCTGTTTTCTGTTGTGTAAAAATTCTTTTAACCATCTTCCTATTTTATCTACGATATTGTGTTTTCTAATTTTCTTTGCTAATATATTATGGTCTACTTTGTCAAAAGCTTTTGCAAAGTCTAGATAAACCACATCTGTTTTCATTTCCGCTTTTCATATTTTTGAATATGTTCTCACGGTGGACTAACAGTTGGGTTTGTGTACTTCTTCCGGTACGAAACCGTGTTGTCCTATTATTAAACAAATTATTTTTATTAAATGTTTCATAATATTTTTCTTCATTACCCTTTCATACACTTTCATAATATGTGATGTTAGACTCACAGGCCTATAATTACTTGCCTCAAGTCTTGATCCACTTTTGAAAGTAGGGGTGATATATGCTAATTTGTGCTCATTATAAATCTTGCCTGTATCTACACTTTGTCTTAATAATATTGCAAGTGGCTTTGCGATAGAATGAACTACTTTCTTTAACAAAATAGCAGGGATTCCATCAGGCCCTGCAGCAGCTCTATTTTTAATTTCATTAATTGCCTGCACAATATCAGCTTCATTAATTTCTATGTCAGCTAAATATTCACTATTTTCGTCCCTTACTTCTATATCATTATCTTCATTATCTATTCTAGGGGTGAATTCTCTCTTATATCGTTCTGCCAGTATGTTGCAAATTTCCTTTTTTTTCATTCGTTAATCTCCCTTCAATTCTCAGAGGGCCTATTTCTATTCTTCTTTTATTCATCTTCTTCGCATATGAGTATAATAGTTTGGGGTTTTGCTTGATATTTAATAGGGTTTTTTCTTCCAATTCCCGTTTTTCATTTTCTTTTGATTGTATAATCTTTTGTTCTGCATTTTCTATCTTACTTTTTAGTTCTATAACTTTCCATGCATTTTTTTCTTTTGCAAGACCTTTTTTCCACTTTCTGATTTTCTGGAACAAGATCCTTCTGTCTCTTGGTATGCATGAATGATGTTTACTTTTCTTCTTCGGTATATATTTATCCACTATTTTCTCTAATATTTTATATAATATCTCCGTATTTACCCTTATGTCATCGCTTACGAAAATGTTATCCCAATCTTTGTTTAATTCTTCATTTATTTCTGACCATTTTATATTTTTACTGTAGAAGTTGTATTTTCCATATCCTTCCCACTTTTTCATTTCTTGCTTATCTCTGTTTTCACTTGCTTTGGAATGAACTGTTAATTCTATGACATTATGGTCTGAAATACTCGCATTATAAACTATTATTTCTTTAACATAATTCACCTCGTTCACAAATACTAGGTCTAAAGTATTTTCCTTTCTTGTTGGCAGGTGATTTATTTGTTGAATGTTGTATTCTAGTAGCATATCTAATAGCTTTTCGAATTGCCTTTTATCTTCTGCACTACTATTACTCTCTTTTTTATATGTATAAGTACATCCACAATCTCCTATTCGTTCTTTCCATTCTACGAAAGGAAAGTTGAAGTCACCAGATAGGAGAATAGTCCAGTCCTTGTGATTTCTACATATAATCCAATTTTTCAATTATTAAGTCAAAATCCTTAGTATTAGGAGGTCTATATATTACTATGTTCATTAATTTTTCAGATTCAAATTCTACCGCTATTAGTTCACATTCTGAGTTACTATATTTCTCATATATTTTTCCTTGTTTTTGTCTTTCCCATATATTGCGGTTCCCCCTTGATTCCTATTTTTTCTATCTGATCTATAAGTTTGGAACCCTTTTATTTGATCATCATTCCCAGTCTCTTGGGAATACCAGGTTTCACTTATATTCATTATATCTATTTTCTTTTCAATTTGGGTTAGTTCTTCTAAGTACTCTATTTTTCTTTTTGAGTTACTCGTAACTAAACCCTGCGCATTCATCACTATGATGGTTTGCGTGTTTTCTCCTTCATTTAATATTGGTAGTAATAAGGATTTTCCCATGTGTCTTTCCTGTTCTGGTATGTTGTTCTTTTTTTCATTTCCAGAAATTCTGACATTAAAAAATCCAACTTTTCCATAAATATTTGATCTTCCTTCATCATAATTATTCATTTTGTGTCTGATCTGCAATTTTCCTCCGTTTCTGCAATATCCTCTTGCATAATAAATACAGTTATTATCCCTTGAGTAGAATTTTGGAGCTGATGCATTGAAATTTTTTGCTGACATCTCTGCATATCTCATTGGTGGTTTGCTTTTCTCTTTTACCTGATATTCTTGATTTCTCTCTTTATTTGTTTCTTTCTTATTTTGGATTTTGTATTACTTGGTTGGTTATTTATTTGATTATGATTCCATGGCTACAGGGTGGCATATATTTGCATTTTTTGTCGAACTTACATCCTTTTCCTTCTTTTAGGTTTTTGCATATTTTTGGATGCAGATCTCTGCAATCATCCCCATATCCATCTAGGTATGCACATTTACCATATATTTCATAGTTGTGACATACCTTAGGATGTTTGTAGTAACATCTTTCTCCAAATCTGCAATTCCCTCTTTTCAAAAGGTTGCAGATTTTGTCCTCTTGTTGTCTATTTTTCCTCTTTCCCGTCATTGTGTAGATCTGGGTAGAGCCTCTTCGGGATTTGCTTTTCTGTTGCCATATCGTAATTTATTTCTTCGTAGGTATGCTGCTTTATTGCCTCATATGTAGTATCAATGAGTATCTCTGCATCCATACTTTTATCTTGTTCTTTGTTTTCCTTATTTTTTTCTGTCATTTCATTTTTGTTTACTTCTCTTCCGTTTTCCTCTTCTTCTTCTTCTTCTTCTTCTTCTTCTCTTCTCTTCTTCTTC
>NC_087215.1:73613618-73628618 GCF_015104395.2 Macrobrachium nipponense | reverse complement strand
CTCAATCGAAATATGATGACGAAAACAAGCCCCCAAACACTCGTTGGCTTTTTTTTATATATAAAGAAAAGAAAAAATAACTTCCCAACATTGCTTCCTCAACCCATGAGATCGAACGGGGTGATGTGGAAGATGACTAGGTAAACCGCACACCGATGATTGGAAGAAAAACAAGTGGGGTAGAAGCCAGAAGCCTATCATAATGATTTAGGTATCTTGGGACGCTCAATAAGTGTTGTTTTTCATTACGTGACGATGGAAACGCTGCTCAGGATCTATCAACTTATTGCGAAGGAGGTTTATGTACCTTTTTTTTTTTTTTTTTTTTTTTTTTTTTTTTTTTTTAATTTTTCAAGTATTATTTCTCCAACTGAGATATTGCCGGAACCTTGCAATGGGCGAAACACTTATGGAAATCATTTCTGTGCAATAAAACGGAAAAATAAACCATTGTAAATATGAAACAAATAACAAAAAGAATAAAAATACAAGCATAAATGAACAATTATGGTTTTATATTAAAAATGGTAATTTGGGAATAAGGAAAAAAGTTTACAGGTAACTAAGAAAATAACTGATCAGGTCTATATATAGTTAACAAAAACATAGTATTGTATATTTTTTTGTTTATAACATTTTATTGTCCTATTTTATACACACATTTACGAATCAAATGTCTATTTATTGTATACATTTAAATACATAAACATACATACAATAGACCTACTACAAAAATAACAGACTGTAAAATTCAGCTTTACACGGCTCATTAGCGCCTTTGCAAGAATAAAATGTGGTAAAAGCCTTCGAAAATTTGACTTCATTCTTCAAATAATTCCGAGTGAAAGACTCAGTAACTGTTCTAGGCTCTCCCACACTTAGGAGAGAGGGACTGAGGTAAAAGTAAACGGTTTGCCACTTTCCTCAAGTTGAGACCATCGACGGATGGTCTGACTTTTGTTAATTTTTCACGAATCGTATTTTAACAGAAATCTTTCACATTCACAACTGATTCCTGATCGTCGTTTCCTGCCGAGAGCAACCATATTTGCTGAACAGCAGCATCTATGTGCAATGAATATACCCCACTGTTGGACTTTAGTCCCAGAGGTCCATTATTCCTCACACTGTTGGACTGTGGAACTGCCTTCATGAGGATGTCGTGCAATTGGAACTTTAAAAGTTCAGGCGAAAATACAATTCATTACTAACCTAATACGATTCCTATTGTATTTTAGATCTACTTGCATTTTTATTTCCAACAACTGATCTTTCTTTTCTGTATTTCTTATTACCTTCTGTTACTTCTTTCAAATGAACACCATAATATTTTTTGGAACCTTGAATTTCAAGTCAGTGGCCCTTGTCGGTGGACTTGTTCCATAGGATTCACCTTTTGAACAACAACAGCAATAATAATAATAATAATAATAATAATAATAATAATAATAATAATAATAATAATAATAATAATAAAAACCGATCTCAACCCAGTATTCATCCAGTTCGTTCCCACCAACGTCCTGATGAAGACCTTAGTTTAAGTTACATTCCGATTTAATCATTTCTGCTTTTTCCTGCATCTTATAAAGTTCCTTTTCGTTTTTTTTTTCAATTTTAAGTATTTGCTTTTGGTGATTGCTATATATTTTCATGTTTATTTATTTCTATTGCGAATGATTGGATTTTGCAGTGTCTGATGATTTGTGTGACTTTTAAATAGAGTTCTGGAGACTGAACAAGATATATTTAAGCTTTAGGTATTTCTGGTACAACATCAGTTGTCAAAAAATTGTTGAATCGTGTGGATTTTGAATTCATGGCCACTGAATTAATATAATTAAGACTTTACCGTAAGTTGATTTACACCGATTAATGCTGTAAAACGAATATTATTTTGTGTTTCAGATAACTATGGTCGAAAAACAATCTTACTGAACAGTTGGCATCAAGTCCTTGTTTTCTTTCAACAGCGAAGGGGGCCATGACTGTGTATTGTGAGTATTAACTCAAATCCTCAGACTTATTTCTTTGCCCTATCCAGTTATGATTGGTTCTAAGGTTTTGATACGATTATCTAATTGTTTTATGCTGTCATTTGACTTTTGTTTTTTTTTGTTGATAAATTCTTAAAACACTTTTTTTATATTTTTAGTAGATTCTCAAAACCCTGTTTTTATATTTCTTGTTAACAGATTCTCAAAACCCTGTTATTACATATATTTTTAACAGATTCTCAAAAACCTGTTTTCAAATCTTTTCATAGATTCTCAAAACCAAGTTTTTATAATTTCAAAAGATTCTCAAAACCCTGCTTTTATATATTTTTAATAGATTCTCAAAACCCTGTTTTTATATATTTTAATAGATTTGCAAAACACTGTTTTTATATTTTTTCAGATTCTCAAAACCCTATTTTTATATTTTTTAACAGATTCTCAAAACCGTGTTTTTATAATTTTAATAGATTCTCAAAACCCTGTTTTTATAATTTTGATAGATTCTCTAAACCCTGGTTTTTAATTTTAATAGATTCCCAAAGCCCTGTTTCTATATTTTTTAAACAGATTCTCAAAACCCCGTCTTATGTTTTTCGTTAACAGATTCTCAAAACCCTGTTTTTATCATTTTAATAGATTCTCAAAACACCAGTTTTTTATATATTTTTAACAGATTCTCAAAACCCTGTTTTTATATTTTTGTTAACAGATTCTCAAAACCCTGTTTTTATAATTTCAATAGATTCTCAAAACCCTGTTTTTATATATTTTTTAATAGATTCTCAAAACCCTGTTTTTATATTTTTTAACAGATTCTCAAAACCCTATTTATATATTTTTTTGTCAACAGATTCTCAAAACCCTGTTTTAATAATTTTAATAGATTCTTAAAACCAAGGTTTTATATTTCTTTAATAGATTCTCAAAACCCTGTTTTTAAATTGTAATAGATTCTCAAAACCCTGTTTTTAAATTTTAATAGATTCTCAAAACCCTGTTTTTATATTTTTGTCAATAGATGCTCAAATCCCAGTTTTTATATTTTTGGTCAATAGATTCTCAAAACGCTGTTTTTATAATTTTAATAGATTCAGAAAACCCAGTATTTATATTTTTTTGCTAATAGATTCTCAAAACCCTTTTTAAAAAAATATTTTGTTAATAGATTCTCAAGACCCTTGTTTTATATTTGTAATAGAATCAAAAAGCCCTGCTTTTATATATTTTTGTTAATAGATTCTCAAAGCCCTGTTTTTATACTTGTTGTTAATAGATTCTCAAATCCCTGTTTTTATTTTTTTAATATATTCTCAAAACTCTGTTTTTATAGGCTCTCAAACAGAAAATGAATTGTTAGTTAGAAAAAAAATTTATTCAAGGCTCGAGTTTGTCGTAATTCTCTTTTCTATATTATCGAGTTAAATTTCTTAATCAAATTCTTCAGTTTTTTTTATTCAAATATGTACTTTCCATGCCATGTCATAGTTTTCATGATAGTTAACTACGCAATTGAAAAGCGTATCGTAAAGAAAGGAGATAATTCTTAACTTTAATCATGCCGTCTAGCTAATCGAAATAGCAGACAAGGGCTTCAAATAATAGAAAAAGGCATGATCCGACCTTCAGCTTACTTGGGACACATGCTAAAATCTACGGTCAAATAACACGTTGTTTAACCAACGAAAATTAAAATGAATACATTATATTTTATTAGAAATAATTGTTCTGTACTGTTTAACATGCACATTATATATTTATTTTTTAACGTTTTTATTCTAATAAATAAATCATTAATATCCTATCCTGAAATTCCTAATCTTTAACTCGGCGCGAAACACCTTTTTCAGACCTTTTTAGGCTTTTCCATAAACCTTTCCTACCCCCCTCCCCAACAAGAACAACAACAACAGCAACAAAGTAATTTGTAGGATTATTCACCGAGTAAGCGAAAATATCAGTCAATAGACCTTGACGAAAAGTACCTTCCGAAAAGGAAATGAAAAACGACTCGGTCTACTCAATTTCACACGGACCAAACCCGCTCATACGCCCGCGCCATAGTCCATGCGTAATCGGAATGAATGATTCATGAGAGAAAATCCTCCATGAGAGAAAACCCTGAGGAGGAGAGGTCGCGGCTCGTAGCTGAAACAGTCGCTGAGCGGCCTACTATACCTACCACTCGGTGCTCAAGAAGGGTTCAAACGGGGAGGGAGGCAGCAGTATCCCTTCGGCATGCCTAAGAAGTACGTCATGGCCTCGCTGTGGTTTCGGCTTCTATCAGGATGAGAAGGAGAAAGTGTGATTCCCCGTGGAGTCCTCAAATTGACATAGGTTCTTTGATTAGGGGAAAGCATTCTCTCTCTCTCTCTCTCTCTCTCTCTCTCTCTCTCTCTCTCTCTCTCACACACACACACAGAAGTTTTGGAAATGATGGGGTCAAAAAGCAGGTAAAAAGAGGAGATAAATGCCATATACTTTAAATTATATATATATATATAATATATATAATATATATATATATATATATATATATATATATATATATATATATATATATATATATATATATATATATCCCTGGTTGTAAGTTACTCTCATGATAAAGGGAAGTCGATATCTAAGGTATTTGTAAGATTAAGAAGCCACGCGTGGATCATTGGAAAAAAAAAATATCAGATTGCCTCGCGTTACAAAATTAGCGCTCGGCTATCATGGTGGGGGTGGGAGGATTTCAATTCTAAGAACAGAATTTGAGAGAAATTAGTGCGACAGAGTAGACATCAAATAACATCTGTCTTGATGGCCGAATGGATAAGTCGTTGTTGCCTCAGTATCATGTTAGAAACAGTCATGAACGTTTTCGCTTGCTAGTTACACATGTACAGTTTATTCTCTGTCTCCTTAAACCGCCTACCAGCACTGACGCAAACACCCACCCTTCCACTCCTCTTAGACAAAAACACACCCGTCCATACGTTAGAAAACTCGTTCATGAAACAACAATCGCTCATTGTAAAGGTGTTTTTTTTTTCTTCTGTCGAACGCTTAGGCGTAAGCATGTGACCCTCCGCTCGCACTGACTGCGTGCTGAGCGAAGGCTGAGCCATCCGGCCATCGCAGGTAAAGCCGAGACGGTGAATGAAATAGTTGCGGTCGAGGCGTCCCGTTTCTTGGCCTCTGACTGGAAGTATGATATTCTTCCCTCCCTGTTCCAGCTGAACCTCGTCGAGGGAGGTTTCTGTTCGCGAGGTTTATATTTCTTTCCGTGGGATTCCAGTCATCTGGATTAATTCGTGGAGTTCCTGTCCTCAGGGTCTTCCATGAGGTTCCTGTCTTCAGGGTCTTCCATGAAGTTCCTGTCTTCAGGGTATTCTATGAGGTTCCCGTTCTCAGGGTCTTCCATGAGGTTCCTGTCCTCAGGGTCTTCTATGAGGTTCCTGTCCTCAGGGTCTTCTATGAGGTTCCTGTCCTCAGGGTCTTCTATGAGGTTCCTGACCTCATGGTTCTTCCATGGAGGTTCCTTCCCCTCAGGGTCTTCTATGAGGTTCCTGTCCTCTGGGTCTTCCATGAGGTTCCTCGTCCTTCATGGGTCTTCCATGAGGTTCCTGTCCTCTGGGTCTTCCATGAGGTTCCTGTCCTCAGGGTCTTCCATGAGGTTCCTGTCCTCTGGGTCTTCCATGAGGTTCCTGTCCTCAGGGTCTTCCATGAGGTTTCTGTCCTCAGGGTCTTCTATGAGGTTCCTGTCCTCAGGGTCTTCCATGAGGTTCCTGTCCTCAGGGTCTTCCATGAGGTTCCTGTCCTCAGGGTCTTCCATGAGGTTTCTGTCCTCAGGGTCTTCCAGAGGTTTCTGTCCCTCAAGGGTCGTCTATAGGTTCCTGGTCCCTCAGGGTTCTTCCCTGAGGTTCCCTGTCCGCAGGGTTCCTTCCATGATTGTTCTGGCCTCAGGGTCCTTCAATGAGGTTTCCTGTCCTCAGGGTCGTTATGAGGTTCCTGTCCTTCCATGTCTCCATGGAGTTCCTTGTCCTCAGGGTCCTCAGGGAGGTTTCCTGTCCTCAGGTCTTCCATGAGGGCTTCCGTCCTCAGGGTTCCTCAATGGGAGTTTCCTTGTCCTCAGGTCTTCCATGAGGTGTCCTTGTCCCTCAAGGGTCTTCCATGAGGTTCCTGTCCTCAGGGTCGTCTATGCGGTTCCTATCCTCAGGGTCTTCCGTGAGGTTCCTGTTCTCAGTATCTTTCTGAGGTTCCCGTTGTTAGGGTCCTCCATGAGGCTCCTGTCCACAGGGTCTTCCATGAGGTTCCTGTCCTCATTGTCTTCCATGAGGTTTCTGTCTTCATTGTCTTCCATGAGGTTCTTGTCCTTAGGGTCTTCCATGAGGTTCTTGTCCTCAGGGTCTTCCATAATGGAAGAGGTGGTGAGAAAGGGGCTGTTCCTTTCCGTGGGCTTATGCCCTTATGAGAAAGCCTACTTAGAAAGGATGGCCTGAATATCCTGAAAAAAAAGTATATATATAAAACAAGAGTCCGTAGAAGACTAAGGGGACTGGCGACTTTCCTGTTTATAAGCATCAAGCAGAATAATGCTTGAGTTTTGGGGCAGTGTCTGTCTGTGTTTTTGTGTGTGCAAGCCCTCTAAACCTGTCTACTTACTTTATACATATTTTTAAAAATGTGAAGTAAATTTTTATTGTTTTATACACTTTAAATCATAAATATATATATCTGATTCCCTTGGAAAATAGAAATGATTTGTTTTTGGATATAGAAATGATTTTTTTCATGCTTGGTTTGTGACCCCCGGGATAATATGACAGTTGTTATCTTTAAAAAAAAAGTAAAATTTTTTTTCTCAGTACATATAAAGAATTGTGAAGGTAATCTCATAATGACCACCTGTGAAGGGAGGTCGTTTTGGAATATATATATATATATATATATATATATATATATATATATATATATATATATATATATATACATATATAACACACACACACACACACATATATATATAATATAGAAATATAAGATATATATATATATATATATATATATATATATATATATATATATTTAAAAATATAATAATAATAATAATAATAATAATTTAATTAATTAATATACATTTTTAATAAGTTTTAGTGATATATATATAGATTTTAAATAATTCTAATAATAATAATAATAATATAATTAATATAATAATATAAATAATAATTAAAAATAAAATAATAATTAATAATAATAATAATAATAATAATAATAATAATATACTAATAATAATAATGATGATGATAATAATAATAATAATAATAATAATAATAATAATAATAATAATAATAATAATAATAATAATAATAATAATAATAATAATAATAATAATAATTTAATAATAAAGAATAAGTAATCTAATAATCACTAGCCAAGGACAGTAATACTGGAATAAAAATTGCCTAGGTATTCAGTTATCTTCGATTTTTTTTCTTTTTTAAATCCGAACCCACACCAAGAAAGCCTATACAGCATTTGTCGTATGACGGCAGAAATCAATGTTGCTCTGAATACTTAGGTATACGAAGTCGAACATTCCCAAGAGTAACTTGAGAAACAACAGTTAGACACTGACCACCAAGGTAAAGCTCCTGACCACCGTCCACTCTTTGTTTACCTACGACCCCGTCCGCCATATTGGGAAATAACTGGCCCTGACCTCCAGGCTTGCACTCGGATGCTTTTTTGCACCTTGGGCGGTTTCCCGTATTGACAAAATAATAGACCTTTTTACCAAAACCAGGTGAGGGCCGTCTTATGGTTAGATTTCGTGGCATGACGCTCAGATGTCGAGGGTTCCCGCAGGGCGATGCAAAATCACTGGCTCTGTTTCACGATCAGTTACTGCTGCAGTGTGGGGTATTTTCAAGGCTTTCAGTGAGACTCACAACGAAACCTCATCACTGTTATCCAGGACCCACTGAGAGGGTCCTGGATAACAGGGTCCTGCTGTTATCCATGATGAAATCTGGTTATCCGAGCCGTATTGTGCAACTCTAACCTCAGGGGATCAAGCGAAGATGCAATGCATTACGACCTTTAGAGCCATTCTTGTTTTGAAATAATTTACTTACATTTTTATCCAATTGTTTATTAATTTGTTCATTTATTTTTTCTTGCGTAATACGTGATCTCCTCTTTCTGTGTTTCCCATTACCTTCTGTAACTTCTTAAAAATGAACACCATAATATTCTTCGGAAGCTTAGAGAATTTCAAGTCAGTGGCCCTTTTGGTGGGCTTGTTCCATATGAATAGGGTTTGTCTTCTGAGTAATAATAATAATAATAATAATAATAATAATAATAATATTCTTTAGGTCATCTTCTTCTTCATAATAATCATAATAATAATAATAATAATAATAATAATAATAATAATAATAATAATAATAATAATAATAATAATAATAATAATAATAATAATAATAATAATAATAATAATAATACGAAAAATGAAACCATAAACCACATAGCAAGCGAATGTCCGGCACTTGCACAGAACCAGTATAAAAAGAGGCATGATTCAGTAGCAAAAGCCCTCCACTGGAGCCTGTGCAAGAAACACCAGCTACCTTGCAGTAATAAGTGGTAAGAACACCAACCTGAAGGAGTGATAGAAAATGATCAGGCAAAGATCCTCTGGGACTATGGTATCAGAACAGATAGGGTGATACGTGCAAATAGACCAGACGTGACGTTGATTGACAAAATCAAGAAGAAAGTATCACTCATTGATGTCGCAATACCATGGGACACCAGAGTTGAAGAGCAAAGAAGGGGAAAAAATGGATAAGTATCAAGACCCTGAAAATAAAGAATAAAGAAGGATATGGGATATGCCAGTGGAAATTGTACCCATAATCATAGGAACACTAGGCACGATCCCAAGATCCCTGAAAAGGAATCTAGAAAAACTAGAGGCTGAAGTAGCTCCAGGACTCATGCATAAGAGTTGTGATCCTAGAAACGGCGCACATAGTAAGAAAAGTGATGGACTCCTAAGGAGGCAGGAATGCAACCCGGAACCCCACACTATAAATACCACCCAGTCGAATTAGAGGGCTGTGATAGAGCAAAAAAAAAGAAAAGAAAAGACAAAAAGAAATAATAATATTATTTAGGTCAATTAATAATAATAATAATAATAATAATAATAATAATAATAATAATAATAATAATAATAATAATAATAATAATAATGGTAATTCTAAGCCCTCATTCCGCGGTAAAGTAGACTATGGCAGTTGACGTTTTCCTCCGTTATATTACTTACTGAACAAGAATTTAAAGTAATATTTATTCGGACGACGTAATTAACCCCCACCCAGGGGTCAGTACTAAACACGGCGAAATACATTGGACGCCCCAATCCCTAGTGGTTGTCGTATTCGCGGTTACGTTTCTTGCAGGGTAATTCTAAAGAATCGTTCCGCACGGACTGCAAGGAACGAAAACCGTGGATACGACAACCACTAGGGATTGGGCCGTCCAATGTATTTCTTCGTGTTTAGTACTGACCCCTGGGGGTTAATTAATATAGTCGTCCGAATAAATATTAATTTAAATTTTTGTTCAGTAAGTAAAATAACGTAGGAAAACGTCAACTGCCATAGTCTACTTTACCGCGGAATGAGGGCTTAGAATAACCATAATAATAATATTCTTTAGGTCAATTCTTTATAGTAATAATAATAATAATAATAATAATAATAATAATAATAATAATAATAATAATAATAATAATAATAATAATATTTTTTGAGCCAGTTCTTTATAATAATAATAATAATAATAATAATAATAATAATAATAATAATAATAATAATAATAATAATAATAATAATAATAATAATATTTTTTGCGCAAGTTCTTTATAATAATAATAATAATAATAATAATAATAATAATAATAATAATAATAATAATAATAATAATAATAATAATAACCTAATAATAACCATATTCTTTGGGTCAATTCTTTGTAATAATAATAATAATAATAATAATAATAATAATAATAATAATAATAATAATAATAATAATAATAATAATATTCTTTAGGTAAATTCTTTATAATAATAATAATAATAATAATAATAATAATAATAATATAATAATAATAATAATAATAATAATAATAACAATAATAATAATAATAGTCTTGGAGCCCATATTCTTAATGCGTACAGGCGACTGCCGGAGATGCTTTAGTTAGTCCAACCAGAGCTTATATCGAGCGAGCCACTTCCGGTCGGAATTTGGGTTGGGGCTGTTACGCTGGTTCTCTCTCTCTTTCTCTGAGCAAGAAACGTCGAAGACTCACGCCTGACCCATACTGGAATGGGCCCTCGACGATATAGCCAGGTCACTCGCTACCAACAGGCCACGTTGCCCACGTAATCTGTTACTACTCCTTCTTCTTCTTCTTGTGGTGAATGAATTACACTCGCATTCACATTCCCCAGGTGAGTCTCTCGCCCCCTTTCCCTCCCTCCTTTCCCTCCCTCCTTTCCCTCCCTACCCTCCCTCCCTCCCTCCCTCCCTCCCTCCCTCCTCCCTTCCGTTGCCAGAAGGTTTGTGTCATTACGAAGCTGTCATGACCAGGTGAGGTACCGGGGCGATGTAGGTAAGGCTGAATGGCTGGTCATAAAGTGGAAGTTTTTTATTTTTTCTCTCATTTTTTTCTCAGTGTTTTTTCCACCAATGGACCTACATTACGAAGGAATTGTTTACATTAGAATGACAGCCATTTCCTGATTGCGACAAGGAAGTACTTTTGTTTTTTGTTTTATTTGTTTTCCACTGCCGTCACTGGTCGCCGCAAGATTTTACGGTAATTGTTCGCAACGAGATTACTGTAGGTCATTTGTTCGGTCGTAAAATGAAGTCATTTTGATTTTTGCATTTGTACTGAACGGAAACTAGACTTGATTATGAATGTTTTAATAGAAAATGACCGCAAGTCACCTGATAGACAGATTCACAGCTCAACTTTACATGCGTTAAAAAAAGAACAAAAAAATGGTTCAAGTGAAAATCCAGGGACGTATAGAGTGTTCCAAATTGCAAGTGATGACTCGGGAACTATATATTTTATTTAGTTTATAAATGGGTTTGCATATTGAGTTTTAATCTCTTTAGTGAAACAAGATAATTGCTGATGCCGGTTACCAAAAAATTGAACGTATTAGTTTGAGTAATTGTGCTGATAAAAAATATCTATATACCTATATCTATAACATATCATATATCTATATATATATATATATATATATATATATATATATATTATATTATATATTTATAATTTTTTGCTATATACTGTTCCTCACAATATTGTGGATACATTTGTCACTACAAGGCTTTAGATCCAGATGCAAGATATGAAGTGATTTTGATGTCCCATACATGTGCATATATATATATATATATATATATATATATATATATATATATATATATATATATATATATATATGTGTGTGTGTGTGTGTGTGTGTGTGTGTGTGTGTGTGAGTGCGTTTGTGTGTGAAAATATGTACATTTTTAGATATATGGAAGAATGAAACACATGCACAAAATGTAGGTGCTATTCTTATTCCATCTACTACGTTTTTTCCTTCGAAAGTTTGCTCAATTGTTATTTCAACCACGGGATAGTTTCTGGTCTGCTCTTTCAGTTTCAAGGGTCGTTATTTCAGTGACTCAGGACAGCACTGCCCAGAGGTTAATTTTGGATCGTGGTTAGGTAGGTTTGGTGGTTGTCTCCGATTCCTGAGCGAGGTTCTATAGATTGTCCACTGACCTTGTTTCTGAGGACTCTAGACTTAACCTCCCCCGAGCGAGGGACAAAATCTGGCTTGAGGGTCCTAGAGTTGGCATCTTCTGCCGGTCTCAAGTTTGGATAAAAGAGGGGTGGTGAGCCAGAGTTAATTCCTGGGTTTTTATAAACAAGGCATGCTCCGACCTCCAGCTTACTCGGGACGCGTGCTAAAATCTGTGGTCAAAGAGAGCGAAAATTAAAATAAATACGCCATATTAGAATTAATTGTTTTGTACTGTTCAACATGTACATTTTTTTAGTGTTTATATTTTCATTCTAATAAATAAATCATAAATATCCTATCCTGAAATTCCTGTATCTTTAACTCAACGAACGCGAAACACCTTTCTCAGACGTTTTTAGGCTTTTCTATAGACTTCTCCTACTCCCCCAGCAGCAGCAACAAAGTAGATTGTAGGCTTACTCCCCGAGTAAGCGAAAAGAAAAGGAAGAAGAGGAGAGGAGTGGAGTCATTAGGTTAACATAACAACAGACATTAGTAACCTGATGCAAGCAGCAGTACGTCGTCATTAGACCTCATTAGGCCCAGAATCGAAAGGTTGTAAGTGGGGAACTGAGTTTGCCCGAACCAGGCCGCCTGAACGTCAGACAACAACCTCGCAGTATTTTTTCTACGATTTTATTCTCCAGTGGAAGATATCGGAGCGAATCGCCGAATACCTGTGACGCTGACCTAATTGCCGATGCTAATGAGGCTGTTGTTTTCCAATTCATCTCTCCATGCGTAACGAAACGAATTTGACTGCTTTTAACTGGCGAGAATTTTCACGTGGGAATTCGCAACTTCCGTGACGCTCCCAGATGATATTTTGTTCATTGCGGTTTGCTTGAAAAAAAAAAAGGATCAATCGTCAAGTTACGCGTTTGATACTGGCTGTTTTATCCAGATATTAGCTGCCCATTCCAACGGCTTTTTTTTCATTGAAGTAAGCGGTGTGTAAAGGGTATCATTGCTTTGATTTTAAGGCCTCTTGCAGTTCCAGGACACGTTCATTTCCTGGGTTATACTGTTTTTCCTTCGCAAATGGAAGAACAAGTGAAGGAGGCATGGCGCAGATTTTAGTCACTGCTCTTATGAACACAGTTTTACCTGTGGTTGAGAAAGTTTTTTTTTTTTTTTCAAACTGGATGACATATTGACATAAATGATTTTTTTTTTTAGTTTTCCGTTAAAGAAAACTATGAGATGGTTTTGTACGTCCGCCGGCACTTTTTTCCGTCCGCACTTTTTCTGTTCGCCCTCAGAGTGAAAAACTACTGAGTCTAGAGGACTGCAAATTGATATGTTGATCCTCCTCCCTCCAATCATCAAACATACCAAATTGCAACCCTTTATCTTCAGTGTTTTTGTTTTTATCTTATTTAGCGTGATCATGCGTCTGGCAACGTTATAGTACAGACCACCACTGGGCCTTGGCTTGAAAGCTTCACGGGCCGCGGCTCACACAGAAAACTCGATTGCCCCGAATAAAACCTCGACGCATTTTTTAACTTGCGTCAGTTTATGTTTATGTTTAAAACAGCGTTGGGTATCCCCAATAACCTGTCGAAGACACGTGATCTGCGTAAATCCTCAAATGTGTGCCTTGCCATGCCGGCCTTACCCGCGTCCAGTCTATGCAATTGATTCGCTTTTCCTCGTTTTTCCTCGGTTGTCCGATTTCTAATATAGCTTCGCCCCCCACTCCCCCCGATTCAACTCCGCTACTGAGTCATAATCACTCCAAGTCGGCGATCTACTACATTCCGCTGAGTCATTATCGCTCTCCGTCTATGCAGTTCTCATCCTCTAGGCCGTGGCAGGCTCATACTTTCATCGCATAGACCTGTTCCTACTTTCATCATGTAGGTCTATTCCTACTTTCATCACTTAGACTTGTTCCTACTTTCATTGATTAGGTCTGTTCCTACTTTCATCGCATAGACCTGTTCCTACTTTAATTTATTAGGTCTGTTCCTACTTTCATCACTTAGTCTATTCCTACTTTCATCACATAGATCTGTTCCTACATTCATCGCATAGGTCTATTCCTACTTTCATTACATAGACCTGTTCCATCTTTCATCACATAGACCTATTCTTATTTTCATCACATACAACTGTGCTTACTTTCATCGCATGGACATGTTCCTACTTTCATCTCGTCGATCTGTTCCTACTTTCATTGCGTAGGCTTATTTAGATTTTTGTCTGAAGCTCTCTCTCTCTCTCTATCTCTCTCGTTCAGTCAAACCCTCACACACACACACACACCAGCATACATACAAACTTCTCTTTTACAGACTCCTTCAAGCGCACATTTGCAATATCCTTTCTGCTTACACATTTACAGACCTACACACAAAAGCTCTCTCTCTCTCTCTCTCTCTCTATCTCTCTCTCTCTCTCTCTCTCTCTCTCTCTCTCTCTCGCTAGAGGGGGAAGTCCGTCCATTTGCTCGCTAGCATGACGTTTTTCACCCGGCAGGAATCCAAGCACGTATAGTTCTTTCGCAAAAGCACGATGAAATACAATTGCCTGTGTCACCCAGTCCGCCTTGCGAGCGAAAACATCACCTGGGGTAACATCGCTTCACTAAGCTCCAAAAAAAGAATATATGAAAAAAAAAGAAGTGTAATCTGGGGTCAGTGTTACGTTGGGCGTCCGCGGTAGGAAAACAAATTTCCTCGAAGCCTTTTACAATCAAGTGACGGATACTATTTGCGGTTCTTAATGGTCAGACATACTGTATCGGCGCGTGATCCAGCGCATGCTGGCGATGAGGTCAAATTCCTTCGTATGATAGCCTTTTTTTTTTCTCTCTCTCTCCGTCTTTCTCTCCGTTCTCCATTTTCCCCGTTGTAAAGTCGAGCTTCTCTCTGTTATACTTTGATCTCCTGGATTTTTTCTGATATGGCTTTCAGCTATTTAAGCTATTTGTAAGGCTTCTATAAGACTGAAATATTTTTCAGCTATTTATACTGTTTGTGAAGCTCCTATAAGTCTCTGAAATATTTTCTAGCTATTTGTGCTGATTGTGAAACTCCTAGAAGTCTCTGAAATATTTTCTAGCTATTTGTGCTGATTGTGAAGCTCCTAGAAGTCTCTGAAATATTTTCTAGCTATTT